>NC_134253.1:7500-352970 GCF_965152275.1 Natator depressus | reverse complement strand
TGACAGCAGCAAGGAGTGGTTCAACAACAGGCTGAGCTGGTGCAGAATGACTGTGGAGTGTGCTTTTGGCCGTTTAAAGGGTCGCTGGCGCTCTCTGTATGGGAAGCTGGACCAGGCCGATAACAGCATTCCCATGGTTATATCCACGTGCTGTACCCTCCATAACATTTGTGAAGGGAAGGGTAAAAGATTCACTCAGGCATGGAACTCGGAGGCTGAATTTGAACAGCCAGAGAGCAGGGCTATTAGAGGGGCCCAGCGTGGGGCTGCAAGGATTAGGGATGCCTTGAGGGAGCAATTTGAGGCTGAAAGCCAACAGTAATCTCACGGGAGTGAAGTGCGTTAGGAATCTGTGTTTGCTACGTATGATACACTGACTTGCAGTGCCTGTTGCTTTCCTCGGCTAAGGTTTTTCTTTTACGTTATGCAATAATAAAGAATGTTTTCAAAGCCAAAAAATCAATTTATTGAAAAGAAACACAACACATCTGCTTGGGAAACACAAAGGGCAAGGGGGTGCGGTGGGGAACGGTACAATTACAGATTTGCGTATGTCCTGTCTGGAGTGCTGTGCAATGCGTGCTGCACTTCAGGATGGCTACACTGCATGGTGACGGGGGCTGAGCACGGTGGGTCAGGGTCATAGTGTTCAGGGCTGGGTGGTGAAGCTACAGGTGTTGGAGGCAACGGGTGGTGGTAAGAACCTGGATGTTGGGAAAAGTGGTTTGGAGGTGACATGGTGGCACAAGGGAAAGAGTTTTGGGACAAGGGCTGCAGGGTGAGGCAGGCGCAGTAGTGCTCCACCTGCATGGCTATGAGCGCCTGGATCGAGGCCGCTTGGTGCTCCATGTTGCTTATCAGCTGCTCTGTGCTTTGGTGCCAGCGATCTGCATTCTGCTGGCGGACCGTCCTTTCACTCTCCCGCCACTCCTGTGCTTTTTTTTATTTTCATTAGTTGAATGCTACATTACTTCATGCAGCATGTCCTCTTTGTTTCTACGTGGCCTCTTCCTGATTCTTTGCAGCCCCTCGGCCGTGGATAACATGGATGGCTGAGATCTCAAGGTTGCATCTGTAAAGGCAAAATGCAACACTTAACAGAGGCAGCATTGTTCACACCAGACAGAGCAATGATTCCCCTGTACTCAAGGGCAAGCACAGTATACACAATAGCATAATTTGCCTGTCCCAAAGCAAGCACACATAACCCACCAGAGCCCCAAAATGGTGAGTAAGCACAGGGTCAAGCGTGACTGATTGTTTCACAGCTGTACCGTCCTCTGGGTTTCTGTGCCTTGGGGAGAGCCAACAGTGGCAGGGGGCCCCTATACTGAACACTGTCCCCACATTTTCCACAGGAGTTCGTCCTGGAAGATATCTCGCTGCTGAGGGTGACCAGTAGAAGACCCTCCCTTGCTTCCCTATAATGCGGCTTCCGCCCTGGCCCATATGCAGCTTGCCTGTGTGCAGCAATGGTCCTCCCCGCCCCTCACGGCACAGTGGCACGGACAAGTTAGCCTTACCGGGACAAGGACAACAGTGGCTCTCCCGAAAAACCTGCGCAAGCACATTGCCCAATTTCTGGCTGAGACCTTTGAAGAGATCACTGAGGCTGATTACCGCGATGTGAGAGAGCACATCAATGCCCTATTCCACATCTAGACATGCATGCAGCCCTAACCCTCCTCGCCCCAAGAGCCCGCACTGAATAACTTCCTTCCCAAAATAAAAGCCGCTTACCGGGAACCTCCTCTGGTGTTTGTCCTTCCCCAAGCACTGGCCGCCGCAACTGGCTACCTTCCTCCTGGCTTGAGAACAGCTCCTGACTGCATGCATCTTGGGATGCCAGTGTGTCTTCCTGTGCTGGAGCACCCTCACTCCCGCTTTGTTGCTCCTCCTCCTGCCTTGTTGCACTGGCCTCTGAGGTGTCCATGGTGGTACTCGGCATGGAGGTGGGGTCGGCCCCAAGTATTGCATCCAGCTCTTTGTAAAAATGGCAAGTTGCAGGGGCAGCACCGGAGCGGCGGTTTGCCTTGTGAGCCTTGTGGTAGGCATTCCACAGCTCCTTCACTTTAACCTGGCACTGCAGTGCGTCCCAGTCATGGCCCCTTTCCATCATGTCCCTTGATATCTGCCCGAAGGCATCGTAATTCCTACAGCTGGAGCGCAGCTGGGACTGGACAGCTTCCTCCCCCCAAACACTGATGAGGTCCAGCACCTCACCATTGCTCCATACTGGGGCTTGCCTGGCGCGTGGAGGCATGGTCACCTGGAAAGAGTCGCTGATAGCACTCTACGCCTGGCTGAGAAAACAGGAAGGGATTTTTCAAAATTCCCAGAGAATTTAAAGGGCGGGTCTGACAGTTGGTCACCTGAGGGCTGGGCAGTAGAGTTCAAAGTGATGACCAGAGTGGCTAGAACAGGCATTGTGGGATACTTCTGGAGGCCAATCACAGCGCAGTAACGGACCAGGGCGTCCACGCTGGCACCGTGGCATTCCAGCAGTGGCGCAGCAAACTTTATTCCACTCACCGAGGTGGAGTACCAGCAACGCTGTAGCCGTGGAGACAGAGCGCTCTACGTGCCTTCCAGTGTGGCTGGGCAGTGAGCTAGGGTGCCCGGGGTTCCTTTATTGCGCTGTAATTCGCAAGTGTAGCCAAGCCCTTAGATTTATTGCTTTTGTGTTCAGCCTTCAAAGCAATCTTGCTCAAATGAGTGATAAGTAATTCAGCTCAGGGAAGTATCAGGGGGTAGCCGTGTTAGTCTGTATCCACAAAAACAACGAGTCTGGTGGCACCTTAAAGACTAACAGATTTATTTGAGCATAAGCTTTCGTGGGTAAAAAACCACTTCTTCAGCTCAGGGAATGTTCTGTGGGTTGTCAGCAGACAGGAATTCTTTGGGAATGGTAGGCAGAAGGACCAGGGGCATTTCTGTAACATTTAGTCTTGATCTTTCACCCAGTCCACATGATGATGATTTTACTTAAGTTTTCCTCCACTTAACACTGGACAGCTGTGCAGCAGAATTAGCAACACAATTAGCACACACAGAGAAACACCTCCGTTAAAACTCAAACAAAAAAATCCGTTGACTGGACCTGTAAAAGGTGAGAGAAAAATAACAAATATGGGACAAGCAATAGTTAAACTAAAAATCAATGTTTGTACTAGAGCATCATCTTGAGGTATTTAAGTGTGGAAAGGTGGACTGGGACAGGTCTCAGAGGGGGTGGAGTGGGAGGGAAAAAGTCCCACATCCACCACAACAAAGGTGCATTTACTTGCCAACCTGAGATGCAATGGCGAGAAAAGTGAAAAGCAGGCCTTTCAAGAGTGACTAGTGATTTTGGGTGTCCAACTTGAGGTGCGTTAAAAGAATTTCAGAAAGTGCTGAGCTCCTCCCCTCTAATAATCAGCTGCCTTAAAGGTGTCTCAAGATGCGTGCACAAAATCACTAGTCTCTCTTAAATCTTGGACATTATTTGAGCACTCCCTGGGTCAAGATTCCAGGAGAAAGTCTTTAATGTATCTGAGGCCTATAAAGTTTAGGAGTGTAAAAATGAAGCAAAAATAAAATAAGTGTCAAATTACAATAATTCTCTCCACCTTTATAGGAACCCATTGTAAAGAATTCAGGCCCAGTGTTGCTTAAACTAATGAGCAGACATGTTGCTACCTTTAGAGCAAGCTGTAAGTGATGGAGGTTCCTTGCTGAGAGTTGCAGTAATCCAGTCTTGAAGCTACATGCTGCTGTTACAAGGTTGTAATGGAATATAGTGCTAAGGTTGTGCAAATTGTGCATCTGAAAATCCACTCTTGGCGCCCAGGGAATATTCTAAAGTGACATCAAGATTTTTGAGCTTGCTCCCACAGAATCCCCTTAAGTGGAAACATACAAGGATGTTCTCTTTATCTTGACAACTTCTACCCAGCAGCAAGACTGGTTTTCTCAGGGTTAAGAGAAACCTATCCAACTGGCAAAACAGAGACCATACCTGGAGCCATAGAGCAAGAAAAATATAACAGCCTGCAGATAATATTTATTCTACATTTAATTATGGTTACGCATCAAATATGCCCATCCTGGACAGGAAATTGCTAGCAACAGCCATTTTGGAAGATGGTTGTCGGTCGCAGTTCTGGTTGAAAACACTGTTGCTAGCAGAGTTAATAAAGATATAGTATAGACAGAGCCAAAATGCACTCTCTTAAAAGTGGTGATGAATTCCACAGCTGTCACTGAGTTTCCCACCTGCTTCTGAGGCTTTGCCTACACTCCCTCGCTTTTAGCGACACGGCTGTGCCACCATAGTCATGCTGCTAAAAGGCACACAATGTAGCTGCTGTTTGTCAGCAGGAGAAAGCTCTCCTGCGGACAAAAAGCATCCATCTTCCACCCCCACTCCCCCCACGAGTGGCAGCAGTTTTGTCGACAGCTGCTGTTTGCCAACAAAGTGCTGTTCACACAGGTGCTTTTCGTCGGTAAAACTTTTGTCGTTCGGGGGGGCGGTTAACACCCTGAACAACAAAAGTTTTGCTGACAAAGTTCCAGTGTAGACAAAGCCTTAGACACAGCCTGCCTCTACTGCTGTCTGTGCCCCATTTGCTTGTGATGCTTCTTATCCCTGTGCGTTTTGTTATGCACCCAGCATTCCTTTATAGCTGCTCTGTAGGCTTTCTGTGTGCTTGTCTGAACAAGCCAAGGTCTGTTACATTCATAGCCTGGGGCAACCTTTTATTACTTCTAAATAGTCATCTTACCTTTTGATGTTTTTAAAATCAGCTGTTTTTTCCCTAGGCCATTTGAAAAAAAATTACCTTTGTTTTCAAAGAATTCAGCTATCCAGGAATATCCTGGTATGAAGTTTTGGTAACAAAAGAATAACATGGCTGTCAGCCTAAAGTTATCACCCTCAAAACTTTGTCCCAAGAAATTTTTATCCCTTATCTATGCATCTTTCTGTGAAGAAGTAGTTAGTAATTTAATGGTTTGATTCCCCCGTCCCCCCCCAAATGCATCAGATCTTGAGTTCTAAAATAATTCCAAGATAACGACAGTGGTGAAAATATTTGAGACCCATGTAAGATTGAAACCAATATTTGTCTCCACTTATTTGAGTCCACCTACCCACCTTACGGTTTTCTCCTTTAAAAAGGAATAATCTGAATTTAAAAAAAAAAAAACTAACCGAATCTATATGTTCATAGACAATAAACTGAGGAGGAGTCAAGATCTGTAACCATAGCTTTGTCTTAGTTCTAATCAAAGATGTGCAGGTAACATCCCACAAAATGAAAAGAAAACGCTTGAGATCTTAAGGTTCCATATATATGCTATATAGCCACAGTTGTAACTGGCTCGTTATTTGTCTAACATCTCTTCATCCCACTGAAGAGGACAGTTGAGAGTGATCAGATCAGAAGGTTGATATGTTCCAGCAAGAAACATTGTTTTTCCATAAGAATTTGATATAGATCATGACTGCTCTGCTGGAGCCATTCTGAATTGGGCAAATACGAATAGCATGTATTTGCCCTAATGCAACTGCTGCTGTTTGTCTTGTTCCATCTTAGAATACTCAAGGAGCTGACTGAGGAGATATATGAGCCATTAGCAATTATCATTACCAGTTATCTTTGAAAAGTCATGGAAGATGGGAGACCTTCCACAAGACTGGAAAAGGGCAAATATAGTGCCCATCTATAAAAAGGGAAATAAGGACAACCCAGGGAATTACAGACCAGTCAACTTAACTTCTGTACCCGGAAATATAATGGAGCAAATAATTAAGCATTCAATTTGCAAACACCTAGAAGGTAATAAGGTGATAAGTCAGCATGGATTTGTCAAGAACAAATCGTGTCAAACCAACCTGATAGCTTTGTTTGACAGGGTAACAAGCCTTGTGGATGGGGGGGAAGTGGTAGATGTGGTATATCTTGACTTTAGTAAGGCTTTTGATACGGTCTTGCATGACCTTCTCATAAACAAACTAGGGAAATACCTCCTAGATGGAGCTACTATAAGATGGGTGCATAACTGGTTGGAAAATCTTTCCCAGAGAGTAGTTATCAGTAGTTTACAGTCATGCTGGAAGGGCATAAAGAGTGGGGTCCCACAGGGATCAGTTCTGGGTCCGGTTCTGTTCAATATCTTCATCAATGATTTAGATAATGGCATAAGAGAGTACACTTATAAAGTTTACAGATGATACCAAGTGGGGGATCGCCTGGTGCGTGGAGCAGGCGTGGTCACCTGGAAAGATGCGCTGAGACCACTGCACGTGTCACCAAGCAAACAGGAAGGGGACTTTCAAAATTCCCAAGGAATTTAAGGGGTCGGGCCCATGGTTGGTCACCTGAGGGCAGGGCAGTAGAGTTCAAACCGATGACTAGACAGGCAAGAACAGGCATTGTGGGACACCTCCCAGAGGCCAATCGCAGCGCTACAATCGACCAGGGTGTCTACAGTGATACAACCCTGATAATCTATGATTGATTCAGTGTCACCATGGCGCTGTAGCCCCGGCGCAGAAAGCTGTACACCTCTTGTTGCGGTGGTTTTTTTTACAGCGCTGCAACTGTGCAGTTTCTGCACACTAAGTGGCTTGGCAGTGGGTACACCTCAGGAGTTACACTGCAGAAAGCTGCTTTACTGTGCAGAAACTTGCCAGTGTAGACAAGGCCCAGGTATTTTCAAAAGTAATGGCACTACAAAGGCTTCAGCATTCACCACTGAATGCATCTGATGAAGTGAGCTGTAGCTCACGAAAGCTTATGCTCAAATAAATTGGTTAGTCTCTAAGGTGCCACAAGTACTCCTTTTCTTTTTGCGAATACAGACTAACTCGGCTGCTACTCTGAAACCAGCACTTAGTTTAGACATTCACACCTATGTGAGCTTTTGTTTTTCAGTCCCTCCTTTGTGAGTGACATACACTGACTAAAGTAATGTCTATGTTATGGGTACTACAGTGGCACTGCAATGGTGCCATACTGTAGACTCTCCATACAATGATGGAAGGGGTTTTTCCAGCGCTGCACGAATTCCACCTCCCTGAATGCCGGTAACTAGGTCAACAGAAACATTCTGCAGCAGGGGTAAGTTGGCATGACTTCGATGCTCAGGGGATGAATTTTCCACACCTCTGAGCATCATAGCTATGTCGACCTAACTTCTAAGCATAGACCAGGCCTAATGTTCTTATTTAGTAGCTCAGCTGGTGTTGACAATGATGAGGATTGTAGTGTATGCAAGGGTTTGTCTTCACTGTCATGTTAACTCTAGTTATAACTAGTGTTGCCCCCAGCTTGAATCTTATCAATGTACAAAAACCCTTAACCAGAGTATAGTGAGGCTTTTAACTTGAGTTGGCTGTCCCATTAGGGGGTACAGAGTACAACTTATGTCAGCACAGCTTGTCATCTGCTAACACAGTAATTGTGCCACTTGGGTTTTATTTAGCAGTGTGGCTGGTCTCACTTGAGTTATCTACACTTGAGTTGACTCTGCAGTGAAAAGGTACTCTATGGCTTCAACATCACTTAAGAATTTTCCCCTTTCAGTTAATTAGAATATTTATGTTGGTGTTTTTACTGCTTTCTGATTTTACTTAGGGTTTTTATTATCTGTTGATCTATGTAAAAAATAATCATCTTCGTCATCTCTGGACCAGAGGAAATACTGCATTTTTGGCTTTATTTATAAAACAGGGGCAGTGTTTATTAATAGTCATCTCTCCTTAGACTCTGCAGAGACTGTTAGACTGTAGGGAGGGAGCAACGTTTTAGCTCCCATATCTAGAGTTCTTTAATTCAGTGACAATTCTACGTACGTCTTCCAGCCAGGAAGCAGCTGAGGCTCAGGGACTGTTTACTTTTTCCTGGTGCTTGAGCTGAAAGGGAGAGTCATGAATAACCCCTCTTCCTGTTGTGAAAGCTATTGTTCCACTAATTGTGGTAGTTCAGAATCTTCTCCAGATTATCTGTGGAGTTTCAATTCATGTTTTCAAACTAACTTTCTCTAGAGCAGTGTGTGGAGAGGAGGGGGGAAGATCATAGAAAATAGAACTGGAAGGGACCTCAAGTCGTCATCAAGTCTAGCCCCTTGCTCTGAGGAAGGATCAAGTAACTCTAGAACCATCCCTGACAAGTGTTTGTCTAACGTGCTCTTAAAAACCCCCAATGATGGGGATTCCACAACCTTCCTTGGAAGCCTATTCCAGAGCTTAACTACCCTTATAGTTAGTTAGAAAGGTTTTCCTGATATCTAACCTAAATCTCCCTTTCTGTCGGTTAAGCCCGTTACTTCTCATCCTACCTTCGGTGGACATGAAGAACAATTGATTAGTTCTTTTTATAAAAGCCTAACATATTTGAAGACTGTTGTCAGGTCTTCTAACCCTGTTAGAAGTTACCATTTAAGTAATGAAGAAATCCTGTTTTCTGTTTATACTTGGGGACCCGTTGTAATATGTTAGAAATAAAACCTCTTATCTATCAATAAAACTAAATTATTTTGGTAAATTGGAATTTCCACATTGGACAGGAACAACCTGAAATTAATACAGTACTCTTCCCTGTTTATGGGATTGTTTAAGACTCTTCTCAGTCATCCTTCTTCCCTCTGGAGCAAGACCACTTCTAAACTGTCCTTAGAGGGAGGGTGGTATTAAATAGACCAGAACTGAAGTGGATGTTTATTGAATCGGGACAATACCCCTGCTTAGGAGGTTGGAGGGTGGGGGTGAGGTTAAATTCAGTAGTGTCTGTAAAGTACTTGGAGGCCTGTGCTGGCAGGCACGATATTAATGCATGCATGCATGTTTTGGTCAGAATCTAAATAATAATACTCTACAAGAATGAAGTTCTGAAGGATGCCTTGCTTCTTTGGGCACCAGTTGCAGCACCTCCATCTGAAAAAATAGCGTGTCTGCATTCCTCTTGCAGACCAGAAGGTACTTTTCAGAGTGTCACAGCAATGGAAAAGAGACTGCTCAGAGTTGCGAGGGACCTACTCAAGTTTTCAAGATTAACTACATGCCTCTCCCTCTCTTCATGTACTTCTACCCCAGGCTTTTTGCGTACTTTGTGTACTTCTTTGTGTACTTTTATGTACTTCTACCCCAGGCTTTACTAGCAACTTCTTCCATTTCTTTCTTCCTATCATTTTCCAGGATTATGTGGCTTCCATTTTAGAGAGTTATGGATTATTGGGTGTTGGTTTTAAAATGTTGGTGATGTATACCTTTATTCAGTGGACTCCAGGCTCTTTACAAACTTTAATTAAAGCCTCACAACATCCATGGCAGGTAGAGCTGGGAATAGAAACCAGGTTTTCCAATTCCCAATCCTATGCCTTACCCATAAGGACATCTTTACCCTCTTCTTCCTTAAGGAGTACACTCAAATTCTCTAACACTTGTTCTCTAACACTTGTCCCATATGTTACAATTATGTATCCATTCAGAAGCATTTCAAACTCTGGTTCCAATAAGGTGTTGGCTCCCTCCATTTCTAGAGGTGGTTCTTCCAGATCGCAGGTGAGAAACATTAGTGAGGAAGCTTGTCCTGCTGCAGCTGCACTAGTGCTGTGAATGCACAGCAGACCTCGGTCTGCAGGGCTCCATCTAGCACTAAAACCCTCTGCTGATGAGGATAGAAATGCTATAATACAAACTCACCAAAGAGACTATCCTGTAACCCTCTGCCCCATCTGTTCTCACTGCATTACTCTGTTCCTTGGCATTGGCAAAAGGAAATCCTGGGGCCAGCGATTATACAGTACCAGCTTGAAAAAGGTTGCATTGGGCAAAAGGGGCGCTTTTCTTGAAAAGCGTGTTTTGGGTAGTATGGACTATTTGTGACCACTAGAGCCAAGATAATTTAGTCTCGGAGAAGAGGAATTAATTTCTTATTTTAATCGGACTCTTCCTTTGGGATTTTCAGGTTTATTGCCAAACCATGTGCCATAAAGCTTGGCGTTCAAGACCGTGGACCTCATAGAGCTCAGCCCAATGCAATTCTAGAGAAAGTGTTTACATCCATCACTAAGGTAAGTCACTCTTCAGGTTCTGCAAGAGGTTCAGGCACATAAATGAAAACTGGGCCTCTTTTCTCTTGTTGCCTTAGGGAAATACACTGCACAGCTCACATAACTCTCTGATGGGAATTTGTGTACAAAAAATACTGGTTTCTCTTGGTAACTTTTGCTCCTTGCTTTAGTTCACATATGACTGTGTCCACCTCCTTCTCTGTTTCCGGCAGTGTTTTTAGTTCTGTCTGTGCTTGAGCCACCGTGTTGCAAGCAGAAGAGTGGTTTGATGTGAACAAAGTGAGAATATGAGTTCTTTCAGGCCCCTGAATTTCTGTACAGGGTGTAACTCTCAAATTTCCAGTGTTCACTAAGAGACTCCCCTGCATTTTTCACTCTTTCCTTGGAAGTTACCACTCTCTTCCTTGGGGACCATTCTTGTGCTGGTCTTGCTGGTCAGTCCCACAGATGCCTTCTCCGGATTACTTCTGCAGACTTGGATAGCTTATCACTACAGAAATCTAATTGTAGAAAGAAAGCAGTTCAATAATAAATGCTAACAGAAGAGTCCAGTTGAGGGATAGACCATTGAATGTTGGCAACAGATTTTCTTCTGCTTATTCTATCGCAAAAAAAGCGAACATTCTGGGATGTATTAGCAGGAGTGTTGTAAGCAAGACACGAGAAGTAATTCTTCCGCTCTACTCTGCGCTGATTAGGTCTCAACTGGAGTATTGTGTCCAGTTCTAGGCGCCACATTTCAGGAAGTATGTGGACAAATTGGAGAGAGTCCAGAGAAGAGCAACAAAAATGATTAAAGGTCTATAAAGCATGACCTATGAGGGAAGATTTGAAAAAAATAGGTTTGTTCAGCCTGGAAAAGAGAAGACTGAAGGGGGACATAACCGTTTTCAAGTACGTAAAAGGTTGTTACAAGGAGGAGGGAGAAAAATTGTTTTTCTTAACCTCTGATGATAGGACAAGAAGCAATGGGCTTAAATTGCAGCAATCGAGGTTTAGGCTGGACGTTAGGAAAAGCTTCCTAACTGTCAGAGTGGTTAAGCACTGGAATAAATTGGTTAGGGAGGTCGTGGAATTTCCATCATTGGAGATTTTTAAGAGCAGGTTTGGAAAACACCTGTCAGGAATGGTCTAGATAATACGTAGTCCAGCCACGAGTGCAGGGGACTGGACTAGATGACCTCTCAAGGTCACTTCCAGTCCTGTGATTCCTCTCAGCCACTCTTTTATTTGAATATCTGCCTGTTAATGCTGTTTCACTTTTGAATGACTGAATCCTGCAGATTGTCCATAATTTGTTGAATACTGACTATTAAACTGATAAAATCAGACTTCCGTGTAAGGAAATAAAACAGAGACTTCTATATTCAGCTATGGTAACATTGCCAGCTATTCTGAGAGAGAATCTTCTTAGTGAGTGCAACGGTAGATGTTAGTGTCCTCAGTAAAAACTAGTCTCACTGGAGCTTAACACTGGGTTTGTTATGCAGCCTGACTTGCAGATAAGTAGGAGGAGGTTTGTGGTTTGCCAGTGTTAGGGAGGAAGCTCATGTATCAGTGTCTTTGAAAGTAATGTTTAAAATTAAACACGCACCCATGGGGGGGACTGCACTGTTCAGAACTTAAACAAAACTTCATTTGCCTGGACTGCTACAGCTGTTACTTACTATTGGCTTAGATCTGAGGAATCAGCACAGAGGATGACATTGATGTGGAAAAAATTTATCACCTCTTCTGAAACTAGTGTTCTATAAAACCAGCCTTATGACTTTTCCTTTTAGATGAGTGCAGATGCACTCCCAATGCAGAAACCTCCTTTCCAGGTAGCCTAAGCCCCTAAAGCCTACGTGAAAGGGAAAATATGGGTGTGATGGAATTGCAGAAGGGTGGCAGTAGTTCTAGCACTTCACCTTTAGAGCAATGATTTTTGTTGTTCTGATTATGTTGAACAATATGTGGTGGCCCTCTTTGCTAGTTCAGCACTCTGCGTATCAGTCTGGTTTTGTGGATAAACTTAAGTTGTGAAACCTGTTTGGCTTCTTTCGGTTGTAGTAATTCCCTGGCAAAGCTTATTAAAAGGACTAAAACTAACTTGACCTACCTCAGCAGTGGTCATTTGTAAAGGTTTAGTTCATTTTGTCTGCTCTTCTATACTAACTCATGTCACTATTTAAAAAAACAAAATCTATACCAGTGAAGCCCCCAGTCAGAGATTGGGCTATTCAGTATCAAACTGTTCATGTGAGAGAATTATGTTATATTTGTGAAGTTATAAACAGCAATCTACAGAAATGTCAACATCTGTGTATTATGCCTGTGGAATTCATAAATACTTAAGATGGGCCAAATCTGAGCCTTTATTTCAAATCAAGAGACGTTGTCATGTCATGACTATCCACTCCTGCTACTCCTAGGGGGATTCAGTGCTGACCATATCAGTGGAATGCTCAAGTTTTTATGCAGATTTCCGCTGATAGACCAGAGCACCTTGCTAAAAATTCCCTGTGTACTGTACTGTGTAATGCTAGTTACACAGTAAACAATATACCAGCTATCAGTGTTACTGTTCTTTGTTGCTGTGGGAGAATTGGAGGAGAAATAGGGGGGGAAACGTTGAACCCACTTACTTTTAAATAATGTATCTGAATTCTTGTTATGGTGGGTAACATGCGTGTGAAGGCTAAACGTGAATATAATTTTTATTTTTTTTTTAGTGGTAAGAGTTCAACAGATTTCTCCTTCTAAAATTGAATTTTTAGCAGATTACACCTTTCCTAGCATGATTTTTCATTCTCTTTCTCTACATCTCAATTTTGTGACAGAGGTCAGAGTTTAGAGGGGAAATGTCTCAGACAGAAGATTGGGAGAGAAAGAAGTCTCTGTGGAAGGTTGGGGAGGCAGAAGAAATGTCTGACTTTTGTTTCATTTCTTCTCAGTGTCCAGATGGAAGAAGGTTAGAAGGTTTGTCAAAGCAGCTAGACTGGGATGTTCGAAAGATCCAGCGCTGGTTTCGCCATCGTAGGAACCAGGACAAACCCACCATCCTCACTAAGTTTTGTGAGAGCATGTAGGTTTGTGCAGAGACCAAAATATGGCCTCAATTCAAGCTCCACTTGTGCACTGTATTTTAATTGAAATTTTTGAATTTTTAATGTAATTTGGTGTCTTTCGGTATTATGTGAAGTGTAAAGATTTGTGCGCATCTCCTTGTGTCAGGATACAACGTTGCATGGGTTTTTGTCCCTTGTGTCCTCTGCAGGTTGTCTGTCTTTGGATGCCACTCAGTCCTCCGTCTGAGAAGCAGCTTGTTCAGGCTCCTTTCAGGCGAACAAAATGTCCAGCTGTAGTCCAAAGTCCAAAAAGCCCCCTATCCTGTGGGCCCTGTACTCAACTGTTTCCTGGCGTTCCACTGCCTTTACTTGGCTCTGGTATCAAGTACGTTAGCCTCCAGCAGACTCTGGCACTTCAGCCTTTCCCAGGAGCCCCCTTTCCTGTCTGCTCCCTGCAGCTTCTCTCTAGACTGAACTCTCTCAGCCTATTGATAACTCAGCAGACACCCAGGCCTTATCACCTGATCCTTCTTCTGATCCACACTCTCTTGCTGACAAGTAACTAAGTAGTGCCCAGGTGGAGTGACTGTGCCTAACTGGCATTTAACTCTTTCTCACAGGTGATGGGGGTTCACTCCATCACAGAGGGAAAAATGCCAACCTAACAAGTTTCCACCCAGACCAACAGAGAGAAAATTAAAATGGCTTTTCGCATGCTGTCATATCAATTGATATGTGTGCCATGAGACACCAGGACAGCTCTACAGGAATATTTATGGTCTCAATAGCAAATGATCCCTTTCTAAGAGAGGCTTGCATAGTGGACCATATCTCTCATGCAGATGGTAACACTTCACCTTGTGTATTCAACTGAGTAACTCCCCTCAAGACAATGGTGAGCTGTCTGGACAGTCTGATTTCCTAGACAAGACACTTTCCTGAACTGACTTCATGGCTTAGGCAATGGCACATGTTGTATGGACGCTTTCTGGATTCTTGTTCCGTCTCACTCTCACTTTAGTTCATTATCTTGCTTTTTGCGTCTTTCTGTCTAGGTCAGGGATTTGGCAACCTTCGGCACGGCTCCCATCAGAGTAATCCGCTGGTGGGCTGTGAGACATTTTGTTTACGTTGACTGTCCTCAGGCACAGCCTCCCGCAGCTCCCAGTGGCCACGGTTCGCTGTTCCCAGCCAATGGGAGCTGCGGGAAGCAGTGGCCAGCACGTCCCTGCAGCCTGCACCACTTCCCTCAGTTCCCATTGGCCAGGAATGGCAAACTGTGGCCACTGGGAGCTGTGGGGGGCCGTGCCTGCGGACGGTCAACGTAAACAAAATGTCTCGCAGCCCACCTGCGGATTACTCTGATGGGCTGCGTGCCGAAGGTTGCCGACATCTGGTCTAGGTACTTACATGACCCCCCCACATTGCTGTAGTTTCTGAACACCTTTCCCTGCTCCTCCTGTGGTGGTTTCTCTTTCCCAATCACTTCCTTAATATCTTCATGTAATTCTTACCCAACGTTCCCCCCTCCTCCCCATGCAAGTAAAGCTTTGTATACTTAGAGGCACCAGATAAGATGGACAAATAGGAATGGGAGGAGGACTTCCCCTGTATCTGTCTTAATTGGCTTGCAAGTGTAGTTTGAAACATGTTACGTGTACTAGGGCATCTGCTGTGCGCCTACGGTCACAATTCAGGGCAGCTGCACCTATATTTCCCCTTAGTTGTCCAGCAGTGGCACTCATTGTCAGGCTTCTGGCCGCGTAGCCATTGCCTTTCTTGGGTGGAGATCCTCATCTGTCACCTCCTTGACCAGACTATTTCCAGGCTGAACAGTTCCCTGCCTTCACTATGTTTTTTTTCCAGCCTAAGCAGGCCTGCTTAGCTTCTCCCTTTAGAGTTGGTACACAGTGTAATTGCAGACAGTTATAAGTTACCACACAGGACTTCCTATGCAAGTCTATTTAATTTTTAGGGTAAAAGCACTACAGTGAAAACATTAAAGCCAATAAAAGTACCTACAGACATGCTAATAAGCTTACCAGAGATCACCCCAACTGGCTCTAACATGGCGTCTGGCAGGTGAGCCCTTCAGACCCCAAAGGGCTCTCTCTTTTGTGGTCATAAGTTCATAACAGCTTTAGCTCAGAACTAGCACTCAGTCTTATGGGGCCTCAGCAGGCCAAGTCCTTCCAATTCTTCCCTAGGTTCCACAGGTCATGTCCAGTTTTTGGATCACAAGGAAGGCCCTGAGTCAGGTTCAATTCAGGCTCTTTATTGAAAAATCTGTGTTTTGTCTGTTAGTCCCTGGAGAATCCAGACTGGGTCTTTGACTTGTCCTCCTGTAACAAGGGATCATCAGACACAAAGTCCCTTCCCTCGGGGTGAAGCTTCCAAGGCTGAGTCTGTACATCAGGGTGTGCAATCCGCTTCTCCCCAGTACCTCCTAGGAATTCCACTTCAGACACTTCCTGGGACAATGTGTGTGAAGTTCCTAACCCTTCCCAGAGATTGCATTAGTCAGTCCCCTAGAGAAGCTGCATACAATTCCACAATAACACATACATAATTTCATTTTAAATACAGTGAACCCCAAAGTATTGAAATTAATTCAATCATGTTAATCTCTAATTCCATAAGGTTTGTCCAGGGTATTGTCATATATGTCACAGTAGATCACAATGGTTTCTTCAGAGTTGTTGCCTTAGCATATGTACATACTGAGATGTATAACTTGGCATTAACCTTGGTATGTATTTCCAAGCCAATCTGTAGACTTTTTTTTTGGAGCTGTGCTGTTTGTTTGATTCTTATATAAATATTTTTATTTTGATGGACAGATGATGTTCCAAAAGGCAATATCAGTCAATTTGCCATGTATGGAGGATTGCACATTAGTGGCTGAAAACTCCACTCCTGTAACTGCCAAATTTGGTTCCATTTATAATGATTCCAGGTTTTGCTACACAAACATTAACCATACAATGCTGATTTAATTTCAAACATTTAATTTTTTCCCTTTCTCATTTCCATTCCCAGGTGGAGGTTTACGTTTTATTTAAGTATATTTTCTTATGGACTCAAATTTATCTGGTCGGTGAGTTCAGTTTTGTGTGTTTTTTCTTTCACTGCTTGCTCCGAGTGACATAATATGGGACTAAAATAGCAAGAGTTCAGTGGCCTCAGATCTTCCTTATGCTTCCTAGTCAGGACTCTTGTGTGTGTTCATTTAGAGTCATGTCTTCACAAAACAGGAAAGGCTGTCAGAAATGCTAGAAGACTCTCTTCTCTGATGCCAGAATAGGATGGGCCTGTCCACTCTTAAGCATACTCCGTTTTCTCACTTGCAAGAACATAGATCCATCTTTCTGGGCTGTCTTTCAACAGAGTTCTGCAAAGCTCTACATTTCCACTTTGAATTTTTATGTGCACAATGGCATGTTTTTGCATGCAAAAAAATGGCTTTCATCTCTGTGAAACCCCAGAATAAATGTAGCTTAGACCAAAGAAGCAAGGTGAAGACCTTTGAAATAGTATTGTGGTGTAGGGGTGGAGTGATTTAATTGGCCAAAACCAGAGCATGTGGGGAAAAAAATTGCTAGTAGGATAATCTCTTCTTTTCACTCTAGTCACCCTGGTTTTGGGACACACGACAATGCTGGTACAACTACCCTTTTCAGGTAAGATATATATAGATATATATAGATATATATAATTTACTAATTCCATGGAGGATAGGTCCATCAATGGCTATTAGCCAGGATGGGCTGGGATGGTGTCCCTAGCCTCTGTTTGCCAGAAGCTGGGAATGGGCGATGGGGATGGATCACTTGATAATTACCTGCTCTGTTCATTCCCTCTGGGGCACCTGGCACTGGCCACTGTCAGAAGACAAGATACTGGGCTAGATGGACTTTTGGTCTGACCCAGTATGGCCATTTTTATATTCTTATGTGTGATGCTCCTGTTTTCTGAAGTCCCTCAGTTTTGAGAACTGAACCCTTTGCATGTCTCCAATGTTATTGCATGTGAATGGTGTCAGATTGAAATTTGAGAGATCTAAATGCCTCTCACTGCCCATAGAGCAGATGCCGTACAGGCTGCAACAAGGTAAACTTCTAGTCCATTAATTACTGCTCTGCTCAGGAAATTTCACCTCTGAGTGTGGGAGCGGAGTTCTCCCCTGGCCCATGCAGTTCTTAGCCTTTGAGCTAAGACTGCCCACAAAGGGGTAGTTGTGATGTGGTATGTTTCATGGTGTAGAGACACTGATTCATCAAACCGAACTGATCACCAGCTCATATATTTTAAAGCAAATTTCCCTATCTGGTACTTAGATTATTAAAAGTAGAACCATTTTACAAATGTACTTATACCAGTACCATTAATTGCAGTTTTCTTTTTGCCCTTCATTCAGCTCAGATAATTGTAGACAGCCAATCAGGTTCCCCTCCTTGTTCTTCTACTCCAACGGGAGGCCACAGCTCTTAGGTTGCAAACACTGAAAGGGAATTTTATTCCTTTAAAAATAAATCTAAACCATAGACTTCTGTTAATTTATGTTTTTTTTTTAAAAAAAACAAGTTTAATTTGGGACTTTTAACTTACCCCCCTCTCCCCCAGAAGGCTGGGGCCACAGGAGAGGTGGATTAGTTGTTAGGGGCGGGGGGGGGGGGGAGTCTTTTAATGCAAATTTTGGAGTACTTTGCCTTTTAATCAAATGTTCTCTGTTTTTTTTCCCCAGCCCCTAACATCCAGTCTTTTCTGTTATTATATCATGGAGCTGGCCTTCTATTGGTCTCTCATGTTTTCTCAGTTTACAGACATTAAACGAAAGGTAAGAGAAGCCAGAACTTCACTAAACGCATGAACAGACAGGGCTAACAGGAGTAATTATGTCTCTCTGGTTAGTAAAAACTGCCAAAATATAGCTATAACTGCATTTTCCTGTCACTCATCTCTTTTCACATTCCACTTCCTTTTGTAGACCGTACACAGACAGGCCTTTGGGGACTATCCTGATAAGCAACCTGGCAGCTCATCCCTATCACTCTGCAGAGGGAAGAGGGGGAATCAATCCATATATCCCAATAGAACAGTTGATTCAATCTTTGTATAAAAATATATTTCAATTAGGAGACTTACAGGAAAATATAGAAATAAAATGCTCTAAACATTTTCTAGACATGGGTGGCGAGGCTAGAATAAAGCTTTTTAGTTTTGGCAAAATAAAGAGGACTATTAGTTTCTGTATTATCCTATAGGGAGCATGACTTCCATCTGTGACTGAGCTAACCTACTTCTCACATGCTCTAAAAAATTTTATATGTAGTGCTAAGTGATTTAGGAGCCTAAGCCTCATTTTCAAAAGTTATTTGGGTGCGTAGGAGCCTAAGTCCCACTGAAAGTAACTTAGGCACTTCGGAAAATGTTACCCTGCACCTCTTCTTTTGGGCTTGGCAAGTGATTTTGGAAATTTCTTGAGTCTCAGTTCATATGGGGAAGAGTCTCCTTGCTGTTCCAATGGAACATTGTGTGTCTTCCAATGATCTTCCATTCAAATGCATTTCAAATAGACTTCTCTTTCCTAAGCCCCAATGTCTATATCTGTTAGTCACACATACATACAGTCCTCTGTTTAGTTACAAACAAATATAGTGGAGCTTAGTGAATTTTTTTGGCTTTGTTTATGTGATCAAGCAAGGCCTGCTTTGTTTACTTGATATATCTTTACTCCCTTCTGATGAGAGAACTTCCCATCCCCAGTGAAGAAGTGGGATTCCAAGGTATTCCTCCAACCACATAAAGCAGGCTGATATACATCTTCCTAGCCAGTTTCAGGAAGTACTGTGTTACAAAGCTAGTCACACCTTTGTGTGGGTGGCACTTACCCAAAATTTAACCTGTGAGATAAAATTACTGTACTAAAACCAGGAAAACAATTCATAGAGATGTAACATTAATTGTGATTATCTGCCTGAGTAATACCATCTTCAGCGGTCTCTTGATACACACCAAATACTCCTAGAAGATGAAGCCCTGCTAGCAAGTCAGTATTGGTCTACATAAAATGCAGAATCTGATTAGAAATTAAATCCAAACAGTTGAACCAAACAGACACTGAAAAGCACAAAGCTGAGATGGTCATACCACAAACTGGAGGCAACTTCCTTAGACATTCTGGTCACTGTCAAATAAAATTTCAAATTGGGAGCTTCTCAGTTAAAGCCCCATCAGTACAGATACATTATGCAATCTTGGGAGAAATAAACAGGGATTGGCCATTGTAAAATATTACCCAGGATTTATTAAGAAGTGGGATTGAATTCAGGGGATTATGGTGAAGGAGAAAAAGTTGAACATTAGTGGGCAATTATCAAGAAAATAGTCATGAGAGAGTAAATGTGCAAGGTAGGAAGTGAATCTTGTAAGATGTTATCATTTAAATGCTATCAAATCTGTGTTTGAGTGCCAGCCTGGAGTTTCACTTTTCACTGTAATCTTTTAAAATTTTGCTTATGGGTTTTTACTTTTATTGAAATCCGGCTGTGTGTAAATAGATTGCCGTTTATTGTGTATAAATGGTATGTGATGTGACAAGAATCCTGTCTCACAGACTCCATCCAAGGTGGACAAAACACTATAATTTGTGAATGTCAGTATGAAATGTGGTACTGTATCTAAGGAGATGCTATCAGGTTGAAATTAATAACTTCTTAAACGAAGATTTCCTGTTGCTAATAAGAAAAGGAGTACTTGTGGCACCTTAGAGACTAACCAATTTATTTGAGCATAAGCTTTCGTGAGCTACAGTTCACTTCATTGGATGCATACTGTGGAAAATACAGAAGATGTTCTTATACATACAAACCATGAAAAAATGGGTGTTTACCACTACAAAAGGTTTTCTCTCCCCCCACCCCACTCTCCTGCTGGTAATAGCTTATGTAAAGTGATCACTCTTCTTACAATGTGTATGATAATCAAGGTGGGCCATTTCCAGCACAAATCCAGGGTTTAACAAGAACGTCTGAGGAAGGGGGGGGTAGGAAAAAACAAGGGGAAATAGGTTACCTTGCATAATGACTTAGCCACTCCCAGTCTCCATTCTAGATAAGCTATTACCAACAGGAGAGTGGGTTTGTGGGCGGGGGGTGGGGAGAAAACCTGGATTTGTGCTGGAAATGGCCCACCTTGATTATCATACACATTGTAAGGAGAGTGATCACTTTACATAAGCTGTTACCAGCAGGAGAGTGGGGTGGGGGGAGAGAGAACCTTTTGTAGTGGTAAACACCCATTTTTTCATGGTTTGTATGTATAAGAACATCTTCTGTATTTTCCACAGTATGCATCCGATGAAGTGAGCTGTAGCTCACAAAAGCTTATGCTCAAATAAATTGGTTAGTCTCTAAGGTGCCACAAGTACTCCTTTTCTTTTTGCGAATACAGACTAACACAGCTGTTACTCTGAAACCTGTTGCTAATAACTTTATTTTTTAGTTTTAATGTCATCTAATTTACTTTTGGCTATTAACACTCATTAGTCTTTGCACTTCACACAGTGAAAATAAGAGTGGTCAGTTTCACATGTTGTTTAGTCAGTTTTACTTACCTGTTCTTATTCTTTATATAGCATTTTGGGCCCAGTCACTTAAACTGGGAGTGGACTGCTCAGTGTGTGCTAACACAGTCCCTATCAGACACTTTGCTGGGAGGGCCAGAAGCTTCATCTGACAATGGGGGAAATCAAGCAATTGCTGCTGGAGTATTATAGGGAGGGAGACAGAACCCAAGGGAGTAGGCTTGGTATTGTGGAGGAAAGAGGGTGCTGCAGATGGGTATTATGGGAGGGGAGAGAAGTTTTATGTATGGGTTTTTTCTGCTTCTATCTTGGCCTTTTTGCCCTGGGTAGAGACTCATTCTCCATCTATCTGCAGCATTGCCTAGAAAACAAAGGTTTCCTGAGACAGCTTGGCAGGTAGGGTAACTTTATTAATAAACCTTTTGCAGTGGATATTACCAGCCTCAACCAGGTCAGAGGAAGTTATCATGGGGTTTGATTACAAGATGAGTCTTCCAGCATACTCCCCACCCAATATGAGGAGGCTGGGTGCAGCTAGGAGACAGGGATGTAAATAGCATTTTCAAAAAGTAACCATTTAAACTATTAAAACTCTATTAGTTAAATGTTTAACCGTTAAGGAGTTCACAACATAGGTGGGGAACGATGGGTGTGGGGGGTGCTGGAGCACCCCCTCATTTTATGCAGGACTCTGCTGCTGCCCTGGGCAGCTGGGACCCCGGGCACGCAGGGCCGGCAGCCGGGACCACGGGTAGCCGGGACTGGCAGCTGAGTTTAATTGTTAACCGAATACATTATCAATAAGACTGATGCTTATCGGTTAATATTTTACATCCCTACTAGGAAAAAAGAAGTTGTTAAACCTGCAACAAGGGCCCCTGCCAAAGTAAAATGTTTCTTTCCATCAGAGTTCAATTGATAAAATTAATCTCAGTGGTTTGGACTCTCCATGACCTCATTCACACTGGGGATAGGGCCCTTGCTAAAAGACCTTTCATTAAACTCTGATGGGGCTCTTAGCTCATTAGGAGCCACAGACAGACCTTGACAGCTCCTTGAGAGTCGGCTGCCTGTGTGAGTAAAATTATGTAAGAAATGTGCCCAAGTTTCTAGAACTATATCAGCCCTCCTTCCTGTTGGCTTCTTCCAAGGGTCATGATGCTCTACCCGTTATTGTGAAGGAGGAAAGGCCAGATGCTGCAGTCTCATTTTAGCCTGATTGCTGGCACCTATGTTGGGCACCTCACCCACTCTCTGTTTGAAAAAAGCCCAGCTAGTGGACCCTTGCTCCAATGGTAGACTGTGAAATTGCAAACTATTCCAGTAAAACTCTGCCCATAGAAAACAGTGTCAGACAAGACAGAACACTTTGACCCTCCTTAGGTCAGGGTCAATGAGACACTAAAAACCTTTTTCTTACTACTTGGGTTACTATTCCCAGAGAAGCTAAATCAACAGTCTAAGTAGGTCTTCTCCCGCAGTCAGATATTTAAAGCCTGGGTAACTGGATCTACTTACCTTTTGTTTCTACGGGCCTCTGAACTGTCAATTCTTTTGGTCGGAGATACTTGCTGTTAACCGCCCCTCAAGTGGCTGTCTTTCCCTCTGTGCAGCTAGGTCTTGTTGAACAGATTGGGAAGTTGCTTGGCTGCTCTTCCCTGAACCCCCATGAAGAAGTCTGGCTCTAGGTTAGCATGCAGACTCTTCCTTTCTTTAGTATCTGAATTGCATAGCTCAGGATTTCAAGTAGTGCTGTCCTTGCTGGTAATGTTCAGAACTTGCTTCATGTCCTGGACAAGTGAGGAGCTTGCTGAGGCATCTGATCTCTGCATAATCATTTCTTTGGCATGTAATGAGAGAAGCCATGTGTCCCAGGCCATTCAGTATTCAGAATGTGCACTTGCCCCATACTGGCATCTTATCACCAAGTGACTGTCTCCTCATCACCAGGAAAGGGAAGACAGTCCCTTTCAAAGGGCTGGGCTGGGACTGGTCCATGCTTAGTGCAGATTCAACTGTGATTAAATTGGTAGGTGACTCCCACATTGTAGGGTAAGCAAATGCTAAGGGGAGAAACAAATAACAAATGAACCTGGAGCTTAGAGGTACGCAGCTGCAGGCAACAGTGCGAAGTTCAGTCTTAATGTTAAGTCTGGTGGCTAGGGAAAGGGGGAAGAATGAAGGATGTGAACGAACAGCTCCAATGCTGTTCGGCGGTGCGGGAGTGAAAATGATCTGTACTGAAGTAGGGAAGAGATGAGTATAGCATGGGACCAGTGTCCCTATGTACCATGCTTATCTGGCAGTGCTGGTGCAGATGGGACAGCAGTGGGACAAATGGCCTGTGTCCCAGAGGAAGAAAAGCTGACAGCCAGGTAATGTTGAAATGAGGGACAGTGCAAGAATAATCTTGAGCTCCTGGAGTACATTCCCAACGTATTGTGATGGCACACAGGTCATTGTAGTGAGTGTCTTCTAGTCTTCAGCATGTCCCTGGGTGTTACTTAAATTCAACTGAAGAACTCAGGGAGAGCCCCAAGAAATACTTGAATTCCTCATCCCTACCCACTTTCACTGTGTTTGGTCTTGGGGCAATATGAAATTCAGGCAGGGAGACGAGTCTGAAAAAAATCATATCTCAACTTTAAACTTTCCTGACACTGTTTTTCAAATCCTTAAAATTATAGAATGTAAACAGTGGTACTATAAATGTTCAAAATGGAGCCACAGAAGGTTCCACAAGTACAAGGATTGTTGATTAGAGAAACAAATGAGAAGATATTTACTTGAAGGAACCAAGCCTTTTTGCGTAACTTGTTTAAACAGTGAAGTTTGATTTAGTAGCAATCATGTTTAACTAAACCTGGTCTTGACCCATTAAAGGGCTTATACAAAAGAGCCTTGTTAAGGTTGATTTGGGAAATCCCAGGTTTCATGGCTAAGTGAGAGAAATTGTGTGGAGGTTAAAACCCAGGACAGATAGATCTATTCCTAGCTCTGCCACTGACTAATTTGTGTCTCATTGGGCGAGGTGTTTTACCTCTGAACTTCATTTTCCTCATCTTTAACGTGATATGGATGATACTGCTGTGGGTGGTGTGAAGCTATGCTCATTAATGTATGTAAAATGCTTTGAGAGCTTTGGATAATAAAAGGTCTCATGGGCTACTATATTTACATTGACTCGTCATTAGAATCCATAAAATGGTGACAATCCCAAATGAGGTGTATATATATAATCAGTCAAATCTCCATATTGTAAATTCAGAGCGAGTACTCATGGGTACCTTAGTGCCAAAGCAGGTCAGTTGGATAAAAGTTGGTTCTAACTGGCGTTTCCAGGAGCTGTGACATTCACTTGCAGTTGAGCAGCAGTCATAGAATCATGGACTATCAGGGCTGGAAGGGACCTCAGGAGGTCATCTAGTCCCACCCCCTGCTCAAAGCAGGACCGATTCCCAATTAAATCATCCCAGCCAGGGCTTTGTCAAGCCTGACCTTAAAAACTTCTAAGGAAGGAGATTCCACCACCTCCAAAAGATGTGGGAATTATTTCTACCTTAGAAATCAAGGACAAGAGTTCCAGTCTTCTCTTTACAACTGAATGCCTCGCTGAACAGGATGAGCATGGGGCAAAGACGGTAGCAATGATTTAAAAAAATGAATTTGGAAAGTGACTTTTCATCCATGTGAATAGCAGAATGATGGCTGGTCACGATCCCTAAAATCTAATTCCACTCTGCCGAGTTTTAGCCATTGGCTTAGTGTTTGTCCTTGGAAAACAAACTGACAGTTCAGAGGAAACCAGCAGTTTATTACTCTTGCTCTATAAAGTGTAAAGTAGAAAATTGTCCCAATTCTTGTACTGACTTTGTTCTCCCCCCCCCCCCCCCCAAAAAAAAAAAAAAAAAAAGAAAAAAGTCTGTAATTTCTGGATTTGTTCTGTCCTGAAATACAAAGTCAAGCAAGCTATGGTAGATCTTGCAGCCGCAGAAATGGAGAGAGAGAAGCAATTGGGGCATTGTTTTCTATTCATTTTAATAAAGAATTCAGCACTACAAAAGTTGATTGATTCCCCGCTTGAAATGCCTTAACAAAGATGCAAATGCAGGACGTAGATATTGGGGGGGGGCTATGTCAGAAAATTGTATGTGTTGTAGAATTTTAATGGACTGATTTGCTGTTACTGTATTGCCAGGCATGCCCTGATGCATGGACCACGCATGGCCTCTGCTTGCCTTACTTCTGGTGGGCTTTTCCCACTTGATAGCAGTAATAGCAGGTCTATTTCTTATTACTCATGTCAGTGATCTCTAGAGTAGACCTTAGGGATACATCTACATGGCAATCAGAAACCTGTAGCATCAAGTCTACAGACTATGGCAGTAAAAACAGCCATGTAGGTATTTTTGTCTTGGGCTGAAGCTCGGCCTCTGAAGCCCACCCGCCTCCTTGGATTTCAGGGCTCAAGCCTGAACGTCTACAGAGCTATTTATAGTGCCACATCTCAAGTCTGTAGACCCAGGCTCTGATACTCGCTGCTGCTTGCCGTGTAGACATATGCTAGCAATGCAGTCATCCCAAAGCAGGGAGAGTCAAAGTGCAGGCCAGATGTTGGCCTCTGGAGTTTTACAGTGAGGCCTGCAGATGTACTTATCTTTGCTACGGAGCTGCAGCCCAAGGAGACTACCGTAGGCCCCAGCATGCAATGTTCCATCTTGATTGAAGCAAAACTGTTAATCACGATGCGGCATGCTGGGACCTGTAGTGTCTGTGGTCTGCACCTCCCAAGTAAAGATGATTGTGGCTGAAATCTGCTCTGCTTTTTGCAAACAAGGAGCTTGAGAGTCTGACCTAAAATAACCATATGGCCCTTTTTTTGTCAGTCGTGGTGCCCCTGTTATAAGTCTCTGTGATCATTTGGCCGCCAAAGATCCCTCACATTTCATCTTCCCCTTTCAGGATTTCCTGATCATGTTTGTCCATCACTTGGCTACAATTGGACTCATTACATTCTCCTATATGAATAACATGTTGCGGGTGGGAACTCTGGTGCTATGTCTACATGATGCCTCAGACTTCCTCTTAGAGGTAAGTTTGCCTGCTGCTTCCTGTCTGAGCTTTGCATCCCTAATGACAAAGGAGCACACTCTTGAGACAAGAGGATAAAATCTAGCCTCTCCTGTTTCACCCCTCACCCTCCACACACAATCCAGGCTGGATGTCCCATAAACACACACTGCTGATTCCACTCTGTTGGCTTTCCTCCAGGACATCTCCCAAGTTGATAATAGTCCTTAAATGTTCGAAACTCCTTGGTGGCTTGAGTGCTCCAGCACTGTTTTCCATATGATCAAATGATTGTGTCTGGTGAATGCTGTTTTAACACTTTTTTGTGTTTTTCTCAGGCTGCAAAGCTGGCCAATTATGCTAAGTACCAGCACCTGTGTGATGCCACCTTCATACTCTTTGGTGTTGTGTTCATAATCACTCGACTGGGTATTTACCCTTTCTGGTAAGTACCTGGATCTTTCTGAATAGAGTCAAGTATTTGTTCCTTCTCTCCTCTAAAGGCAGTCTTTGTATTAGGGATCCTCTCGCTCATTACAGGCAGCCCCTCAGGGCAGCATGAAGCTGCAGCCCTCCTAAATGTTGCTTAGGAGCAGAGCTCTGGGGTTTTGTCAAGAGTGGTTTCTTCATGTTTTGTCATGTACTTAGAGTAGGAGCACCCCTAGTGTGAGCACAGAGTCAAAAAGTGCAGCTGAATGCCACCCCCAGCTGCAGCCTACTCTCCCAGCCAGTAACTCCCAGACATTATACAGATCAGGCTTGTCTACACAGGGAACTAAGATGAATAAAATAAAGGTTTGACGTTAAAGCACCCCTAAACCCTTTGTGGATTTGGAGGGTTAAGCTTCAGTAAAGGCCACTTTACTTCCGACTGAGAGCATTCACCCAGCAATTTAGTGTGCATTAACTTCATATCATCAATAAATTTCTCCAAACTTTCCTGAGTGTCCCGGTGTAGACGAACCCACAGAACCAAAGGTGATTTAATGTCTTTTGATAAGATCTTGTAAAAGTTGAGATGCCAGTGAGGCATATCCTCCCTGAGGCAAGGTTCTGTTTGTGACGCTCTTCTTTATGGTCATCCGAAGTACCTAGCTCCTCTCCTGCTGGTCTCAGAAGATTGTCTGCCCTGACTCCTGTTCCAGCTGCATAGAGCCTGAAATAGGTATTGGGGTATTTTTGGATTTAGAAATCTTAGCTAAGATGTTTGTAATTAATCATTCCGTAATGAGATTCCCCTCCCCTCCACGTGGACAAAGTCAGGCTTGGTGGGATCTTGTTGCTGATCATTGTATTTATCCACGTCTTGTTTTCCTTGAGAAGGTGTCTTGTAAGGTCTGCTACACCTGGGTTTGTCATTGTCCTACATCCTTATTTTGTAAACAGCAGAGGCCTACTTTCCGTCTCTTTGGGATGTATTTCTGGGGTAGGATAAGCTCTTATTTAGTTTTAGTTTTGTCCCCGTGGCAGAGGCACCAAGGGCCCTTGGATAAGCATCCCTTTTTATTTTTGTATAGCTCCAAACAAATATAAAAGGGTCTAGATAGGGAAAATGTCGGTCCCCTCTGCCTGCCACAAATGATGCTCTCTTCAGACGGGCGGGTGTTACTGCTTTCCACTGACAAATGAGGCAATCCTCTCTCTGCTCTTCACTCCATTGTCTGCCATGATGCAATGTGCTCTCTGGCACCACCCTGTCACTCAATGTGTCTTATAAATCTTGAATGTGGTTTCCACTGGCTGTAATGTAATTCCTCAGCTTCAGAGGGAGAACTTGTGAGTCTCCAGTTGCATCTGAAGCTGCTATGCTATTCCACTCAGTACAGGTTCCCTTCCCTGATCAGTGGTATAATGACATGAAACTGCATGCTGACTCCACCACAAGCTGCTGCCTAGGTAACCATTATTTTTTAACTGCAACTAAGGCTCTGGATTCCCTTCCTGAAAGTTAATTTCTCACTTTTTCAATAAATGCTGAAAGCATTGATCTTTTAAAAAATCTCTCCGCAATCTACCCTAGTGACTACTTGATAAACAATCAAACTGCTTTATTAAATTCCTTAAGTACTGCCAATAAATCCCAGTGAAGAGAACAATTCCATAGCCATCTTCAAGGAGGCACCTGGTTTTGACCCACTAGTTGGTTTTCAATTCCTTTGACTTGGGACAGAGGAAATGGCTAGGAGTAAGGGAACAGCAGCTTCACTGTCAAAAATTCTTCAAAGCCCCCAGGTGGCATTCCTGACCTTTACATGTGGCCAAGATCATTGTGCATGTGAATAAGGCTCATCTCTCCACTCAACACCATGTATACATCCAAAACAGTATTGGTGATCCAAGCAATTGCCATCTCTCCCTCTGACACCATTGTGAATGCTGATCGTACCCTGGAGAAGAGGGTGGAGAGTGGATTTTTATATTTAACCTAAATTCTGAGAGTCTCCACATCTTCTCCTATTGCTGCTTAGTTCAAGGGCCTTTAACCCAAGTCCAGCTTCAGGCCTTTCTCTACTGTGCAAGGGACAGTAGATCAGGGGCATCACACTATGAAAAGAGCAAAGCAATAGAAGCTTAAATGGGACAGAAACCTATTGTGTATCTGCCCAGTCAGCTCAGTTCAGAGTTGGAAACTGGGAATTCTAGTCAAGCAGCAAAGCAGCCAATCCAACAAGCTCCTTGATTTTCTTTTAGGATCTTGAATACTACCTTGTTTGAGAGCTGGGAGCTGATTGGCCCTTATCCTTCATGGTGGCTGTTCAATGGACTGTTGGTAACCCTGCAGGTTCTGCACATCATCTGGTCCTGTCTCATCATTCGCATTGCCTACAAGGCCTTGTTGCGAGGAAAGGTAAGGGCTTCTGTGGCTGGGCTGGCTCCTCTCTCTCTCTCATAAGCGCTGAGGGGATCAGGGCATCTGTTTTGAAAATCGGAGGGAGACGTCTGCATTGTTCAGTGAGGCCAGTGCTGGCTCCAAGGTGAGGGTAGCAGGTTTGCTGCTTCTGTGAGTGACTAACTTCATCTAGGGCTGTCCTGGTCAGTTAGGCTTGGCAGGCTGTAGCACCCACGTGGCCCAAGTGTTTACATCGGGAGGCACATGCTTTTTGATGGTCTGGCCATGCAAGTGAATAATGCTCTCTGGCCTGTTCAAATGCTTTGACGACATCATGCAGTTCAGTTTGTGTGTTGCTCTGCTTGTTCTGGTAACTTGATCAAGGCGTTTGCCTTCCCTCTTGTGGCAGCTTGAAGACCAATCACTCTCTATGAAGTATGAGGCGGGGAAGGTTGTGCTCCCTGGTTTAATCTGGAGCTGCCATTAGGAGCATCTAAATATCTTGGGAATTGTCCATGTTACAAAATCCAACCTTACCGACATCTAGGGTGATGTGAGCTCAATATCTGGAGCTCACTACAGTAATAACCCAGGACTAGGGCTGTCGGTGCATATCCCAACAGTGCGACAAGGTAATCCAGGTGAGGTTGGCAAGGGAGGCTACTGGAAATGTAGTGGGACCTGCTGACAGTGGGCCAGTGGGACTCTGTTTATAGTGTCCAGTTTCAGCGTGCAGAATGTTCTGGTTAGAATGAATTCCTGATGGATAAGGGTGCGGACGGCAGCTCTTCCTGTTAGAGGGAAAGATGCTGCTCTGCTGCAGGCCCAGTTGCCTCAGAGATGTAGTTCAGTTAGTGTTTGTCCTGGGAGCATCCTGTGCTCTCCCACTTGGAGCTCGTGCCTGTCGCACTCAAAGATAAGCATTTCTTGGCCTGTCTGCCACCCCAGCCAACTCCTAGAATAAAAATAAAAGGCCTTGGAGCTTGCCTTTTGGAGCTGCTGTCCTCGATGAGCTGTTACTGGCCTGGACTCTGATGCTAGTGCTGCTTTTTGGGCTATACTGGAGTTCCCAGGATTTTGCCAGGTCTGCTTATGGAGGAGCGACTCTGTATCACCAAAGACATGATCCTTTGTAACAGTGATGCAAAGTCCTTCCATATGCCTTGAAAGACATGACAGGGAGGCAGCCTGAACTATCTCCTTCTGGCTCTGATGGACATCCAAGGAACAGAAGGAAAATTTCAAGCTGTGGCTTTTAGGTAAGTGCTCTGTGAAGAGGGATGCTTGTTCCAGACACAATCCATGGGTTTCTAGCACAGTTTCTTTTCCCCTGCTGCCTGTAGTTGAAGATTTCCAGGCAGCAGGGTGGGTGGAAGAGACAAATTCACAGGCATTTGACTAGTAACAGGTCCTGAGTAGCTTGCTGTCAAGTTCCTCCCTATTGAATCAGTGGTTTTCAGGCCAGTGGCTGAAGGCTGGAGTACTTCAATTATCTTGGATCCTGCTCCCCATTTTTACCCATTTGTGTCATGGCTGGAAGCAGCTTCCTTCAGAGCCAGGCTGTGCTGTTTGATCCTCCACCAGAAGGGGTAGCTAGACAGTAACACAGATGTTTGTGCCACCCTAGCTGTTTGGGAACTAAGCCTGAATCCCACTCATGATTGCATTTTCACTGCCTATAGACTATTGGGCTGGTCTGTTTGTAGGGAACTTGTTTAGCCTAAAGGAATAGTTGAAGAAGTCCTCTGGCAATGTGTGTTGGGGGGAGGGCCTTCTGAGGGGTGGGGAAGGAGCATGTTGCAAGGTGTGTGCATGTGGTCTATTATCATTTGTTACTGTCTTCCATGGCTGCTGCTAGTTTCCCAGTACAGTATCTGTCCGTGTAGCTGTCCCCACACCTGGAGGTCTATATCTCTCTCCTCTCCTTGCTTTTCTCTCCTGACCAGGTGACCTAGCCAGGAAAGGACTAGACCCTGCCTCTGTACTCTCCACTCTTTTCTCACTCCTTTTCTCTGTGCCAGATTGGAGCTGGACAGTTTCATCCCTTGCATGTAAGTGTAATCTGTGCTGTTGCTTGTAGAGTGGACCATGCGTGTGTCTCTTTCTCTCTGAGCTTTAAGACATAAATACAAAACTGTGAGTCTGAAAAGCTGTTTGGCTTCAGATGGGCTGCATTTTGCAGCTTCCTTTAAACTGCCTGCCTCATTGTGAGTTGCACCCAGGTTAACAAGATGTGGTTACAGATCACAGGAACCTAAGGTGCTGGTTTGTCTAGTGGCTAGAACAAGGGACTGAGAGCCTGTTCCCAACTCTGCCGCAGACTGGCTGTGTGACTGTCGTTGGCCAGTGTATAAAAAGGGGATACCTGTTTCAGTGCTTGTAACACTGAGGAGATCTATGGATGGAGGGGGCTATAGCAACACACAGAATTATCTTTAGTTCTCACTTAAGAAAAACCAGATGGTGGAAAAAATACTTTTCTCAAATGACAGTGGGACTAAAGCAGAATAATATCTAGGGGTTTCTGTTTCCTTTCCCTGGCCAGTTGAATTGCTAAAATGGGGTATGGTAGGGGAAGATAGGGAACCTCCGGCTGCAGAGGGGTTTCGGCACCTCCTAGATTAAGTTTGCACATGCAGCTGGCCTGTCGAAACCCAGCCTGGAAATCATTAACTGGCACTGGCTTTCTGCCAGATTTTTCCATTTGTCAGGAAACTTGCTCTCTGAGTCTGTTTTGAGTCTGTATGCCAACACAGAGTAGGCAGGGCTGATCCTGATCCTGAACTTCGCTGGAATGTGTTAGTCACTGAGAAACTGCTTGCCCACCGTATACTTGGGGGCTGTTAGTTCCAGACTCACAGGTACACGGAGCTTGTCTTGGGCTGTGCAAGAGTAGGGAAGTGCTCTATACAGGCAATGGGGAAATAGGGAGACAGCTCACCTCTTGCAGCACCCATGCCTTTATAGCCATGGCATTTAACCAGTTACTGGGTTACTTGTGCATGATTAAATCTGAGTTAGTGAGCTTTTCGCATTGTTGTTTGCAGTGTTGTAGCTGTATTGGTCCCAGGATGTGTGAGACAAGGTGGATGAGATAATCCTTTATTGGACTGACTGCTGTTGGTGAAAGAGACAAGCGCTTGAGCTCCACAGAGCTGCTCCTCAGGTCTGGTCATCTCTGTGGAGCTCGAAAGCTTGTTTCTTTCACCAACAGCAGTCAGTCCAATAAAAGATATTTCATCACCCACCTTCTCTTTCACACTGTCATGCATCATTTGGCATTATACTGATGATGCACTGCCCCCTTGTGGTAAACTTTAAGGAGCGAATACCATGAAATTGCATGGTTGACTTCTCTAGTCTTCAGACTTTGAAACCTGACATTTCAGGTTTCAGAGTAGCAGCTGTTACTTTTTTTTTTTTTGCGAATACAGACTATTTGTGGCACCTTAGAGACTAACAAATTTGTTAGGCACAGGTGCCACAAGTACTCCTTTTGTTCTGAAATTGTACATCACTCTCTCGCCAGCCAATACCTTGTAAAGCGCAGAGAGATTTTGGAGGATTCTAAGCTTCACATGCAAACTAGACAGATCCTATGATAAGACCTAAGAGTGGCCATCTGTAGAGATGTAAATTATAAAGGCTTTCTAGTTATAGATGCTTTCTGCATTCTTAGTGTCATCTGCATGACTGTAAATTAACCTTTCCCTTCTACAGACCACCATTCAAATGTATCTTGGCTCACAAATTAAGAGTTAGATATGTACACCCATTCCTGAGAAGAGGGGCTCCCAAAATGTGGTCAAGAACCACTGGTGGTACATGCGCTTGACGTTCCATCAGTGCACTTCACAATAACTTTTCACAAAGGTGGTGCATGAATCAAAGTTTGGGAACTGATGCCTTAGATAACTAACCCACCGTGTAGTTCTCTGTAAACAGGCTCTAAAGAGGGAATCATCTTATGCAAATGGTGATGTGCTAAATGGGGCCAGTTTCTTTTTGAAATAAAACATCGGTACTCTTTTGAGCAAACCTTAAAAACAAACTCATCCCTTTAGAAACTAAAACTGATGCTTCTTCCCACCTCCTGCTGATTACCAAAAGGTGTCTGAACAAGCTGGTAACTCATAATTTAGTATTAAAACAAATATTTCTAATTTGCCATTTGGAAAGGCATCCTTTATAATCTGTGCTATAATTTAGCTACTGGAAGAAGGATCAAACAGTGATATATTGCTATGGGCTCCTTCCATGGATCTGAAATCACTTCACCAACACACCCATGTGAAGAGAGCTATAATACTGAATTGGAAATGCAAAAGTTAGCTTGGCCAAAGCTGTACAACATCATCATCTCTTGACTTGGTCCCCTGTTCTGAATTCTGTACCATGCTCCCTATATGTGGTTGGAAGGTCCACTTGTGGGGTTCAACTTTAAATAATTCAAAGAATCTAATATGGGGGAAACTGATCAGATAGACAAGACCTCTCGAATAGCTGTTCCCTATGAATTTGTAATCTTTCTTCCACCTCTACCTTTGATTTTAAACTTTCAGGTATCAAAAGATGATCGCAGTGATGTAGAGAGCAGTTCTGAAGAGGATGACATGACTTCAAATAGCACAAAAGGAATCTTCAGCACTTCAAGCAATGGTGCCAATCGGATTAATGGTCATGTAGCTAGTGCCCAATGGGCAGAAGAGGAGTAACGCTGGGGGAGGCCTCCAGCAAACACGGACTTGTGTCTAAATATCTAGATGTGTTGCACTCCACATTCCTAAGTGATCTTTAATCAAGATACCCCTTCCCTCAAAAAACATCCATCAACTCTGAGATGGGCACACTCCAGACCAGTCTAAGGTTTCACACCACAGAAGGGACCGAACCGAGCCAATTACTAATGCAAAAACAAAGATGCAAATTTAACTTTTTTTTAAGAATATAAGCCATTTTGTATTTAATAGGCCCATCTCTAATATTATTTGCAGAAGTATTTTTGTGTGACAAACTGGTTTTTACTAGGATCAACTCAAGCTTGATGGAATGAGTTTGGGCTGGGATGGACATTGACTGTGGACTGGTTAAGGTACCATTCCAAAATTGTTTCTTGACCCAGTGCAAGTTCAGTATGTTTTCTTGCTGCACTCCAGGATCCATTTAGATTATGTGGTCTAGTATCACCCAGATACATCATGCTGTAAGCTGTAGCACAGAGGGTTTTTAAAATCATTTATAAATTATCAGTCCTGCTGTGACTCTGTGTTACAGCCATGCATTGAATCAGATTGTGATGGACAAAGCGTGTTTTAACTTGCCATTGGGATGCTATGTGCTAAAGAGAGTATAATTTATAATCTGTGCTGTTAAGACGGACCAAGTGGTATTTGCTGCCCATCCAAAGTCTTAAATACAACCTAAAAAATGTTGCACTCCTGACCCTAATTTAGAGAAATATCACAGCACATGCATACCTGCAACTCATGTGAATTTGAAGACTTTTTTACAGGAGTTACAGGCTATGGTTGGTTAGATTTATAAGACAGGACATTAGCCAAAGATGGAGCAATGCTCGTGGGTTATATTAACTTTCCACACAGGCAGAGGTTGCAGCCCTGCCTGTGTGTTTTTAAAGACAGAAGTGAGCATTGCTGCAGCTGCCTCTCCATACCACTGACTTCGGAAATCAGGACAGCAGAGGCTTCGCTTCTTTCTTACTCAATGGTACTTCAGGGGCAATGGAAGACACCTGAGTGTCATAATCATGTGCAGAACTTCAGAAATTTGAGTTATTTTATACAATTGTTTACTCTTATCTGATTAAAAAAAAAGCTTCAGAAATTTGTTTGACTTGCATTTTTTCTGCATTTCTCTAAAACAGCAGCTCCTGCTTTGTAAACTTCTCTCACCTTGATGTATTGAAGTTTAGCATATAAGTAAGAACTCCTATACACTGCAGAAAGTTGTAGTATTGCTCTTCTTGTTGAATTGCTCCTGAACTAGTGAACCCCCCCTAGGCAGCATGGTGCTAGTAGGGACTGCTGTCTCAAATGAGAGAGAATACTGTTTAAGATTCAGTGCTTCACTTAAGTGCCAGCTATGATGCTCTGACTATAGGTCAAATGAGCTTTAATCAAGTGACAGGCTCTTCACAAACATTTAAAATTATTCACTGTGTGCAAAGCTGGACACATTACCTCCATGAATATTTTCATTATCTCTAGCTCCAATAACTTCTATTCAATGTCCCTAAATTGCCTCAGTTAGTGTACCTTGAACTTTTACTATGTGTTCTTCTCACGTACATCTGTAGCAAAAGAACCCATGTACTGGGTATCAAATGTTGAGTAGTTTTTTAAAACATATCGAATACTTTATTTTCTCAGAGTAGACTTAGTTTTAGTTCATCCATTCAAGGCAGTTAGTAATCTAGCTTTCATTTTCTTTGACTCTTCGTACAAGTTTTATCCTAAATCCCTGTATCCTTTATCATCTTAGCTGTTCCACTCAACCAAACTAAAGATAGTCTCTGCTGCATTTCCATTACCATGTCTAGTATGGCCAAATACTTTTCCAAGTAGCCTTTGCCAAACCTACTTCCACTTCATACTGTCTAGAGAAATACTTACACATCCTGCAATTACTATTAAGGAAACTCTAAAGTTAATAAGAGGAACTAGCAGCTGTGGCTTACCTGTTTTATAGCACTGTTACAAAACAGTCCAAAGCAAAGTTGACTGCACCAACCCCTCTGTCTGTTAGGCTTGGTGTTGAGACCAGAATCTACAGCAAACTCCACTGTCCATAATTTTTTTTTCCAACTAAAGGGAAGTTCTTGTAAGAATTTGCTTAGTCTATTTTCTACTTTTAATCTCAAGCCTGTCCCCAGAACCGTCTAACATTGAAATGAAACTTTAAGCTTGTGGAAGTGAGCGTCTGGCCATGGAGAGGAGGACACACAACTGTTTAAATTCATGCATTTCTGGATCATTTGGTGACTGGAAGACTTTACTGTGGATGTGAAACCATTGTTTACAAAATCTAATATGCTTGGAAGCAGGACTCAGTCCAAAGCTGTCCCAGAAATTTGTTCTCCACTTCCTCAGTTTGAGTCTACACTAGGAAATTAGGTCAGTATAACTCACTCAGCAGTGTGAAAAATCCACACCCCCAAGCAATGCAGTTAAACTGACTTAACTCCTGGTGTAGACAATGCTAGGTCAATGGGAGAATTCTCCTAGGCTACATCTACAGTACAGCCAGACTCCACTCTCTGAGATTGATTTAATGGATCTAGTGAACACCCACCAAATCGACAGCAGATCGCTCTCAAGTTGACCCCTGTACTCTATGCCCGATGAGAAGAGTAAGGTAAGTCGGTGGGAAAATTTCTCCCGTCGACCCCTGCACTGTGCAGACCCTGCAGTAACTTGACCTACCCAGACAGCTGTTGGGGAAAACAACACAGCAGGACACAGCTTATCTAGCAAGTTCTTGGAATGTATTGGAGACTTTATTTCAGAAGGTGGAGAAAGCTACGGGGGGGGGAGGCCGTTCTAGATTTGATTTTAACAGACAGGGAGGAACAGGTTGAGAATTTGAAAGTGGAAAGCAACTGGGAAGAAAGTGATCATGAAATGGTAGAGTTCATGATTCTAAGGAAGAGTAGGAGGGAGAACAGTACAATAAAGACAACGGATTTCAAGAAGGCAGACTTTAGCAAACTCAGGGAGTTGGTAGGTAAAATCCCATGGGAAGCAAGTCTAAGGGGAAAAAAAAATTGAACGACAATTGGCAGTTTTTCAAAGAGACATTATTAAGGGCACAAGAGGAAATTATCCTACTGCATAGGAAAGATAGGAAGTATGGCAAGAGACCACCCTGCTTAACCAGGAGATCTTCAATGATCTAAAACTCAAAAGAGAATCCTACAAAAAGTGGAAACTTGGTCAAATTACAAAGGATGACTGATTTCAGAGTTTCCACTGAATGCATCTGATGAAGTGAGCTGTAGCTCACAAAAGCTTATGCTCAAATAAATGTGTTCGTCTCTAAGGTGCCACAAGTACTCCTTTTCTTAAAGGATGACTATAAACAAACACAAGTATGTAGGGACAAAATTAGAAAAGCCAAGGCACAAAATGAGATCAAACTAGCTAGGGACATAAAAGGAAGCAAGAAAACATTTTACAAAGACATTAGAAGCAAGAGGAAGACCAAGGACAGAGTAGGCCCATTACTCAATGAGGAGGGAAAGATAAAGGAAAATGTGGAAATGGCAGAGCTGCTTAAAAACTTCTTTGTTTTGGTTTTCACCAAGAAGGTTGGTGGCAATTGGACATCTAGCATAGTGAATGCCAGTGAAAATGAGGTAGGATTAGAGTCTAAAATAGGGAAAGAATAAGTCAAAAATTACTTAGACAAGTTAGATGTCTTCAAATCACCAGGGCCTGATGAAATGCATCCTAGAATACTTAAGGAGGAGATATGAACCATTAGCAATTATTTTTGAAAAGTCATGGAAGACAGGAGAGATTCCAGAAGACTGGAAAAGGGCAAATATAGTGGCCATCTATAAAAAGGGAAATAAGGACAACCCAGGGAATTACAGACCAGTCAGCTTAACTTCTGTACCCAGAAAGATAATGGAGCAAATCATTAAGCAATTAATTTGCAAAACACTTAGATAATAAGGTGATAAGTAATAGCATGGATTTGTCAAGAACAAATCATGTCAAACCAACCTGATAGCTTTCTTTGACAGGGTAACAAGCCTCGTGGATGGGGGGGAAGTGGTAGATGTGGTATATCTTGACTTTAGTAAGGCTTTTGATACTGTCTCGCATGACCTTCTCATAAACAAACTAGGGAAATACAACCTAGATGGAGCTACTATAAGGTGGGTGCATAACTGGTTGGAAAAATCGTTCCCAGAAAGTAATCATGAGTCATTCACAGTCATGCTGGAGGAGCTTAACAAGTGGGGTCCCGCAGGGATCGGTTCTGTTCAATATCTTCATCAATGATTTAGATAATGGTATAGAGAGTACACTTACAAAGTTTGTGGACGATACCAAGCTGGGAGGGGTTGCAAGTGCTTTAGGGGATAAGATTAACATTCAAAATGATCTGGAGAAATGGTCTGAAGTAATTAGGACAAATGCAAAGTACTCCACTTAAGAAGGAACAATCAGTTGCACACATACAAAATAGAAAATGATTGTCTAGGAAGAAGTACTGTGGAAAGGGATCTGGGGGTCGTAGCTGCTAAGCTAAATATGGGTCAACAGTGTAATGCTGTTGCAGAAAAAGCAAACATCATTCTGGGATGTATTAGCAGGAGTGTTATAAGCAAGACACGAGAAGTAATTCTTCTGCTCTAATTAGGCCTCAACTGGAGTATTGTGTTCAGTTCTGGGCACCACATTTCAGGAAAGATGTGGTCAAACTGGAGAAAGTCCAGAGAAGAGCAACAAAAATTATTAAAGGTCTAGAAAACATAACCTATGAGGAAAAAATTGGTTTTGTTTAGTCTGGAGAAGAGAAGACAGAGGGGACATAACAGTTTTCAAGTACATAAAAGGTTGTTGCAAGGAGGAAGAAAAATTATTGTCCTATCCTCAGAGGTTAAGAACAAGAAGCAATGGGTTTAAATCACAGCAAGGGCACTTTAGGCTGGACATTAGGAAAAACTTCCTAACGGACAGAGTAGTTAAGCACTGGAATAAATTGCCTAGGGAGATTGTGGAATCTCCATCATTGGGGATTTTTAAGAACAGGTTGGACAAACACCTGTCAGGGATGGTCTACATAATACTTAGTCCTGCCTTGAGTGCAGGGGACTGGACTAGATGACCTCTCGAGGTCCCTTCCAGTTCTACGAGTCTATGTCGACTCCAGCTACGTTATTCAGGCGTAGCATAGGTCAACTTACTGCAGTAGTTGAGACATAGCCCTATTAACCTAGCTACTGCCTCTCAGGTGGATCACCTATGCTGCCTGGAGAACCCCTCCAATCAGTGTAGGTAATGTCTCCATTGAAATAGAGATACAGCTACAGTGTTTAAGTGTAGACAAGCCCTCAGTCTCCCTCAACCTGCGGCTATTCAGTTTGCTGGCCTGGAAGTGGAGAATTTTAGAAGAATGGCATCAAGGCAGACATCCCCCCTGTGAGGGGTTTTGAGTAAAATTGTGTATTGATGTTGATTTAACTGACTTACTCCTCCACTCAGGTGCTTCTAGTCATATACTGACAAGAGGAGAAATAAGTAAAATATTTAATCACATGATCAAAACAGATGCTTACATAGAGGTACTTTGTAACGTCTCACTAGTGCAGAAAAACTCAAGACACCTTAGTGTGCCTGAGGAAAACCCCAAGTGATCTACGCTAGCCCTCATTTGTGATCGGGAAGCGTTGCACGTGCTACCTGATTACTGCAGCAGGAGTAATCTCAACATAGCCTCTGGCCATGCAGCCAGGCAGGGAGCAGGACTCAGTCCTCAATGGCCCCTGTGTTTAGCTGGTTCTGTTCAAGCTGCTTCAGGGCTTTCTGGCGCTGGAAGTAGCGGTAAACCCTGGCGCTGCACAGATAGCCCCCGTAGACGGTCAGAAGCATCATGGAGCCGGAGAAGGCCTTATACCCGAAGTCCGCGAGCTGCTTGGCGGAGCCCATGCTCGTCCCCTGAAAAACACAAGGCAGGTCTCAGCCGCGGGTGCCCGCGGCCCGCCGAGGCCTGGCGGCCAGAGCCCGCGGGGCCCACACGCTTCGCCCAGGCGAGCGCAGGCCCGTCCCCTCCGGGGGCGGGGGATGGGCCCCTCCCGCGGCGAGCCTGGGCGCGCCCGAAGCCGGCCGGGCTCCGGCAGGTCCCCGCGGGGCCGGGAGCAGCCCGGCTGCCCATGGCCGCGGGCCCCCGAGCCTCGCACACCGACCGCGGCCTCCCGCCGCCGCCCGGAGCGACCCGCGCCCCCGCGAGCCGAGCGGGGCCAGTCCCCCGCGACCGTCACCTCCTGCCGGGCGCGGCTGCGAGAGGCGCGTCTCGGAGACCGGGGTCGGCGGCAGTTCCGGGTCGGACGCCTCGCGCTCTCCCCGCCCTCAGCCCAGTGACCTTTCCCAAGAGGCGGAGCCCTTCCGGTCACGTGTTCCCAGCAGGGCGGCTGGCACGTGACCCCCCGAGTCACGCGCACGCTCACAGGCCCCCCCGGGAGAGCGAGTCCCCGGTCCCCACGTGCCCCCTGATGCTCCAGGCCGGGCCCCAGCGGGGGGGGGGGGCTCAGAGCTCAGTAACCCCCGCCCCTGCGGGAAACCCCGTCACGCCGGGGGGGGCGGGGGCGCGGCAGCACCCCTGGTGCCAGCACCACGGCCCCGCCCCCGCCCGCTATGCCCAGCCCCGCTGACCCCGGCGGCTCCCGGATACCGCCTGAGGGGGCGGCCGGGGGGGGCCTCCTCCACACCGGTCAGCCTGTGCCGGGGCCGCGCTCGGGGGGGGCCGGGGCCGCTCTCTCCAGCCCCCCCCCCCGGGCACCAGGCTCCGGGGCTGCTCGGTGAAGGGAGCGGGCGGGCGCGCGCGCGCGGCAGCGCGGAGACGCGCTTTGGCGGGCTGCAGCTGGCGAGCCTCCGGTTCCCCTCGCGGACACGGGCGGGCCGGGAACACGCGAGCCCGCAGCGGCCGGCGCCCCGTGCCCCTGGCTCCCGCCCCAGCCCCGTCACCCGCGGAACCGGGCAGGCGCCTGCGAGCGGGGTCTGTCCTGCTCCGTCCGCCCCTGCCCCAGCCTCCCCGCCCGCGCGTGGGGCAGAGCCGGGGTCCACCCGGCTCCGTCCGCCTCCGCTCCGTCCGTCCAGGGGTCCTCCCCCGCGCGCCTCCCACCGTGACTCGACCCCCTGCCCCCCCCGCGTGACATGAGCTGCTACCCCCTGCCCACCCCGTGAGATGAGCTGCTACCCCCTGCCCCCCCCACGTGTGACATCAGCTGCTGCCCCCCCGCGACATGAGCTGCTACTCCCTGCCCCCCCATATGACATGAGCTGCTACCCCCTGCCCCCCCCGTGAGATGAGCTGCTACTCCCTGCCCCCCCCACGTGTGACATCAGCTGCTGCCCCCCGCGACATGAGCTGCTACCCCCCCTGCCCCCCCGTGTGACATCAGCTACTGCCCCCCCGTGTGACATGACCTGCTACTCCCTGCCCCCCCGTCTGACATGAGCTGCTACCGCCTGCCCCCCCCACGTGTGACATCAGCTGCTGCCCCCCCGCGACATGAGCTACTACCCCCTGCCCCCCCATATGACATGAGCTGCTACCCCCTGCCCCCCCCGTGTGACATGAGCTGCTACCCCCTCCCCCCCCACGTGTGACATGAGCTGCTACCCCCCTGCCCCCCCGCGACATGAGCTGCTACCCCCTGCCCCCCCGTGTGACCTGAGCTGCTACCCCCCCTGCCCCCCCGTGTGACATGAGCTGCTGCCCCCCCGCGACATGACCTGCTACTCCCTGCCCCCCCACGTGTGACATGAGCTGTTACTCCCTGCCCCCCCGCGTGACATGAGCTGCTACCCCCCCCTGTCCCCCCCCCGGGTGACATGAGCTGCTACTTCCTGCCCCACCCGTGTGACATAAGCTGCTACTCCCTGCCCCCCGCCCCGCGTGACATGAGCTGCTACCCCCCCCGTCCCCCCCCGTCTGACATGAGCTGCTACTCCCTGCCCCCCACGTGTGACATGACCTGCTACCCCCTGCCCCCCTGCGTGTGACATCAGCTGCTAACCCCCTCCCCCCCGTGTGACATTAGCTGCTACCCCCTGCCCCCCCGTGTGACATGAGCTGCTGCCCCCCCGCGACATGACCTGCTACCCCCTGCCCCCCCGCGTGTGACATCAGCTGCTACCCCCTGCCCTCCCGTGTGACATGAGCTGCTACTCCCTGCCCCCCCCGCGCGTGACATGAGCTGCTACCCCCGCCCCCCCAGTGTGACATCAGCTGCTACTCCCTGCCCCCCCGCGTGACATCAGCTGCTACTCCCTGCCCCCCCGTCTGACATGAGCTGCTACTCCCTGCCCCCCACATGTGACATGAGCTGCTACCCCTCTGCCCCGCCAGTGTGACATGAGCTGCTACCCCCTGCCCCCCCGTGTGACATGAGCTGCTACCCCCTGCCCCCCCCAGTGTGACATGAGCTGCTACCCCCTGCCCCCCCATGTGACATGAGCTGCTACCCCTCTGCCCCGCCAGTGTGACATGAGCTGCTACCCTCTGCCCCCCCGTGTGACATGAGCTGCTACTCCCTGCCCCCCACATGTGACATGAGCTGCTACCCCTCTGCCCCGCCAGTGTGACATGAGCTGCTACCCCCTGCCCCCCACAGTGTGACATGAGCTGCTACTCCCTGCCCCCCCATGTGACATGAGCTGCTACCCCCCCTCCAGTGTGACATGAGCTGCTACCCTCTGCCCCCCCGTGTGACATGAGCTGCTACCCCCTGTCCCCGCCAGTGTGACATGAGCTGCTACCCTCTGCCCCCCACAGTGTGACATGAGCTGCTACCCCCTGCCCCCCCATGTGACATGAGCTGCTACCCCCCCCCCAGTGTGACATGAGCTGCTACCCTCTGCCCCCCCGTGTGACATGAGCTGCTACCCCCTGTCCCCGCCAGTGTGACATGAGCTGCTACTCCCTGCCCCCCATGTGACATGAGATGCTACCCCCTCCCCCCTCCAGTGTGACATGACCTGCTACCCCCGCTCCCATGTGTGACATGAGCTCCTACCCCCCTGGCCCCTCCAGTGTGACATGAGCGGCTACTCCCTGCCCCCCCCCGCGTGTGACATGAGGTGCTACCCCCTGCCCCCCCCACGTGACATGAGCTTCTACCCCCTGCCCCCCCACGTGTGACATGAGGTGCTTGCCTGTCTCCCGCACACAGTAGCGTACCGTGCTTTTCTCGTGGTCCGCAACCCTCCCATAAAAAGAAAAGGAGTCCTTGTAATTTGTTCGTCTCTAAGGTGCCAGAAGTACCCCTTTTCTTTTTGTGGATACAGACTGTTACTCTGAAACCCTGCCATACTCACCCTCCACTCCTTTCTGTTGTTCATGTGAGACCCTCACAGCACTCACATTAGATGTATTGGGGAGGAGAAAGAGGACAAGGGACTTGTATTCCCCTAAGGTAAGTTTGCACAGCAGCAGGTCTGTTGAGGAGGCTGCAGCCTGCTTACCACCGAACAGGTGTCCCTCTCACAATAACACAGCACAAGTGGCACCTGTCCCGGCGTCCCCGGGCGATGCTCTGGAACTGCTCCCTACGAGGCCAGTCAGGACTCTGAGGGAGTCTCCTCTCTGGGAGCAGCCTGTCTGCAGGACACAGCTCACACAGCTCCCACCTTCCTGGGTCTGACCTGGGAGCATTCAACATCCTCTGCCCCTCCGTGCGCTTCCCCCAGCGAGTCCGCCCAGGCGGGGTCCTGGGGAAGCCAGAGGGTCCTGCCCCCCAACTCTGCAGTCAGACGTGACTCTCAGCCAGCCAGTAAAACAGAAGGTTTATTAGACGACAGGAACATGGTCTAACACAGAGCTTGCAGGTGCAGAGAACAGGACCCCTCAGCTGGGTCCATTTTGGGGGGCAATAAGCCAGACAACCCCGTCTGCACTTCACTGCATGTCCCCAGCCAGCCCCAAACTGAAACTCCCTCCAGCCCCTCCTCCTCTGGGCTTTGTCCCTTTCCCGGGCCAGGAGGTCACCTCATTCCTTTGTTCTCCAACCCTTTAGATCTCACCTTGCAGGAGGGAAGGGCCAGGCCATCAGTTGCCAGGAAACAGGGTGTCGGCCATTCTCTGTGTCCAGACCCCTGCACACACCTGCCCTCTAGGGCTCTGCAACGATCATACACCCTTATCCCACCCCCTAGATACTTAAGAACTGCATAGGGGAAACTGAGGCACCCCCACAATATTCAGAGGAAACATTAAGAACAGTCCCGCTTCGTCACAGCACCCACAGTTGCCATGCTGCCAGGATGCCGAGTGAGCTCCTCCAAAGGGCCAGCAGCAAGGATATATGCTCACTGCTGCTAGCCCTGCAGCCTGAGGGCTAGCACCCTAGTGCTGGCTTCATAAAAGTTTGCTCCAACCTGAAAGTCCCTTGCAGCCACAGACAAACTGAGAGTGGAAGTGCTTAGGCTGCTTCCCTGCTTGCTTCATTTCTGGGTCTGCTGGCAAGTAAAGATCCCCCCCTGCACCTGGGATCAGAACAGATGCAGCTCTTGGAGCCGCACTGACATCCAGAGTGCCCTTTGACGTGTGCTGTGTCTGCAGAACATAACTCCAAATGGCAAAGGGGAGACTTTTTATAGCCAGCAACCTCCAGCAGCTGGGCAGGGGAGGGGAGCTTTTCCTCACGAACAGTGAGGCTCTCAGAGACAAGCTCTGCCCATCCTTGCCCCAGGGGATCTGGGCTCTGTCACACCTGCAGTGAAGTCTGATGGTAGGACCAAGCTAGCCACATCCCAGGTAAAGCTGCTCAGTGCTAGCACATCAAGTTCATCCCTCGCTACTAAAAAACCCTCCACTACTGGATGTGACAAGGCAACCTGGGGAATACAGGAAGCACCTACCTGTAAAAGAAGCTGCTGCAGCCACATCCTTACACACACCCTGCCAGCCTGGCATCAGGCACTGCAATATCTGGACCACTGGGATCTGGGGCATGCAAGGCCAGGGTGTAAGAAGAAGCCTGCTTGCAGGGGGACTGGAAAGCAGCTTATGGGGCAGGGTGAGAAGCATTTCAGAGACCCTCCCACCCTGCAATGTGCCTAGGCTGGAGTAATTCAGAGATTGCTCTGTGGGAGATGCTGGGACTCAGCTGTGGCTGGGTGGGAGAGCCCTCCTGCATATTAATGCGGGATCTCTGGTAGAACACCTCATGCAAAAGGAGCTGGGCTTCTCAGATCTCCGATCTCCAAGGCAATAGGAGCAGAAAGCCAGCACCAGGACTGGTGTCAGGGTGCAGGGGCGTAAGGTTCTTTCTCTTCTCTGTAGCTCCAGCAGGATGGGGAGGAGGCTGAAGCTGGCAGCCTTCTATACAGTCAGTTCAGTCTAAAGGTCAGAGGCTATCTGGAGAGAATAAGCATCTAATAAAAGGCACAAGAGTGACTATAGTATCAGCAGATTAAGTTCCCCTGGCTAAAGCTTGGTGGGAGGGGGACTGGAAAGGTCACTTAGGACAAGGTGTGTTTTACAGGGAGGCAACCCAGCTGGAGGTACTTGGACAAGTTTTGCTAAGAGGAACCAGCGGTCCTGGGGGAGAACAGCATGGAGAATAAAGTCTCAAGGAACACACCAGCAAGACAGCATGTCAGGGGAGCCTGTGGAAATAGGCTCTGGGGTTACAGCTGCACAAGCTTCTTACTGCAGGGTCCCAGCCCTATTCTCCCTCCCGACCCGTGGGTCCCACTTATGGAGAGACACAGAAACAGGATCCTAGGACTCCGCCCAATCCCTTGTAGGCAGCAAGATCTCAATTGCCCCAGCTCCTTTGGGTCCATCCCATCCAGCGTATGAGGTGGAATCACAGCAGTCAGCCAAGGCACCAGTTAGAAACTGGAACCCCGCAGCCAGCCCTGCCACTCAGCTGTACCTGCCTCCGCTAGGGGCTCTATACCACCCCTCTGGGGTACAGCACAGAGATTTTAAGGCCAGAAGGGACAGTGGGGATGCACTAGTCTGGCCTCGCACTGGCCCTAGGTCCAGCCAGCAGCAGCAGAATGAGACTGCAGAGACTGGGGGCTGAGGTTTTTTTCATGTCCCTATATTATTTTAATTAAACATTCACAGTCGAAGTACTTTCATGTTCAGCCAGCCAGAGACACCAGGCAAATCCAGCGCTGGGGGTGGGAGAGCATTTTGCTCACTCACACCCATGAGCCCAGCCTGGGGCATTGGGAGGCCACAACCTTGTGAAGCTGTAGCAAGCAATTATCCAGCTTTGTGACAGCGTTCAGACAGGCTTGTAACAGGTTTGCTAGCTGAGGGGCCATTTTCAAAGGCAAATAGGGCAGCAAGGTGCCTGATGCCCACTGAAAATCAACAGGGACCCCAACTCCCCTTTGTGCTGGTGAATGTCTCCCCTCCCACAGCCTCCAGGTCAGGGGTTACTCCAGGGAAATGCAGCTCAGTTGACAACTGATGGCCCCTATTATAGTGGACAGTTTCAGCCTCCCCAGCTGGGCCTGTCAAGAGCCCACAGGCAAGAGCAAGAGGAACATCAGGGAGGGTGCAGCCTCCAAGGCACACAAGTAAAAGCAGAGACAGGCCCAAAGCACAGAATCCAGATGCTCTGGGGGCCAGGAGGCTGTTCCAGGTCCAGCCCATTTCTTGATTAAAAGCAGCTTGGCCCAATTGCTCAGGAAGGTGCAGTGCTAACAAGATTCACAGCCAGCAACCCACCCATCCAGGTAGTGGAGCCCACTGCAGTTCTGACTTAGGGACATGAGTCCCTTGGTTGCACTAGCCAGACAGGAGCTGCACAAAGCTCAGAAGGGATGAAGAGCTACATGGGACACAACAGGGAGCTGCAAGGCAGAGTGGCCCAAGAGTCACAGGGGACAGAAGAGGATTCAGGAATCTGAGTATCCAATGGGGTTTGCTTTGAGCTGCAGAGTAAAAGGCTAAAGAACTTCCTTTGGCTGCTTCTAACAATCTGCAGTGGACACAGCCCTGGGAAGCTGCCTTTTGACACCTGTGGAGTTATCTTGGCACAAAAATGAGACTTCACCCTCACCAGTTTGATTGGGTCCTGGCACTGTCTCAGTCAGGGCTGGGCTGGAACCAAGGCACTGGAAGAGACTTTGGGGAGCAGTGTTTCATGTGCGGGTGCTCCTATGCCCTGGGGCTGATTATACAAATGAGGATCAATGACCCCTCTTAAAATCATAAAGAGTTTGGCAGTGGACAGATAAAATCTGGCAGGTGTCCGCCCATGTTCTCAGTCCCTCACTGCGGGGAGGGTAAGCTAAAAAAAAATAGTAACAAACTACCAGTGCAGCAGACAACAAGGGACTTTTGCCCTGCCAGGCAGCCCCGTCAGGGATACAGTGCGCAAAAGTAGACTGTCCTCACAGCCAAAGCAACCTCCAAATGCTTCATCTACAGACAGCTCACGAAGGAAGCTCAGAAAAGCCGCACAGTGAACAGCACCAGTTGCATCACTGATGAGGAATATGATGCCATGTCCTCCCCAAGGAGGATACCCTGGGGGCCAGCAAATTTTAGACACCCCAGAGAAGGAGGGACTTTAATTTGGTGCCTCCATATAGAATCAAGAGAGCATCGCCAGGCTGAGGGCTACCCAGCCCCAGGGCGATGGGAAGGACCCCCCTTACTCATGGTCTGCCATGGCTCATGGAGGATCCAGTGTCTCTGTACATGAAGGCTCACGCTGCTTCAGCGGCTTTCTTCCCTTTTCAGTGGTTCGGGCCTAGTTACATGTGGGTAGGATGGTTCTGGAGGCAGTTGATGAAGTCAGCGACGGGTTTGCCCTCGTAGCAGATCTGATAAACAGCAGTGAAGAGGGGGAACCTATGGGCAGATGGACAAAGTGATGCACTATGCAGCACTGATGGTGGCAAATCCATCTCTAATACAGACAGAGTCTCAACCTCTGTAGCATCAGCTGCAGGAACAACAGGAATCCCTGCACCCCAAATCTTTTGCTTACCAGCACTTAGCACTTTGGGGCAGGAAATGAAGACTGGTGTATCCAGCCGAGACTACAGAGGCAGATCAGACCGGACGTTGATAGAGCACAGCCCCGATCCTGGCATTAGCACTCGGTGCCACAAGATCTTAACGACCACAGACATTTGGCGCCTCATTCAACAGGTGACACCTCCCCCAACCCCTCTGCTGGGCATTGGGGCTCAACACCAATCCAGGAGGAAGAGCGTCTCCTACTGAATCAGAAATGTAACACCTTGCTTTTCCCACAGGTCTCCCCTCCAAGGTCTTGGCCAAGATGGCCCTACTTAGCTTACGAGATCTGCACAGCTACATGCCTGGCTTTGCACACACAGGAGTCAGAACCCTGTGGTTGCACTCAGAGGTAACTGGCAAGTCACTGCTGCACCAAGATGATCTCTTCTGGGTTTAGCACCAGTTCTACCTGGCCTGACATGTGAGAAGAGCAGCATCACCTGCTCTAAAAAACCACCATGGCTGGGATGGTTGCAGGAGACTGGAGCTCCTGTTCCCATATCAGGCAAGGAGGGTACAGTTTTGCAATCCAGCATGCAGAGCAGCTGACGTGCAGCCCCAAGGCAGGCCTGTCCTAACATGCACTAGGCACCTACCCAGACGGCTCATAAATGAGGAAGCAGACTGGAAGGCAGGAGCTGGTGACAATGGCAGACACTGCCCACAGGGCCTGACAACACCACGGCCTGGGCGCCTAAGAAAGGCGAACTCCAAAAGCTATATGGGCAACAAGAGAGACACTGACGCAGGGACAAAGCGCCAGATCAGCTAACGAGGAATGAGCTGCTGCCACCATCCAGCTGCCCAACTGGTGGTTTGCTGGGATTTCATCAGAGTTAGCAGGCTGACCCTCTGTCTCCACCAAGGACCTTGATCTCTGGGGCAGACTCTGGGGCAGGTGCACTTCTACTACACATGTGGGTGCAGAGCTAAGGCTTGGGATGTGCCAGAGAGCCCGACCTACTCATAGGTGGGGCTCCAAGGGAGACCATGGGCAAGGCCAAGGGGAGGGGCAACAGCACTCACTTCTCCACCAGGTTCTTGTGTTTGAGGATGTGGTTCAGCTCGGCGGAAGTCTGGGGACCCTGCAGCTTCTGTCCATTCAGCATCTCCTTCTCCAACTGCTCAATGGACTAAACAAGCAAATACAACCCAACCGCAAGGTGAGCTGGGCCCATTCACCTGCAGCCCCCGGCCCCCAGCCTGTCCTTCCTTCCCCAGCTCGGAAAGCTTCATCACAGGGGAGGACCAAATGGGCTGCAGAGAGCAGCCACCGCCTGGATCTGACCTACGGGCTCACAGCTGTGCACTAGGGCTGTGTCAGGGCAGAGCTCTGTCCAGTTATGGGTGTGGAGGAGTTACACTTTCCTCTGCAGCATCCAGCACTGGCTGAGCCAATGCAGCAGGGATAGTGAGTGCTAACCAGATTCACCAGGAAAGTTAGGCCACCGGGCTCCGACCCACCAGGACAGGGCACCTCTTGCTACAGCCCATTTACTGCCCAGCCCCATCCCTCCTCCTCCCACAAAAGACCAGAAGGCTCAGGTCCCTGATGCCACCAATGTTCCCCACCCTGACACACACCTTCCCAGTCCTGGCAAAGGCCTCAGCCACTCTGCGGTTTCTGCCACCATAGCAGGTGGTGATAAGGTCGGCGATCCCACAGCTCTCCAGGAAGGTGGTCGAGGTGACAGGGCCTTTGCAGAAGAGCTTGGCAAAGGTAATCATTTCCATCAGCCCGAGGCGAATCACAGCTGCCTTGGTGTTGTCTCCGAAGCTCAGGCCATCACAGAAACCAGCCCCTACAGCTACAACGTTCTGGGGGGATGACAGCCCAGAGGAGCCTGTTACCAGCAGGGCTCACCCTGTCAGTGCCACAAGCTGCCTGCATGTTCCTGGAGCATCAAGGCACCTTCCTGAGGGCCCATACCTGCTCCTCCTGCTCAGAGTGTCAACTAAGCAGGAGTGGATCAGGCCAGCACCTGGATGGGAGACCTAGGTGGCATCCTTCCCACTATGTCCACTTGCCTCAGCATGGGCATCCTGCTGGACTTGGTGTAACACTGAGGCCTCCCCATTGCTCCCATGATGCTTTGTGCCAGTGGTGACCCAGCCAAAGTCCAACTTGGGCCTCTCCATTTAGCCTCCCTAAATGCCCTGCAGAGATGGCAGGCCAGGCCTGTTGCTAACCCGATGCCCTGCCCTTTCATGCACCTTGAGGGCCCCGCAGATCTCCACAGTGTCAGCCTCCGGTACCACAGTGATCCGGAAGTTGCACGTCTGCATCAGCTCCTTCAGGATTTGCCCATGCTCCAGGTTCTTGCAGCCTAAAAGGGGGGGAGGGAGGGGAGCAGTGTTACTGGCAGACACCCTGGAGGAGGATTGTGCCCACCTCCAACCTGCCCAGTAGGGGAGATGAACACATGCCTCCACACTCCGGATAGCTCAGCCCCTCTTGCCAGGTGTTAGAGCTGGGGCCTTGCAGAGCAGTGGGGAGGGATCTGGTTTTATCTACACTAGGGCAGCAGAGATGGCACATGGACTGGTCCAGCCCCTGTGCCGAGGCTCCACAAAAGGACTCCAGGGTCCTACCTGCAAAAGGAAGCAGAGGTGCCTTTTCCGGAGCAGGATTCCCTCCTCTGGGACACATCATTAATACAGGAACACAACTCCAGCTGCTACACATGGCATCTCACCCTGATCAGCTAAATGCAGGGCTTAACAGCCAGGACTCCTGGTTTCCATTCCCAGGGTTCCAGCAACCCAGTTTGACACATCATAGTAACAACCAGATGGTGCAGATGGGGAAACTGACACACAGTGTGGACCAGGGCCGGCTCCAGGCACCAGCGAACCAAGCAGGTGCCTGGGGAGTCAACCGATGAAGTGAGCTGTAGCTCACGAAAGCTCATGCTCAAATAAATTGGTTAGTCTCTAAGGTGCCACAAGTCCTCCTTTTCTTTTTGCGAATACAGACTAACACGGCTGTTACTCTGAAAAATGTAAAGGGGCGGCAATCGGGCTCTGGGGCAGCAATCTGCCCTCGGCGGGGGCAGGAATTCGGCAGCTGCTCTGTCTCAGCGCGTTTCACGCTCAGTGGCAATTCGGCGGCCACACCATCACTCCGCCACTGTGTTCGGTGGCAAGTTTTTTGTTTTTTTTTGCCGCTTGGGGCGGCAAAAACGCTGGTGCCGGCCCTGGTGGGGACAACAGTGACCTCTGTGGGCTGCTGGGAGCGGGGGGCTTAATGCTTGTGAAGTGCTCTGAGACTCCCTGAGTGGATGGGGCAGAAGGGCAGCGCATGAGCCCTACCCTCCAAATATAATTTAAATCCAAGTCTTGCCAGGCCAACAGGCAGCGTGAGCCAACCCCCGTGGGGTCCCTCTGAATTTCATCCAGCACTCCTGAACATACACAGACAGTGCCCACATGGAAAGTCCTCAAAGTGTTGACCGAGGAAAGCATCGACAGGCAAGGAGAAATAAACCTACTGCAAAGCTCCTGCATGGATGCTGGACAAACACAGACTGGATCAGTCGTTAGCCTTGGGATATCGTGGGAGACAGATGGTCTATCAAGGGCTGACAGCAGCAAGGCGTGTGGAGCCTGCAGCTGTTGCAGTGATAAAGGGAACCACAGCCTGGCTGTTTGACATTACAAAACCCTAAATGCTCCCCCCACCGCCACCCCAACCTATGCCCCAGGCTTCGACTCTTACCCTCATAGTGGATTGATGAATGTTACTGGAACATGAAGCAGTTGCAGAGCCCTGTTGCTAATTCAACTGGAGACAGAATCAAGATTTTGACTTAATAAGGAGCCTACACCCAGAGCACGTCTGGCATGACTTTAACATGATGAGACCTAATTAGGGACAACACGTGCTTGGCTTTCCCTGCCTGCTCTTGAGTTGAATGAATGCCACCTTTATGTGTGAGTCACTCATCTCCTTGTGGGGGCAACAAACACGAACACACACGACAGACCCCCAAGGGGCGAGGCACCTGCACTGGGTCACTGCTTCTCCGCTCTAATCCCCCAACAGCTCCCCAGGGAAGCGCAATGGAGGCTTTGACCTGTACAACCATAACGGCGGTTGGACCCAAGTTGCTCTTAATACGCTGTGACAGATGCTGCAGGGAACAATCCTACCCTGACCGGACGCATAGTATTGTATGACCATAACCCCCACACTGCCTCTCCAGATCTGGGCGGGGTCCCTACTGCTGGGCACTATACAAACGCAGGGTGAGCCACAGGTGTGGCCTGGGTGTCTAGAAGGAGCTGTTGTAAACAGGCTCACCAGCTCTGGTCTGTATGAGTGAGGCATATTTCTTAATAATTAAAACAACACATTCAGCAGGGGTGGAGACTCTGAACACAGCAAATAACCCAGAAGGAAGAGATGTTACTGTAAAACATAGCTATTAGCAGGCAAAGACCCAGGACTGGAGGAGTGTCCCTGAGCTACAGTGCCCACCTTTAATAATGGACCAGGAGAGGCTGTGATTTTCAGACATGGGGCCAGGCTCCTACATCAACATTTAGGCATGGGCAGGACCTGGCTTCATAGTCAGCAGCTCCGATTGCCTTCAACAGGTCTTGGCCCCTCTGAAAGCCAGGCCAGTGAAGGGCTCAAAGACCCTGACTCCAAGCATCCAGGTTTGAAATTTTTGCCCTAAATTAAAAAAACCCATGAATGTAACATGGTACAAGACCCAGCTTAGCCTCTTGGTTTTCATGCTGCAACACTGCTCCTCTGCTGTCTGCATTTTGCCTGAGTGGCGCCCCATAGGACAAGGACGTGGCTGCTATGCATGGCTGGAAAGTGCCACATTCAGGCTGCGATGCTAGATAAAGTAATATCCCCAAAATAGTTCCCAGGAGACCTGACCAACTCCAAGCCTCTCTGGTGTATCCACCAAGATATAACTGACATGCACCCATGCCATGAAAAAGGTCCTCAGTCCTGCCAGCTCTTGGACTGATACTGTCTGTGTGGTTGTGCACCACCCAGCCCAACGGGGCTTTGGCTGCTAGGCACCCCCGTGATTAGGACTAAGAGCATGATGGGTTTACAACATTCCAGCCTGCCTCCCCCCACCCCCTTTGCAGTGTCTTGCCTGCTTTTAAAGCCAAAGCCACCTTTGAATTTCATGAACGGAAGAGGTGCCCAAGCCAGCCAGCCACTCTGTTGATCTTGGCTGCTTCTATGTTTAACAAACAGGCCACACGGTGGGCCTGTCATCAGCTGAGCTTTCCAGCTGCCCTACTGATACTGGAAGACTGGGAGAGTGTCACCAGAAGTTCCCTTAACATGATGCCACATGGCCTCTGCTCAGTTCCCCCTCAAGGCTCCAGCCCCCTTGGAGTCAAGAGGCTTGTCCCCCTTGCCAATGGTGCAAAGCCAGAAAATCCAGAAAATTCACAGAGTCATACTGGTGAAGCTGGCTGATGCTCAAAGACCCACCCCGATGGTGCAGGGATGGGTTGGGGAGGAAGAGTCACTTTTCTAACGCCACCCAACTAAGCAATGGCATCAGTTCCCTCAGCATGACACCTGCAGGCGTTCCCTGCCGACCCCCACCCCAAGCCCTGTGCCTGGGGTGGGCAGCAGGCAGGACCCCTGTCCTGGGAGGGAAGACTGGTAGAGCCCCTGAGTAGGGTGGGGTATTTTAACCCCTTCTAGCCCTGCCCCCTCCCTGGCTCCAGGCTGAGGGGGCAACAGTGGGGGGTTGGCTCATTACCAATGGTCGTTTCGCAGAACTTCTCCTCCGCCACTTCGTTGGCAATGTTGGCCCCCATCAGGACGCTCATCTCGATGCCCAGCCACTCGCGGATAACGTGTGAGATCAGCTTCAGCCCCTCTGGGCCCTCATCTACCCCCTGCGATGCAACCAGGAGCAGTGGTTATTGCCCCAGGGAGTCGGACGCCCTGTAACTCCCAAGCTCCCTCAGTTGCACTGCGCTCTGGGTCCCCTGTGCCCCATCTGCATTAAACCCTGGCCCATGGCCGACCGTCATGCCTCGGTCTCCCACCTGATGATCTCTATTGTCTCCATAGTGCCCTAACCCCCACGCCCATGCCCCATTATCCCTCCACCAATCCCAATGCTTGGTCCATAGTCTCCCCTCATCCCACACACCCTCTCCCAATGCCATAGCAGTATTCCCCCCGCACAGTCAAGTACCCTGTTCCTATTCCTTCTGAGTTACCCCGCTTGCTGCTCCCCTCCGTGCCGCGGCCTGAACGTGCCTGTTATACCCATGAAACCCAGTTTCCAGGTGAAAAATGCCTTAGACTCTTCCTCCCCAGCTCCTTGTCCACCTAGAGACCTGGCCCCCTCTTGCTACAACCCAGCTCCCTTCCCTACCCAGCTCATGCCCTGCCAACCAGCGCACAGAGCCACCCCTGTGTACCAGCTCAGAGGCTCAGCATCTAGATGCTGCTCCCCCGCTCACACCTTGATGAGCGATACCCCGATGGTCTCCTTCTTCACATGGTTTTTGAGCTGCTCACAGAGTTTGCCGATGAACTGGTGGGGCACCACGAAGATGAGAATGTCTGCCCCAGCTGCGGCCGTCAGCAGGTCTGGCACCGCCACCTGCAGGGGAACGGGCCCATCACCAAGGAGCTGTGTCCATTGTCACAGAGCTGCTACCTAGTGCCAGGAGGGGCCTGTAAAACCCTGGGCATTACTAGGTAATGTGGGGAATGGGGGCTGCCAGAGGCTCCCCTATGGAGGAAGCATGTTCTGCAAGGACACAGCCCACCTGAAGTCAGGAGCCATGTGAGTTTCTCCCCTCAATCCTAGAGTTCAAGCAGGGTCTTTGGGACAGGGTCCAGTGAGGCAGCCAGGGCTTGAAGATGGGCGGAGGGATAGCTCAGTGGTTTGAGCATTGGCCTGCTAAACCGAGGGTTGTGAGTTCAATCCTTGAGGGGGCCATTTAGGGAACTGGGGCAAAAATTGGGGATTGGTCCTGCTTTGAGCAGGGGGTTGGACTAGATGACCTCCTGAGGTCCCTTCCAACCTGGATATTCCATGATTCTATGGCACAGCACCAATTGGAGGAAGGCTCAGCCTATGGCCAGGACAGGAAGAGAGAGGCCATCCAAGAGGACAGGGAGGTTGGGGTGGGGACAGGAGATGAGGCTGATGGATGGGGAGACCACACACCTATCTGGGGGTCTTAATTGGGTTTAACCCTGCTCCTCTGCTGGCACATGGTTCTGTAATGGAGGTCACTGCCCCTAAAACACCACAGACCCCTGGAGAGAAGGGGGCTCTTCGCAGGCCTGACACCCTGAAGCACAACCAGACATGCAGCACGGTTCCCATCCAGTATGGTGTGAGGAGCAACTAGGGCACCCGTTGCATCAGTCAGGGCTGCGGTAAAGCATGCGCATGGGTGAGAAACAGGGTCAGCCAAACAGCGGGGAGGGGAGCGGGGCTCCATGGGGTAAGAGAAGCCAGGGGCCACAGCGCAGGGTGCACAGGGCAAGGTCACTGCATGAATGAGTAACTGAGCAGGAGCCATCCCCGCAAGGGTTGCACAAGCCATTCCCTCTGTGTCCTGGCCTCATGGAACCAGCTCAGTTAGACGACTCCCGAGCAGATAGTTATTTATTACCTCCGTCACCAAGGAGACAAGCCTTTGAAAACAGACCTTGCCCCCCTTGATCTTCACTCTGCTGGGAGAGACACAAGCCAGCTCCTCTATCCACAGCTGCATTTCGGGGCTCTGCTGTGGCTAGAGAGGGAGGCATTTGCCCCCAAGCTCCCCCGCAATCCTCCCAGCAGTTTCAACAGGAGACATGCCTCTGCCTCTTCCCAGCCTGTGAGGTCATGTGACATTGCTAGGTGCTGGAGAACAGCTGCTGGGGCCCACCCCAGCACTGACTGCATTTCAGTGGCCCACGAAGGTGTTCCTGGGGTATCGGTTGGCATGTGCTTTGGCAGTGGAAAGAGGTGGCTTAGCAGTCTAAGCATCAGGCCTGGAATCACTTCATTCCAGCAGGGTTAGTTTGTGCTTCCCAGGGAGCTGAGTGGGAGATCCAGGCAGCTTTGGAACCCGAGGATAGCTGCTCATCAGGTCTTTGCCCAATTGCAGTGTGTTGTGCGATGTTCGACTGCTGCCCTCCAGCCCAGAGCTGGCTGCAACACCTCAGCCTCCAAGTGCTTCGGAGCAAAAGGTGCCAGTGAAACACCAGGAACCTTCCACGCATCTCCCCAGCCTATACCTGATCTGACTACAGAGCCTGCCCACTGGTGAAATAGTGTCCCCCCCCCCCCCCAAAAAAATATTAGACTCACCACATTGGGCGGCAGTTTGTGCCCTGGCAGGTATTTGATGTTCTCGTGCTGCGTGTTGATGATTTCGGTGAGCTTCTTCCCACCCACCTCCTCCTCAAATACCCACATGTTCACCGTGGTGTCAAACTGCTCCAGCTTGGCTGCATTGCGGCCCACGATCTTGGCGATGGCTGAGCCCCTGCAGGGAGCAGAGGAGGCAGATATATGGGGGTGTGTGTCACAGAGGGAGAGCACAATCAGGCAGCGGAAGGGGCAATAGGTCCTAAGCAGCAGAATCTCTGAGCGGACTCTCCCACATGGCCCCGGCAGAGCAAGGCCCCCGGCTTTGGCCACAGTCACAGAAAGGGGACTGGATGCCAGTCACCTGCCTTGAGTCTTTTCCCTGGTGGTGGGGAGGGCTGGCACTCGCCCGGGTACTGGTCCCACCAGAGCCCCCAGCAGGGCCCCAGGGCACCCCACAGATCCAATGCGGGGGGGGGGTCAAAGGAGCCGGGGGTTAACAGGGCTAAGGACCCTTGGGGCAGGGCCGCTGGCTGTGTGCCGGGATAACCCCGAGCCCAGGGGCGGCAGGACAGAGCAGAGGGGACAGGCAGGGCTCCGGCGGGGCAGAGAACAAGGGGGCAGACCGCGGGGGGGCGCGCATCCAAGCCGGGCTCCGAGGCAGCTGCAGCGGGTCGCAAAGCCCCCAACCCCGGCCAGGGGGCGGCCCCGGGACAGCCAGGGCCCGGCCTGACCCGCTCGGCTGGGACCCGCCGCCCCGGACGGGAATCCCGGCTTCGCCCACGGCCGCCCCAAGCGCAGGCTCCGCGGCCGGCTGCGGGATTCGGCTCCAAGGGTGGCAGGGGACGCCCCGGGCAGGCGGGCGGCAGGGGACGCGGCCCCCGGGGATGCTCACCAGTTCCCGGAGCCCACGATACAGACTTTCCGGCCGCCCATGGTCGGCGAAGGGGAGGCAGGCGGCGACTGCGCCGCCCCACCAGGACGGGGGGCATTTAACGCCCCCCAGGCAGGGTGGGCCCCGCCCCCAGGCAGAGAACCCCGCCCCCAGAGGCCGCAAGTCTCGCCTGGCCAGCTTCTTTGGGGGGGGGGGGGGGGGGCAGTGGAGACACAGGAGAAGGGAGAGGGGGGTCCTTGCCTTCCCCCCTCAACACGCCTTGCCCTTCCCAGACTGCCCCTTACTCACCTTTGCAAAGCGCTTTGAGGGCCATGAGAGACAAGCAGGGAGGATCATTACTGTTGTGGGCCCTGGGGTGGCACCCGCCAGTCACGGTAAAGGCTGGCTTGATCTCTGCCGCGGGTGAATCACTTGAGTGGCACAAATTATCAGTGCCTCAGAGCCAAAGGCACGAAGAGGTCAGAGAGAAGCACAGCATTTACACTGAAGGGACAAACTGTGCAGGAGGCAGGGTTTTGCCATTCAGAGCACAAGGCTGATCCTGGAGCCAGCAAATGTGTTGGGGACGCAGAGGGACAACAGAGGCCTTTGTGGGTTGGAACATTTCATTTGAAAGCCCAGAGACTGATGGTTGCCACAAGGCAAGCTAATAAATAAGGTTGAAAAAGCAGTGCAAGGTTACGGATGAGCTACTTGGGGCAGAGGCCTGGGAGGGTTGGTAAGAAGCACATGGGCTTTGATAGCTGAAGCAACTGGCAGGCCTCAGTATCAACATGCCCAAGGAGGCATCTGAGAACTAAGCTGCTAGGGCTCAGAGACAGGAACACTCTTACCTTTCTTTTCTTTTTTTTTTTTAAATAATAAAAACAGTTGTTTCTCTCAAGCCTGAGGATTATGTTTCCTTTATCAAAGTGAAGTAACTTGCACCCAAGGTCTCAGGTGACAGAACCAGGAAGAGGACCATGCAGTCTTGACTTTCTCGCTTTGACCAATAAACCACACGCCCCTTTACATTTTCTTCAGAAAACATTTATACTTTGCTGGAAGGGGTCAATATACTGATTCTGAGAATGGGGCCGAGGACAGGACTTGGACACAAGAACTTTACATTAATCCCAGTGCTGCCATTCAACAACTGTTTGAGGTATAGGAAGGTTGCCTTTGGGCAAGGCAGTTTCCCTAACCTGTAGCCAGGGAGGATCTCTCCCTTACAGGAATGATGTGGGGATTCTCTCTAAAGCACAACCTGTAATACAAACATGTACTGCTCAGACAATTTTAGTTAATTGCAGCTTCCGAGCAGCAGTGAGAGCAATCGTTTTTGTGTGTCATGCCAAATCCATGTATGCAGTGTTAGTGTAGCTGTGTTGGTCCCAGGCCATTAGCAAGACAAGGAGGGTGAAAATATCTTTTACTGGATCATCTTCTGTTGGTGACAGAGAGAGAGAGAGAGAAGTTTCGAGCTTACACAGAGCTCTTCTTCAGGTCTGGCAGACTCAGATGGAGCCTGTTGGTAGCCCACACAAATTCTGGAGACTCAGACCTGAAGAGCTCTGTGCCATCTGAAAAGCTTATCTCTCTCACCAACAGAAGATGGTACAATAATTATCATCTCATCCACCTTGTTTGTCTAATGCTAATTCCACTGATTTTTAGGTAGTTTTATAAAACTCAATGTAAATAACTAGGGCCCTACCAAATTCATATTCCATTTTTGTCAATTTCATGGTCACAGGATTTTAAAAATTGCAAATTTCATGATTTCAGCTCTTTAAATATGAAATTTCACAGTGTTGTAATGGTAGGAGTCCTGAACCAAAAGGGAGTGTGTGTGTGGGGTGGGGGGATTGCAGTACTGCTACCCTTACTTCTGCGGTGCCGCCTTCGGAGTGGTGCAGCTGGAGAGTGGCAATTGCTGGCTGGGAGCCCAGCTCTGAAGCCAGAGCCGCTGCCAGCAGCAGGGCAGAAGTAAGGATGGTATGGTATGGTATGACCCCCTTATTTCTGCGCTGTTGCCTGCAGAGCTGGACCCTCAGCCACTCTCTGGTCACCCAGCTCTGAAGGCAGCACCACCATCAGCAGCAGCGCAGGAGGGTAGCAATACTGCAACACACCCCCCCGGAAATCCTTTTTGGGTCAGGACCCCCAATTTGAGAAACTCTGGTCTTCCCCGTGAAATCTGTGTGGTCTGGGGACAGAATAGACCAAAACCACAGGTCACAAATGAAATACTACAAATATGGGACAATAGAAGAGAACTTAAGAGAGACAAGAACAGCACTGAGGAAGCTGATAATTACAGAGCGATTGGCAGAAAGATCAAGAAAGGAATGAAGGTGGCCAAGGAGATATGGATTGAAAAACAATACTCTAAAATTGGAGAGCGTATCAATAATAAAGCTGCCGAGCCTTCCATGTTGTAAAAGATCTGACGAAGGAAAGATGGACCAAAGCTAACGCAATTCAAGAAAAAGAAGGGAACAGTCTTACAGATGAAAGGGCATCAATAGGTGGACAAACTACTGCTTTGATCTATACAACCACCAGATAAATGGAGATCCCAGAGTCTTAGACAGCCCAGATTCAACAGAGAAGGAAGATTTTCCAATACTATGTGAAGAAATGGAGACAGCTGTGAAATCACTCAAGAACGGAAAGGCTACAGGTATTGATAACATCCCAGCCAAACTGATGAAATTCGGAAGAGAAATAGTAAGAGATACTCGCCAAGATCTGCAACAAGATCTGGCAGACCAGTGAGTGGCCCTCCATGTGGACACAGTCACTAATTATCACTCTGCCAAAGAAAGGCAACCTGCAATTGTGTCAAAATTACTGGACCATAAGTTTAATTAGCCATCCCAGCAAAGTGATGTTGAAAGTCATATTGAACAGATTGAAGCCACAAGCAGAGAATATCATCACTGAAGAACAGGCTGGCTTTCATGCTGGAAGAAGTACCACAGAATATATATTCAACCTTTGTGTTCTATGTGAGAAATATTTACAACATCAGCAGGACATCTACATCTTTGTTGACTTCAGGAAGGCGTTTGACAAGAGTATGGCACGAAGTTTTCTGGGCAACCATGAAGTAGTACAATGTTGGTCGTAAGCTTATTCTTACCATTAAACTGTACGCCAAAGCCAGCAGTGCAGTTCTCGTCAATGGCACAACAGGAGAGTGGTTTCACACCACGATTGGAGTCTGGCAAGGCTGCCTTTTTTCGCCCACACTGTTCAACATCTACTTGGAGCGCATAATGACTGATGCCCTAGAAGATCACATGTGCACAGTCACCATTGGGGGGCAAACAATCTCATATCTTCGGTTCGCTGATGACATTGATGGTCTGGCAGGCAGCAAAGATGAACTTGCCAACCTTGTGAAATGACTGGACGAAACCTCTGCAAAATATGGCATGGAAATCACTGCAAAGAAAACCAAGCTGATGACAAACAAATGTGATGGGATCAGCTCACACATCACTGTCAGTGGACAAGAACTGGAGACAGTGAAACAGTTCAAGTATTTGGGGGCAATCATCACAGATGAAAGATCCAAGGCAGAAATTTGGGCAAGAACTGCACAAACAGCAGCGGCGGCAAAGCTAAAGCTAATTTGGAGGAATAAGAACATCTCCCTAGAATCCAAACTGAAACTGCTGCAGGCATTGGTCATCTCCATTTTTCTGTATGCGTGGGAGACACGGACCATTGTGGCAGAACTTGAACGGAAAATACAGGTAGTAAAGATGAGATACTTCCGTAAAATCCTGGCCACCTCCTACTTTGACCATGTCACTAATGAAGAGGTCCGCAACATCACCACCCAATGCGCTGGGTCATATGAAGACCTCCTGACGACCGTAAAGAAGCGCAAGTTGAAGGGGTACAGCCATGTAACAAGATCTGGCCTATCCAAGATCATCCTCCAAGGGACAGTTCAGGGGAAGAGAAGCAGAGGTAGACAGAAGAGATGGACTGACAATGTAAAAAGAGTGAACAGGAATGGACTTCATGGAGACTCAAGCACTGACACACAATTGTCAGGGGTGTAGACAATTGATTGATTGCTCATCAATGAGGGGGCCCCCCAACGACCAATGTGGTTATGGGAGTGATGATTATGATAGGGTAAAAGCACACAAAAGACCAGATTTCACAGTCCATGATGTGTTTTTCATGGCCATGAATTTGATAGGGCCCTATAAATAACGTAGCACCCTCCAAATTCCACACAATTTTAAGGTGAGTCAAATTTGGACCATATAAACAAGCTGTCTTCCTTTTAAAAGGGAATGGTGTCTAGTGTTCTTGCTTGCTCTCCCTCAATGAACAGAGCTCCCACTACACAGAGGGCTTTGAAGGTGCAAGCAGGAAGTCATTTAATCTCTTCCACAGTAGTTATGTGACAGAAGCTGTCTGTTACACAACTACAAACTGCCATTCGCCAGCACAGAAGGAGGGCAAGCGGCTTCCTTCACAGGAGGCTTTTATTAAAATTGTGTGACATCTACAAGGATACAGTACAAAAAAAAATTTTGGTCCATGAAAAACCATAATCAGTTAATAAAAACAGTAATTCTGCAACAGCTACACTTGCCTAGGCAATATCCAAGTATCCTTCACTATTACTTGCCCTGAGGAGCCGGTAGTCTGCGTTAACCGGCACCGGGACTTCAGCCCCTGGTGCTACAAAGGGGCAATTCTTTAAGGGTCCAAAGACAGAAGGGAGAGAAGGTTGGAAAGTCTATTACTCACAGACAAGAAGTCTCTCTCTCTCTCACACACACACACACACACAGGCTTACAGGGGCTCCCAATTTCATAGCAGCCCCCCAATCACACTCCAGGGTAGTGTGAGGCTGTTTGTCAGTAACATGATTTTGCAGCTAACGTCAGGAGAGCACAACCAACTGGGTTCTGAGTCCACTCACTTTACAGTCCCAAAAAGGAATCTGAGCAGAAATATTTAGCCCCAGGTGAAGAGAGGCCCCACCTCCCAACATGCCCTGCTGCACACACATGGTCCTGAGGGCAAAGAGCACAAGAGTGCCACTAAATTAATTCATTAGCAATTCATTCCATGTCTAGGCTGCTACTCTCTCAGTTGGAGAAAACCCATCTGCACCTACTTGATCACCTGCCCTGTGACAGCCCCAGAACCTGCTCTGTGCCCAAACATGAAAGACAACAAAGCAGAGGAGCCCTGACTTCTACTAATTTGCTTATTTGTTTGGGGCTGTTTGGTAGAGGCCCAGGCTGCCTCCTCACATCCTCAGATATATGAAAAGGAGCATTCACTTCACCAAAGGCAGAGATGCAGGATCATCATCAGCCTGGTCCAAGAAATGACCCTAAGGCTTTATACTTCTGCCTAATCCCACTGCAAGGAGGAGCTGCACTTGGTGCATTCCCCACTCCCTGCAGCAGGAAGAACAAGCAGCCTTTGGCAAGACTGCATTGCTGCTCAATCCTGCATGTTAGAGCTACGCTTGCAGCTCCCTTGGCATGCAGTAGAGTCACCTCTTCATAGCTCCTTCATCTCTGTGCTGAACCAGTGTGTCCCTCGTGATCCAGGGCTGGAGCAGCCTCCTAGGGAACATGAAGGGAGCTTTAACTAAGGAGACGGACACGCTGGGAAAAGCAATCCTCTACATAGCACAGAAACCCTTTCTCAAGAGAGGAGAGTCCTACAAGGAGGGATGATGCAAGAGCACCCCCACAGGGGGAGAGTGTGCACCAACATGCAGGAGCTCTGCCTGCTGCGTCTCATGGACCTTGGGAAGTGAATGGCCACGGGCTTCTGTCCGCATGGCAGATCCAGAAGGGCCCATGCTGAGAGGCTTTCCAGCCCCACATTCTCTGGGGTGCAAGAACTAGAGCCCAGTTTTGGAGAAGGGGCTGTGGTAAGTTTCTGAACTCAAGAGAAGTTTTGAGCCTGCAGCAACACTGGATATTGGGGGCAACACAGGCAACGCAGAGACAAGGTGGGCTCGCAAGAGCTCCGAGACTGACAGGGCCTCAGTGAGGGAGGAAACCAGGTAGAAGTGTGTGACCCTTTGAGCCTGTCTGCTTGCTACATCCCCAAAGCCCCGCGGGGCTCTGGAGTCACACTGATACAGACACTGCCAGAAGTGAGTAATGGCTGCAGGTCTCTACGCTGGAGTGGGGGTTGTGTGGGCCTAAACAGTGAACTCTGCAGCGCTCAGTCTCCACAAGTAGCTGTGATGCCTTCTGATCAGGGGAGGAGTGGGGCAGCTTATGTGTTGCGGATTCCCAGTGCCTGCTCCAGCTCCTGCCGTCTCTGCTGCACCTGTGGGAGGAGAAGCCAGATCCCCTGCTTTAATACACTGACAGTGAATGGTAAGTCAGAGTCTGAATAACAAATGTTCCTAGTCTGGAGGAAGTGAAGGAACGATGAGCCCAAACCCATCCACAGCCCCTGGGAAAGAAACAGGACTCCTTCCTCAGCTGGGCTATGTCTTTCCTGTTGGCTCCCTGTCCCCGCCTCCTTAATCCTGTCCATAGTACAGCCCATAGGTTACAATGTGTTCCACAGGCTAGTGAAGGATGCACAAATTGCACAGTAGGGAGGCTGCACTGTCTTGTGGTTAGATGAAGGGAATGGAAGTCAGGACTCGGGGGATCTAATGCCAGCTCTACCAGTCATTCATTGCATGAACTGGGGCAAGCCTGTGCCCTGATGTCCCCATTTTGAAGTGCAGCCAATACCTCCCTCCTCCAGGGCTATGAGGGAATTAGCACATGTGCAAAGCACTTCAGCCTCTGATACAAAAGGCTAATAAAAGGGCAAAGAATCTTTTTTTTTTTTTTTTTAAAACAGTTTGCTTAACAAGAAGCCTGTGATGGGGCAGTTTCAATATCATGCAGGGGATTTTGGGGCATGGCTTCAGCTCTCTGCCAGGGCCCACATCAACTCTGCACTAGCCTGTGGGCTGCTACCGTTCAGAGATCTGAAAGCAAAGGCCAAACCAGCATGCATCCCATGAGAGGGGGATAGCCTCTCTTCACAGCTACATTGCACAAGGAACTCCTAGGAAGCAACTCCACCCCAGCAAGCCCAAGGACCATGGTTCTGGCTGTGATATAAAATCGATGTCTGTGTAAAAACAATGGATTTAAATGGGAAGAGGCTGGCTAGGTGGTGGTGAGGGCTAACACTAGTATCACCTCTGCATGACCTGGTTTTGATCCTAATTGGATCCAAACCAGCAAATAGTTTGATGAGGTCTTTCTAGCTCTGGTGACTGTTTACTGGCAGTTACTCTTGGGGCGAATTCCGTGCCACCGTGCCTCTGCATTTATTTATTGACAAATAAAACTTGCATAATTTTGAAGTATTGTGCGCAGAATTCCCTCAGGAGTAGGCAGTACAAGAACACCCCACAAAGTTGCAGCACTGTATCTGAAGCAATAGGACTTAGAATAGCTGGGCTGTGGCAAATCCAGGTCCAAGGTGCACTGGTCAAGTTGTGTGTGGGTATCCAGGATTGGAACAGAAGGGTGCTGGAGATCAGGACTGAGATGCATCAGCAGAACTAGGTGGTTGAAACTCTGTATGCCTGGCTGCACTGCGCCCAGCTTTAGCGAACAGCATCTCCCTACAAGCAGAATAGCAGCTACCAGGTGTGGATGGATTCCCTCAAATGGGAACGCTCACCTTGGAGTAGAAGTATCTGCACACGGCTTCCTGAGCCCAGGGCTGGAAGTAGAATTCAGCTCTACGCTCCTCTTCTGGATTCCCAACAACGTCAGTCATAGTCTAGAGGCACGAAAGAGAGCAGCTTACAACCCAGAGTCATGCAGCTGTCCACGTTACTCTCACAACCCACCCCATGTCCTGGGCTACCCACAAGCACTGTCCCCAAGCAGACTCCAGCAAGACCTGGCCCAGCCAGTGCTGTCAGATTGAAATCCTGGCACTCAATTCCAATTTTTGGCGTGGCTACAGACCTGCAAATTGTGTTTCTGCATGGATCTCAGCTGCTAACTGAACAAAAAGAGTCTGATGGGATGGACTGAGCTTCTGTTTGCCTCCACACAAAAGGGAAAAATCTTTTTACCTTTAGATCTCGGCACTGTGACTGGAGCCAGTCATTGATGAAGCCTTGGGGATCACGGGCAAAGCTCAGCATGAATTCACGTTGTGTCTTCAGCTGATTAATGGTTTCTATTGTCTCATGGATCTGAGAGAGAAAAAGGTAGTAATGGGGTATTGCTGAACCAGGTTACGAGGCCAACCCAACACAGAGGCAAGACAAACCAAAGGGTCCAGCATGTTAAGATGGAAAACTCTCATATTTCCTGGTTCACCCAGATGTGTAACATACACCCCACCCCACATCCCTCTTGCTGTAGAGACAGGGCGGTAGGTTCAAGTCAATGCACTGACATGCAGACTCAGGACATTCAGCACCTTTCATCCAAAGATCTCATTGGCCTTTAACTACCAGGAACCCTGGCAAACCCTCCAAGATGTAGCTTCACGTTACTCCCCTGTAATGAGATAGGCAAGTCACTTCATTCTGTGCCTCTAAGGTCTCAGGTAGACAAGCTGGGAAGAGGATCTAGCAGTCCTGACTCCCAGTCCCCTGATCTAACCATTAAACCAGTTTCCCTCTAATCACTCATTTTCAAATCTATTTTCTTGATAAGTAAAAAGATTGTCACTATTGGATTTGTGTCACAGAAATGGTGCCACCCTGGCAGAAATGTTGCCCTCACTGTTCCAGATCCCAAATATAAAGTCACTAAATGAATCTATATTAAAAGCTGCAGGAAAGCTCTCTCTGCAACACTGTGCCAGCCAACCTCATTCCAGCACACAAACTCTAGTTGGAAGGGCAGGATCCAGCTTCTACCTTGTTATCCAGGGCAGCGATTTCCTGCTGGCTGGCTGTGGACAGCAAGAAAGAATTCATCTGAGTTTTAAGAGTATCATCCACTTCCACATCAATGTCATAGCAGGCGGTTTTTTTCTGGTCGTTTGGGTCAACACTGTGGACATCAGCAAGAGAACACCCAGAAAAAGCGAAAAGCCTGAGTCAGTACTTGAGTGCATCCTTACTAGCACCTCTAAGCTCCATAGGTTGAGAGGTGGGGGTAGGGAAGACAGTATTAACGTATGCATTACATTTGGTTTTCTGTAACAGAGGAAAGGGGTCAGTAACACAGAGGAGCAGGAAAACACTTCACCTCTGTAGTCGCACATCATGCATGCAGCACAGGGGACCAGGAGCTTACAGTCTAGACAAGCACAGTGCAAAGGCTCAGAGTTCAGGCGCACAGTGTGGAGGTCAGTGTTGGCAGAAGGAAAGAAAGCAGGGATTTACAGAAGGGGTGCTTGGTGAATGGGAAAAAGAGGCTGTTGAACGCACACAGGGCAGAGTGAATAAAGGCATGCAAAGATGGAGAGGTGCAGGAAGTTCAGCAGCTTCTGAAACTGACTGTAACAAGGAGCATCTCCCCATACAAGTCTCTCTAGCTCTCTTATCCGCCCTTCCCAACAAACAGTGCCTCAGGGGCCAGTCTCACCTGATCACATGGTTAATGATGATTGGTTCTGGGGGCATGAGCAAAGCGTGCAGCCTTTGAGGAATCTCAGAGAACTTCATCCGCTGAGACTCAAATATCTGCAAGAGAAACAGGGAGTGGGGTGGAAAGCAGGTCAGTGCTGGAAAAGAGGCAGCCTGGAGAATCTCTGGTTCCTGGCAACAGAAGCCAAAGCTGTCTCCTGCCCCTAACACGCCGCCCCACCCCAAGTTGGAGACACCTTTACCTGCTGGAGATACTTGTCGCAGATGACATACTCCCGCTCATGGGGATCCTGTAGCTTGTGGGTCTTGATGTACTGCCACAGTGCCTGGATGATCACTGGGCGGGTCTGGGTATGAATCCCCAAGAGACGAGCCAGGCGGGGGTCCAGTTTGAACTGTGGAGGCTGAGGAGACAAGAGCATGACAAAGGTCGGGGTAAGGATGATGCAGCTACAGATAGTGCTCATCCAAGTCACAACTCAGATGCTAAGGCACTGCACACTCCCCATCTGCATCGTACCAGCCTGCCTACCTGATAATCCAGCATCAGGAGGACAGTACAGCGCACATTCACGTCCCCAGGCCTCTTCACCTGGAAGCCATCTGTCTCCTGGGTAGTAGCAGTTCTGTGCCACTGGAAAAAACACAGCAGAGGAGGTGGTTTAAGAACACAGACTGCCAGGTCATTCCCTCTGCTCCTGCTGCCTGCCAGGCACAACATTTACCTGCAATTGCCATTTACTGATGACACAAACTCCTCCCCAGAAAGATCCTGCCCATTTGACAGCATGTGATCTCTGCCACGTGCCCCAGACTCTACAGACAGTTCTGGTGGCTCTGACACCACCTCTGAAAGGAGGTTGGAACTCCTGCGTTGAATAGTGTGAGGAGCACACAGCTCACCAGTTTTAAAGGTCAAGATTACTATCATGGAGCATCAGGGGAGAATGATACGGATGAAATGTGAACTCACAAGAGTCAAGTGGTTGCAAAGAGGCTTCATTTATTTGGCATGGACCACGTTGCTGTCCCCAACACAACGGGTTTGGCTGCAACAATTGTTCAATACGCTGAAAAACAGTTGATAGCTAACAGCTCTCCCTTAGCCTCTCTGTTAAGGCAGATGTGTCTTAGACTCTTCTTTCAAATAAGCGTGTAAGTGTATTCGCATCTTTGCAAACAGGCAGAACATAGAATTGATGGGCTTTGTCATGAGATTCCCAACAGCATGGCCAGGTTATGCATCCACCTCTGCTACATTCCCAGTGTTACCAGACTTGCTCCAAGTATGGGGAACAGAGGAGACAGGCACTTATGGTCTGTGTCTTTGCACTTTACACAGGAGCATCTTTTGCCTAGAGCTTCACATACACTAATTTTGCAAAGCTAAGGGACTCTGATACTGTTCTTATTTATCAGAATGGAGCAGAAAGGGCACAAATAAAATCTTCTTATCTTCTTATCCAACAAGCTTCAACCCCTCTGAGGGAGGTTAGCACTATCCCCATTTCACAGACAGAGACAAAGAGGTGAAGCGATTTGCCCCAGGGCTCCTTGCAAGTCAGTAGCAGAGCTGGGCTCAGCACTCAAGAGTTCCTAGCTCCCAGAATGACACGGTTGCCAAGATTCTGAACTCCATTTGGAGATGATATAACAAAGTATAGCTTACCTCCACCAGGTGATTGTCTGGGCCATACAGGTCCTTGTCCAGCTCGATCACCAGAGACTTGAAGAAGGATGAGAATTTCCTTTTCTGTTTGGTGGCATCATATTTGGACAGAGCAGCCTGCAGCACAGAAAGGAAGAGGGTTAGGGCAGATAAGGCCAGCAGTGGAGCACACCCAGCACATACAACAGCACTGTTCGGAACTGAACAATCCAACTCTCATTTACCGATACTAAACCCACCTCTCCCTCCAAAACCCCAGCATGGAGCCAATGGCATGTTTGCTGGTTGCCTTGGCCTCTTTGCTGTCTGTTCTATCCCTTCCCCCCACATCCTCTGTCATTTATCCATGTGCCCTTCCACTAGGGGCAGGGACTGCGTCTTTCTAGGGAATCCAGGGTTATCAAAAGCTGTTCTCAACACAGTCTGCCTGCCAATCAGTCAGGCAGGCTATCCCCCACAGGCTAGAGTAAATAGGTCCCTCAAGGACATACACAAGATCAGCTATCCAGCACAAAGGGGAAGAAGCCCAACAGCACAGGACAGACCAGAGATGAAAAGTAACGGGACTAAATTCTGAAGTGCTGGGACAGATTTTACATCCAATACAGATGTTCCATGGGAATCCCTTGCCAATAACCATAGCACAATGCCATGTTTGACTAGCTTCCTGTGAGACGGATTCAAGGCCTCCTCCAGGCCCAGGGCAGTCACATTAATGCAGAAAGATTAAAGCCCAAGAAGCCCTATTCCAAAATTGCACTAGAGTTACTGGCCCAAGACCTAAGAAGGAACCATGCTACCCATGATAAACCCTGACCCTTCCCTTCTGTTTGCAAATCCAGTCTCGAGGCCAATTCCTCACAGCAGACTAGAGACTTTTTTGGGAGGGGAACGAACTCACAACCCTGTCATGTGCAATCTTTGTGTCTGCTTTCAGAGGTAGGGAAGGCAAGTGTCACAAATCTGCTCCCACCATCAATCCTCTTAGCTATAAAGAGCTAAGTATTATTATTGTAGTGTCCTACCTCATTGGGTGGCCAACTGGTTTGGCCCTCTTACCCTCTCCCCCTTCTCGTCAGACTCCTTGGGCAGGTACGAGCGAGAGAGGATACATTCATAGAGTCCAAGGCCAGAAAGGACCATTGTGATCATCTAGGATAGAGGGCCCCTAGTTCCATTCTCAGACATTAAGCAGTTGGTCTTCACTTCCAACTCCAGACCTTTGAAAGCTTCTTCTTTGGTCACAACCCAACAGGGTTTAGTTCCCACACCCATTCATCTCATCTTATCTGGAGAATTAATGCTGGTCCCTCGCCCTTCCCAGAGGGGCTGGGTGCCTCACACTCACGTCCTCGAGCAGCCGCCCTTCCACCCGGAGCTCCCACGAGGCAACAGTCCCTTCGCCATCTTCCGCGTCCGACTTGGCTGGATTGAAGGTGTTGGAGATAAAAATGCGGAGCTTTCGCTTTTGCTAAGAGGAAAAGCATCAGCTAAACGTTAACAGCAAAATGCAGAAGCCAATAAACACGCTCGGGCCACAGCCACAATCAAGAAACCACAGGATCTGGACTCACTTTTACCTCCTGCACCTGAGAAACAGTGACAGACCAGAGAGCAAGCCAGGCAAAGAGAGGGTCGGCAAGCACCCCTGACTGCACTCTGAAGCTAAAGTCCAGGATAGGACATTGACCCTCAATACATCACACTCCCAAGAGCCTTTATAGACCCACCTAAATGCCATATAAGTCAGTCCTGTTTTCTCAGTTCAGGCACAGGTCCCTCGGCACCCCAGCAAGAAACCTGAGCACTATCCTCCTTTACCTTAATGGGTCGTTTCAAGGCCTCCTGGATATCCAGACGTTTCCTCATGATTGTCTGGTCCAGTTTCCTTTCAAATGCCAACAGATCCATGTAGGCCTGAGACTCTGGTACCAGTTCACGAATCTATGGCAAAGCACAAGCCAATCAAGAACGCTGCTTCTCTCCCCCTGAAACTGTTGAGAACTCAGAACTACAGCAGCGGAGGCAGCAAAAGTAAAAAACCTCACTCACCCTCTGAGGTAGAATTTTGTCAGCCATTTTCTTTTTCTTAGCACTGTTTAAAGAAGGATACACACATTAACGTGACAACCAGTTTGTCCCTCAAACAGTCGGAACACAAGAAAAGGAGCAAGGATGTGGGTTTATTCTTAGGTTTGTGACTCTGCTATGAGGGGCACTTGCTCCTCAACATCTGTCTCAGTCTAGTCCTCCTCTCTTTCAAAGGCTGTTTATTGTGACTGTCAATCTCTGTACAGACACCTTCCTTACCCACCCTTTCTCCCCACAGCCACAGCAGGATTGAAACTCTAATGCTGCAGAGCTCAAAAGCACCGGCAAGACCAGGACCACGTGATTATCTGAACATTTCAAGTCTCCCAAGAGGTATGAATAGCTGGGGTTGCCCTGAGTTTGGAGAGGTGTTTGGTTAAATATTATTTTGATACAAAGTGGCTCCCAGGCTTGATTGAATATTAAGTTGGACTTCCTAACAAATAAGTTTTTTAAGCCAGGAGATACTGTTGAGCAGTATCAAGTGACAATGACATTGTGTTAAAAAATAAAAAAAAACTTGCTCTTGCATAGGAGCTGAGTATTATTATCTGAAGCTCCCATCACCCAGTAAAGTAGCTGCACAAAAAGTCTATGTCAGTTTGAGCCACCCATGTAAAACAATTAAAGAATAAAGTCCAAGAGTGTGCTGGCAGCAAGGCAGAGACGGAAGTCCTAGATGTAGTGACCCAAACAACAAAGCATTGTGCTGATCTCTGACATCAGCAGCAAGCGTCTGAATTACTGAGTATTGGTTAATCCATTTTTGCAATGTAGCCAACTAGCATCCAAAGGGGTTTATTTGATACGATGGACAAGAATTTATTATTTGGTCTCTATTTTCTGGAGGGTCATAAATGGCCTATTTCAATTTAGATATTGCTTTCTCGATGAGCATTTTTCTTCCTTAACCACTTCAGATCATGTCTGCTTGTTGTGGACAGAGTCTCCCTGGTACTTTTGTAAGGGTGGGTTGGGAGGATGCGCTGGTGTTTTGGACAAAATCTGCCTGACCCTGAATGACTATTTAGCAATGTGCTGTGCACTGGTTCGCTCCAGCCTTCCACCTCAGAGGTGGCTGCATTTTGCTGGTATTATAGTTTTACAACTTGTGAAAGACTTTGGTGTCTTTCATGAAGAGACACTAAGTGGTCATAGAAAAGATAATTAACCTCAGAACGAGGCGAGAAATCTGGCCTCTTACTTGTGGTTACGATTCTGGGCCGCTTGCTGCTGGACTTGCTGGATTTGCTGAGGAGCTGGCCTCTTGCGGGACTGATCCATACCAGACTGGGCCATTCCAGGCCGGACTGAGGGACTCCCACCATATCCTGGGGGACCCATGGAGGGTCCCTGAGGTGTCATGCGGCTGCCTGGCAACATGCCAGGGCGCTGAGGAGAGAAAAACAGGGATCTGGTCTCCATCTGACCCAAACTCTGAAAAGATGGAGACTCCCCAATAAAGGGCAGTTAAGTTCTAAGCACAAGTGGGCTACCAAGCCACACTTGCTGAGCTAAGTGTGACCCCGCTAGCACAGGGCCACGTCACTCATGGGCTTCCTTAGGATGGACTCAGATAGATCACTATAGGGCTAGCAGCTCCAGAAGTGGATGCTTCCAAGAACGAATGGGATTGTAACACAGAAACCATAACCTGCAATGCTGGCCATGAGAGACAGTTCTTAATTTCACACACCTCTCCACACTGCAGGCCTTGTGCCCTAACCCCTGCCTACAATTTTCCTCCATGCATTGAATCACCACTCCAACTGCCATCCCCACAAGATGCTCCCCCTCTCCCCCTTCCTACTCCTAATCCTCACCCCACTCATTTCCTCTAGGCTGCCTCTCCTCTCCCTTTTCCACAGTTCAGAGCCCAGCTCCTCCCTTCCCAATCAATCTTCTCTTTAGGGTCACCTTTCTACCTGAGAGTAACCCTTACGCAGAGCACCCCTGACTTCACTGCAGGGTGACCTCTCTCACTCCCACCCTGTGGTGCCCCCCATTTCACCCAAACATTTCCTCCTCCTCAAATACCACCCCCCCCAGTTTGCCACTTCACCTCACCCTGCACCTAGGCCCCATTTCTTCCCCACGTCTCCCTCGGCCTGAGCCCCAGCTTGCCCTGAGCCCCCTCCCTGGACCCTCGCTCACGCCTGGGGCGCCACTTGCCCCCGAGACACCCCCCACCCCACGCACTGCCCCCACCTTCGGAAACGCTGCCTCCCCCTTTACCGCTCCCAAGGGGGCACCGCGGCCCGGACCCTCCCCTCCCCCACGCCAGCCTCCGAGCCCGCCCCGCCCCCTCCCCCGGCCTTACCGGGTAGGCGGCGCCCGGCAGCGGGGAGCGGTAGAGGCCTTGGCCGGGAGCCGGGCCCATGCGGACGGGGGGCCCCGGGGTGCCCGGCCCCAGCGCTCCGGCCCCCCCGCTGCCGCCGCTCGGAGTCACCGACTGGAAACCCGCCCGCGCCGCCATCTTCTCCCAGCACAAAGCGGGGGAGGGGGAGCGGGACCGGAACCGGACACCGATCATAGAGCGCGTGGGGCAGAGCGGCACCAGAGGTGCCATAGATTACGCGGGGAGGGTGCAGAGAGATGCTGGGGATGCAGGCTGCCTCCCCCTGCCGCGTGGGGGCCGGCACTGCAAGGGGCCGCGGGCAGCCAAGAGCCCCTGGGGAGGGATTGGGGCAGTGCCAGCGGGAGGGGCAGGGGGAAAAGCCCCCGGGTGTGGGCAGTGCAGACGGGGGGTAATGTCCAGGGGGGCAGTGCCCATGAGGAAGGGGCAGGGACACAGGAGCCTTCAGGAGGCTGCCAAAAATTAGAGCACGCCCTGGCTTAAAGCATCTCCCTGGGCTGCCCAGCTGCGCTGGGATGCCCAGAACCCCCTGGCTGCCCCGCAGGGATCCTCAACCTCTGCTTTTAAAAATATCCTAATGCATGTTGAATGGAAATAAAGTGATTCATCAGAACCCAGCTCTGGCCCTGCTTCGGGCATTTCTGGCTAGGGTGGGATTTTGGTGAATGATTTAAAACACTTTTTGTCTCCAAATAGCTTTGATGCAAATACATGTTCCAAAGGATTTGGGTAACATGTTTGGCTATTGAACCAAACCTCCCAAGGAGCAAGGTTTAGCACTGCTGGAGCTTCAGGGGCTGTTTCCAAGCCAGCTGGGTAGACAGTCCACCTGCTGTGTCTGGCTGGATTGATCATCAGAGGGTGTCAATTTTCTGCTTGCTCACACGAGTGTAAATCAGGAGTAGCCCCATTTAAATCCATGGAGCTAGACTGGTTAGGAGGATCAGCCCCTTGGTGTCTGGTGTATGAACAGTGGGGTGTGACCACCCATAGATAAAATGGATTTTTTTAATCTCTGGTCCTGCTTGCAAGGGTGCAGGGTAAATTCCTTGCCAGACAGAAGACACCTTCTACCTGGCAACTGAGCTTTAGCTGCAATTTCCTCTGACTGACACGAGATTTACTGCAAAACATTGGGGTTGGCTAATGTACAATATTGTGCTTTGTTTAATGAGGTAGCTGCAGCACATGTCAGGAGAAATGGCCCAATGCACACTAGGGGGCTCTAGTAATGTCAATGCAAAGTTACCTGTAAAAGATTCTCTTTAGTTTGGAGCAAAACTCTTTCTCCTGTGCTGGTTTGTTATGATGTTGGCTGTTCAGTTCTTTCTAGGTGTGTGGGGGATGCAAGGGTCTGAGTTAGAGCTGCTAGGCCTAAATCTGATCTCTTGTACAATGATCTAACTCCACTGACAGGATTTCAAGTCAAGCCCCGCTTGGAAGCGTAGTGGGGAGGTTTACGAGCGAGAGCCAAACTCAGACTTTGAGAGACAGATGCAGTTACAGGAGAGACCAAAAACGGCAAAATTCAGAGAGCGAGTGATAACTGCAGAGCTCTCTGATGTCAAACATGGACAGGAGGGGTTCAGGGAGGGAGAAAGATCAGGGCACACAGGGGCGCTTTGTTGTCTCCATCCATGGTCTCTGCAGTCCCAAGTCACCGCAGCCCAGCTAGTGCCAGGCCCACATGTTTGTGGACATCATGGCAGAAGCACATTAATGGGAGGGCAGAGAACCAAAATCTGTGGAAAGTTTTTAAACTATGGGGGCGGGGGGGTCACTTTGAACTAGCTGCTGAAGGGAATGGAGTGGTGGGGAAGCTGTTTGGAGATGGGGCTTCTCTGCACGTGAGGAAGAGATGGGCAGCAGCATCCTGCCCATGGCAGGGGCTGGAGAGCCAGGCGTGGGGGGTGCGGGCCCCACTGCTGCAGCAGCCAGCATGGGGGCGGGGGAATAGAGGCTGGATGAAGAGCTGCCAGGAAATTCAGTAACCCATCCACCCCAAAAACCTAGCAACTTGTTTTTGTAGGACCTGCATTATTTAGTGCTATGCTGCCAAGTCCCAGCCCTGCTCCTAGCACAGTGCTGATGTGATGGATAGGCCTGGCCCACAGAGCAGCACAGCACAGAAAGCAGCAGCAACTTTCATGAGACCTTAAAACAGAGCAATGCTTGTCAAGTTAGGAGAGACCAAATACTGCCAGGGATGAGGTTTCATTTCCAGGTGTCTTGTGGGATGGGGGAGGGCGACCCACAAAAGGAACACAGGCTACACCAAACACTTGCGGCCACAAATACACAGCAGTGCATGGACCATATTGCCCTTCCTGACTGGCTCAGCCCCAGCGCCAGCCTGTAACTACACCAGAGAAATCCCACATGGACCAGTCTGCCCACCTCAGGTCCTGGCCCCTCAGTGTGGTTGAGATGTGCATCTCACAGAAGGCAGGGTGATTGGCCCAAAGGACTGTCATTGCCACATGGGCCCCAACCCATGTCATGGCACCTGGCTGCCCAGCACAGCTCTCCCCTGCCCGTATGGTGCTCACTTCACGGCTGTATCATTATATCACAGCTCCTGTGTCTGCTGGCAGCACCAGCAGTGAGTGAAGGGTAAACATGAATCACTGCAGGAGGGCGCAGAGGCCCCTCTGCCTGTGTTTATACACACTCAGCATGATTAATCCTCACGCTGCAGAGGCCACACAATCCACAGGGTGAAAGCACCAGAGTGCCAGTAGTGGCAGCATGGCTTGTGCCCCCCTGTGCTCCAGAGAAAGCTGGCTACCTGCAGGTCCCACAGTCCACACTTCTTCCTCCCTAACAGGGATAAATCAGCTAATGCCTTCTAATCCACTCTGCCTCTCTGGCTGCTGCAGTAATGGAGCTGTAGCCTGTTTCTCTCCTGAGACGAGCAGCTGGATGTGTCCACAGTGGAGTCTTAACTGATTGAGATGGGCCCCAAGAAACCAAACTCCATTAGTGCCAGAGAGCAGCTCAAAGGGATGCTTGGGACTCTCTAATCTGATTGGCTCCAAGCCTGGAGTATCCAGTGGCAAGTTTGCTGAGTGCCATTTAATTAGGTAGGAGGCTAATGCAATGCTGTTCTGTAGGGGCAGGAATTCTTCTGTGGATGAGGTGTCCTGGGCTTGGTGGGCCTGTTTCCATGCTCAACTCAGTGTCCTGGTGTGGGACTGCAGAGCCACACCATGGGAGGTGCCATAAAACCGAGGTCCTAATCTTTGTGGTTGTGAAAGGCCCTATGGTACCATACATGAGACACATGGTATTAGCACCTGGCCAAATTCCCTGCGGTCTCCCTAACTGCCCACTTCAGTATCCACTGGGCATTGGCTTCCTCTTCACTTCCTGTCCTAAGCTGCTGCATGGCAGCTATGTTTCAACCCAGAGAAGGCCAGGTCTTAGCAGTGGGGAGCTTATCCCTGCATAGAGACTGAGTATCTGGGGCCTTGTGATGAAGAGTGCCCTTTTATCAGGCCTGGAGCCTTTATGTCAGCACACCAGAGCAGTGCTGGACTCAGGGCCATTTCACAGAACCTCATGCCTGTCAGCAGCAGCCTGAGCTCCCCACACACACACACACACCTGACCCCCACCAACATGCCACAGCCCTACCCTAGAGGGACCGGCCTAGGACTGAGAGGAGAGGGAAATTCCTGTGGCCCATTCAGCCCTTGGCCTCTCATGGAGCTACCAACAGGAGGGCTAAGGAGGGCCCATCTTCGTGGTTTTTGTGATGTCAAAACTATGCTGCAACCCACTGGACTCATTCCATGGAATTGGATAGCGATAGGCAAGCAGGCTGAGACAGAAGGCTCACTAGCTGCCCAAGTCAGCCATTTGTGACCTGTGCACTATTACATGTCACAGACGGGCTAGGACCAAACCCCAGATCCCTTGAAGTCTGGGGATATTTAGCTCCAGAACTGGCCTTTGCAGCTGGCTAGACTCCCACTCCCAGCCCTCCTGAGCCCTGGCTGTGTTGAGGCCCAAGAACAGGATAAGGTGCAAAGGGTTCATTCTCACTGCATCAGGTACCACCCCCACCCGCCTTACCCCAGCCACAGCCCCATGGTGGCAGTTCAGCCATTGGGCACCAGGTGCTGAGGGAGCAGGCCGGCTTCAAGCTTCCCGCAAAAGCCACGAATGCCAGCAGCGCATTGCTCAAGGCTGCAGCGCTGGGAATATTCATGACTTTGCTACTAACAAGGCCCTGTAACCGTAGAGGCCATGTTTTCCAGCCATTGAGCTCTGGACAATGACACAGGGTTTGTTTTGTCACCATCTGGCTGCTAGGAGGCAGCAGTGCCCACTTCGAGGGTGCACATCACCAGAGCAAACCCAGGCTGGAGCCCTCCTTATGGTGCCCTGTACTAGAAGGCAGGAGGCTCAACGCCTGGCTAGCGTGGGAAAGGAGGGGCCTAGGATTTCACTGCACTGGGCTCCAGCTCCTGCCCTAAACTTCAGTGTCCCAGCCCCATGCCTGCCCAGTGCTGGAATGCAGGGCCCCTACACTTACCCCCACACAAAGTCAGGTCCCAGGATCCGTCCTTGTCTGCTCCATGCTGAAATGTGTTTGAGGCCTTGTAACAGGATTCCTACTCACCACTAGCATGCCTGCTCATGGCTATATCTGGGAAAGTAGTTCTTGGGGCATGGGGTGCCCACTTCTGCTCTCTGCAATAGCCTATCCTGGTAACATGTTCCTCTGGCCAGGCCCCTCCTGGGGTTACAAACTCCAGCAGGACCAGTAGCTAGCAGTGAACCCAGGCCTGCCTGCTACACCGGATTGTAGCCTAGGGGCCCGATAACCAGCAATCCAGGTCTGTTCAGTCCCTGTCCCTTGGCTCATTCCTACCCAGCCTCTCTCTCTCTCCCCTTGCCTGTTTATGGGTTTACCAGAAGAGTTATACTACTCCCTGACTATTTCACCCCCTTCTAGCCTCTTGCTAGACTCTTACTCCAGGGCAGGATCTCAGGGCTTACTCACTCCCTAGACTTCCTGCTTGTCCCTAACAAGCTCCCTCATTCCAGAGAGTGATGGCAGACTTCTTCCCCTAACATCCCCTTCTGGCCTTTCCACAGCTGGGCTTCATTTGTAATTAACCCAGGTCCTCCTCCTTGCTGGAGATGCCAGGTAACCTGTCTGGCTTCTGGGGCCCTTGTTGCCCTATCAGGGCTGCTGTGGGGTGCACATCCCTTCATAGGCCTGAAGCCACATTCAGTGCCAGTGAATGCTGTCACACAGTATGCACTATGGCCTGTAGCAAACCACACTGACACTCATGGACAGCGCCAGTGTGCAGTGGCCACACCAGTGCAGTCCCCATAGCTCTGCAGAAGTCTTAGAGCCCCAGCCAGACTTTGCTTAATGGCTGGTTAATTTAGGTTCATTAATTCCCCATGGGGCATGTGGCTTACACTACTAACTATTCTGTTCCTATTCAAAGACATCCCTCCTCACCCCCACGCACTGGCAGTGCAGCGCCGCCTCTGGCCCCAAAAGAGCAGGCTGGGAGGGAGTCATGACTGCAGCTGACATGCACTGACATTCATTCTACCGACAGCCCCTGCTGTTCCTATGAAGCCCAATCTGAGCGAGGGGAGTGAGTCTGGCCTTTCTACACTGTCCCCAGCACATCACCGGCCGATGAATCCGATGCATCCGATGAAGTGAGCTGTAGCTCACGAAAGCTTATGCTCAAATAAATTGGTTAGTCTCTAAGGTGCCACAAGTCCTCCTGTTCTTTTTGCGAATACAGACTAACACGGCTGCTCCTCTGAAACCTGTCACTGGCATGTGTTGCTCAAGTCTCCCTCAAGGACTGGATCCTACCCTGCATTATGGTGTTAGACAGCCAATTGTTCCTGATACAGCCAAATTAAACAGGTTCTCACCAGGCCCCTGAGAGGGATAAGTCTGGCCTTGTCTCTGCTGAATTTCAGGTTTCTGCCCTGAACCACTGAAGTGCTACAGCTGTGAAAGGTTAGAGATCACACATTCAACAAAGTAGGAGCAACAGTGTAGTTTTCCCCAGACTCTTTGGAAAATGGCTCTTCTGCTTTTGCTCAAACTTTCCACATCAGTTCGCCCTCAGCATGCAGAGATGAAATCCTGAGAAAGATGAAAAGAGCCCGTTGGAATGGGACTGCTCAGGTGACCTTCCTGCCTGGTGATGCTATGTGTCCGACACAGAACAATAGTAATCAATGGAGACTGGCCCCAGGACAGTGCAGGATCGGGCCTCCTTGTCCCTTTAATCTCACAACATTTAAAGAAAAGGAGGACTTGTGGCATCTTAGAGACTAACAAAGTACTCCTTTTCTTTTTGCGGATACAGACTAACACGGCTGCCACTCTGAAACAACATTTAAAGCCTCCCTTCTAGAGACTTCAGCTCAGGAAAGCTCTTAAGCACATGTTTAACTTTAAGCATTGCAGTCATTGGGACTCTCTCACACAGCTGAAGGTAAGTATGTACTTAAGTCATTCCAATTCAAGGCAAACGCTTTGTTCTGCAGCAGGTCTCCTCTTTGGTCCTCAGTTTGAGATGCACAACATGAGCCATGTGGGGAGGGAGCAGCTGCCTGGGGTGCTTCTGATTTCCCACCCACAAGCATAGAGTCCTGCAGCCCAGCTGGGGAGAAACAGGCTCAGTCTCTATCCTTTAGCTCATCCATTTATAGTATCCTTTATATCATTAAGAGTAGCAGATATTGATATACAATGCATTTGTCACCTTATTGTGCTTCCTATGAAAATGTGTGTACATAGTACAGATACCAGAGATAATTCAACACTTTATACACTTGAAGGCATTCAGAGATCGGTAACAGAAAAATGGCACAATATCAAGGCCTAAATGCTACTGGATGGGTATCTACACTGATATGCCGCATACAGATATATATATATATATATATGTACACACACATATATATATATAGTAATATATATTATATATTATATATAAGAAATATAAAATGAGGATGATATAGTAAAAACAGACAAATAAAAAGTGATAAGTTTCAAAGGGTGAGCATCAAGGTCAAATCCAAATCCAAGCCCCAACTTTAAAAGCTTTAGAGCGTGAGAGTGAAAATAAGAAAGAAAGAAAAGGAATGAAACTGCACAAAGGAGCCATAAGACAATGTATGGACGTGGCTGACCCGTTTGTCTTTGGGCGAGTGCTAGATACAAAGGCCTGACCCCGGTTCCTAATTTTGGTCAGGAAGTAAAATAATAATAATCATAAAGTAAAAAAAGATTAGAAAAATAATAAAAATGACATTGCAAAAGCTCTTAAAGCTAAGTAGCACTTCATCCCTGCAGAGCTGTCACTTGGTGGAGGGCACAGGGTGGATGCAAGAATTCTGGGGCTGGCCCTGACAGTGGAACAAAAGGATGGAGGCAGCCCAGGCAAGGTCCGGCTCTTGAGTCCCTGGCCTGGCTGCGGAGGGGGTTGGGTTTGTTACACAGAAGTCTGGATAAATTCATGAAGGTTAAGTCCATTAATGGCTATTAGCCAGGATGGGTAAGGAATGGTGTCCCTAGCCTCTGTTTGTCAGAGGGTGGAGATGGATGGCAGGAGAGAGATCACTAGATCATTACCTGTTAGGTTCACTTCCTCTGAGGCGCCTGGCATTGGCCTCTGTCAGAAGACAGGATACTGGGCTGGATGGACCTTTGGTCTGACCCAGTACGGACATTCTTATGTTCTTAAGTCAAACTGACCTCACAGTTCCTCTCCTCTATGTACCAGAGTCCCATGGAGGGGCCATGACTGGGCTGGCTCTGCCCACACAGTAGCAGAGACTCTGGGACACAAAGGGCCAAGGGTGGCTGTGAACGACAGGCATGGCTGAAAAACCGAGCTCAGGGCCTGCCATTTTCAGAAGCTGCCGGTGATTTGGGAATTTCATCTGGAGAGGTTGTGGGGAGGGGGAGTGTCTGTGGGTCATTTCTGAAGGGTGGGTGTCTGTGAGTCCCCAGAGGGTTCTGCTTGGTGGAGGGCTTGGCTCAGCTGACCATGGCAGAGCAGAGCGCACAAGCAGGGTCGTGTGGACAGGATCTGTCCTGCTGGAAGCCTCCTTCCGTGGGAAGTTAGCTCAGCCCATGGGCACCAGCTTCCCCAGCCAGCTCTGAGCCACAGGCTTCTCTCATGTCAGGCTTTTTCTGAGGATGCCTGGCTTCCGGGTGACTCCATGGCAGACGGGAATGCAAAGCCCTACATTTCCTGGGACAGCACCTGCCTGGAGGACATGTGACCGGCCTGGGAAAGCTGGATAGGTGCCTTTTAGGGAGGCATGGCTCCCCCCGCCCCGAAACCCTGTGTCGGACTATCCATAGTGCAGCTCTGGAGTGTGGGCTGTCCCGGGCAGGCTCCCCTTCCTGGCTGATCCCACCTGCATGGGAAATGGCAGCACGATGAGTGTGAGCTTCATCCATCAGTATTTTCTTTGCCTGTTATGCTGACCCTAGTGCTCCCCATAGCACATCCATCCCCAGCTGCCTGGCTTGGCAAGCTTATCTGGCAAGGACTGTGCAACAGCAGGTGCTTATGGGCCTGAGGGGGATTCTTCCCTTTATGTGCCCCATTAGCTATGAGGCTTCTGTCTTAGGGGAAAAGGAGGCTGAGGCCTCTTAGGGTTTTTGGAAAGTCCTCCTTGACCCTGCAGCATGGCTACTGTACGGGCCTTATTCCCCTCTCCCACCCCAAGTTACAGTCTTTGGCACTGTCCACACAGAGGGGCCTCTCTGGACGCCTCTGGATTGTGTAGGTTCCAGATATCAGAGTCTGGGCAGGAGACTTCTCTGGGGGTGCGGCATGTGGAGGAGGGTGATGGTGAAGGGAGGAAGAAGGCTGTGCTAGCTCACAGATGGGGCTATCATTACCCCAGCTCAGTCCACACAGCATCAACCGCTGTCATGTTGGAGGGGACAGGAGCAGGGGAGACCTGGGGGCATCTGCCCTCGAGCTGAACCAACAGCAGGGAAGGCTCCCAGGCACCATCATGCTCAGAGACTCAGTGCCAGGGGCAGGGGACTAAGTTCAGAGCAAGACTGTGGCTGCTGAATCGGCTGCAGTGCACATGGGACACACAGCGGAAGCTTCTGGGATCCAGCTCTCACCATCAGCCTCTCCCATCCACACTGGAGGTGAAATGCTGAAAGAGGGGCCCAGCAAACATGCTGCCATAGCAGTGGGGGCCCTGGCTCAGAGGACAGGCACCGGGAGCTCCCACCTTTGTGGAGGTGATGCTTCAGTACTAACAAATTCCCCTGCTCTGTGGAGAGCTGGCTCGAGCTGAGTGCAGGGACCAGGCCTCCTCGTGCTCGCTCATAACCCTCCCCCCACCAAGGCTCTCTCCAGTGTGATGCGTGGATGTGGGATAGACATGGAAACCAGGTAAATGGACAGGAATGTGGAACATGGGAGAGGGGTTACTTCCCCCAACGTGACTGCCGCCGAAGGGCTGATTCTTCTGGGCTCCTTTCTCTTTTTAGTTAGAAACAAATTGAGGAGCCAAGGAGGAGCGGGCCAGGTCCTGTGGCCCAGCCCGGTCCATGCGTAGCTCCTACACAGGCTGCAGAGTCAATACTCTGTGTGTGGGGGGGGGATCGGGGGGGGGGCTGGGACTGGAATGTCCAAGAGTCTCTAAACTATGGGGGGGTGAGGGAGCAGCTGGCGCTGAGTCTGTATCCAGGGTCAGAAACCAACCCAACCGCCTGCCACCTGGCCCTAAACCTGAGGCCATCACTCTTGTTAATGTCCCACTGTGGCGAGGAGCAAGGGCCCCTAGGTGTGTCCCCTCCACGGATGCCCCCCAGGGACAGGGGCCGCTCTCCGGAGGGCTTTGGTAGTGTACGTTGTACATCCAGACGTCAGTTAGCAGGTGAAGTCCTCAAACGTGCCCCGGGCCGGGTGGTGAGGTAGGATGTTGGCTGCATACGTCATCCCGGCTGGGTGGCCCCTTAGGCTCTCGCAGGGATTCTGGGGGCAAGGGAGATGAGGGAAGGAGAGTTAAGTGTGGATGGTCCCGAGCACAGGGAGAAGAGCAGATGTTACAGCGACAGCATCATGCAATGCCTTGATAGAGGCAAGAGTCCAGCCCTCTAGTAATCACAGAGACCAGAGGCTCTGGCAGCATTTGGGGAGCCCAGCAGCTCAGGGGATGCCCCAGAAACACTTAGTGCCCTTGCCCAGGGAGCTCCAGAGCACAGGAGATCTCCATATACCTGGCTGAGTGATGCCACCTCCCATGAACAAAGACCCTGTTTAGAGATGGGCTGCAAGATTTGTGGCTCTTCTGTAATGAGTGAACCAGCTCCCTAGGCCCAATGCCCCTGAGCTTGGGGGATCTGTGCATCTGGGTCCGAACTTTCTGGCTTGGGGTCATGGCCCCAAGAGAACCACAGTTGTCAGCTATCTTCAGCAAGCCAGTCGGCACTGAACTCCGGTGCCTAAATACCATGGTGATTAGCACACTAGCAAGACCTGGGCGGTTTTCTATCCTCTCCCTCTCCAAAGGCTGCCAGCTGCCAGCTACCACTCCAGGCAGTCCCAGAGGACAGGGGTACTGGGCACTGGAGCATGAGGCCCCAAGCTGGCATGCTCAGTGCCCTGCTGTTGATCCCAGCCATGTCCTTTCACTGCAGGTTGCTCCCCAGCAATCCCCACAGCACAAAGGTCATTCCCATGAGCCACTTTCTGAGCAGCCTACAGGCTTTGGGGGTTTCTAACTTTGGCCTTCAAGGCAGGCAGTCCTCTCTTAGCCCTCCTTGCTAGTTCAGAGGTGAAGGAGCAGGAAGAGACCAGGACAACAAGGGTGCTAAAGGGAAGGACTGAGATGCATGCCCTATGTATGAGGACCTTGCACAGCGCCTGGCTACCCTACAGCAGGCGCTGGCCCGTGATATGGATCTGCCTGTCTCACAAGCACTCAGCAATCTCCTATAGAACCCCCAGCCCCAGCGGGCTCGCTGAGCAGCTTGGGGGGCACTGCAGGGCAGCGTGCTGCCGCTCCCCCAACATAGGGGTCAGTGGAGATGTCGGGGAGTCTAACTGAGCTGTGGCCCATGCCACTAAGAGAAGGGCAGGTTCAGGCACTTACATGGCGTTTCACATCGTCCATGCTCAGGGTGACGCCCTTGTCTGTGTTGTTCCTTTTGTGATTCTTTTGGCACTTGGCGCGGCGACACAGCTTGTACTTTATGACCTGAAAGTGAAAGCAGCTCCTTGGTGGGATGGCCCCCTCATGGTGACCCAAAGCACCCTGCGCGCTGAGGAGCCGGGGGCACATCAGGGGCACCAGTTACAGGGGAGCAGTGCTGAGGTAAGTCACATGATGAGGGGCTAGTGGAAACAGCACAGGCCAGATCCTGCTCCCAGCCATAGCAAGGTAAATCCAGAGTGACTCCCCATTCTGGACTGGCTGCAGGGTAGCTGAGATCAGAAACTCACCCACAACATACGAAGAGGCTCACAGTTCCCATGGGCAGCAGGGATTTGGGTCCCAGGGGATTGGCAGGAGACGTGCGAGGCTGGCACCAGCCTAGGGGGAGCTTTCATGCTGAGTGGGAAGGGACTGGGAGGGCAGAGGGGGGCTGGCGGGCGAGACCACGCAGGGAGCAGGCAGTGAAGTGACATGCAGAGGTGAATGTGAGGAAGGAGCTGTGGGGGAAGCAGTGTGACGAGGGTTGACCTTAGGGGACCATCTTGGTGCATCATGGGGGATGGTTCTCAACCCCCACAGCAGAGTGGGGTTCCTGGTGATCCCTCCTTCACTCACCTCATAGGCATAATCGAACAGCTCCAGCACGGTCAGGATGCTGGCCCCAATGAACAGCCCCATCTGCCCACCAATGTCGCCTGGAGACGAGAGGGATGAGAGCAGTCAGGGCGGGCTGGCTGAGAGTGGATGGCCCCTCAGCCACTCAGGGGCTCAGTTATATAGTGTAGGACAGGACAGCTGAGGAATGGAGACAAGACAGAGGGAGGGAGGGAGGGAAAGGAGAAGGCAGCAGCTGCATCTGCCATAGCAGCTCATCCACTTGTAGTGACAGGTTTCAGAGTAGCAGCCGTGTTAGTCTGTATCCGCAAAAAGAAAAGGAGTACTAGTGGCACCTTAGAGGCTCAATAAATGCTCAAATAAATTTGTTAGTTTCTAAGGTGCCACAAGTACTCCTTTTCTTTTCACTTGCAGTGAGAGGCTGGATCTCTCTCCCCAGAGTTCACTCTAGTGGTCTCCGATGAGCCTGTGACACGGACACCCCCTGCCCCTCGGCAAACCAAAACCGGAGGCGTCTGGGGATCCTTGGTCCTGACTCCAGGCTGCAGTTTGGTGAGCTCTGATCTGCTGGGCTGGTGAACCTACGAGCTCAGTGACCCTCCACATGGGCTCAGGGCATGGGTTCTGCACCCTCTGCTCACTGGAAGTAGGGTAGCAAGTCCTTCCGCTCTGCGATGAATGGACTCACCAGTGGCCAGGGCTCTGCGCTCCAATGTGAGATTCACTAGGAAGACCCAGGGATGAGGCCAAGGAGCCATGGAGCCTGCAGCCATGCCAGGATTTCCCCAAAGCACCAGGGTTCTGGGGTACAGGTTTTGGCTCTGTGTCCCCAATAAACACCCCTCCGTATGGAGCCAGCAAAGCCCCCGGCCCTTGCGGATGGCTACTCCGAGAGGCCAAATACTCACAGCTCCCATTGACTCTCAGCCCCTCTAGGAATTGAGCCCTGACTCTTCTTAGCCTCTCATGAAGGGGCTGGGACTGGCTGTCAGGCTCTAGGGCCCAGCATAGGTATGCAGAGCTGCTCCACTGACTCATACCAGCAGCTAGACCAAGTGGGATCTGCTCCATCTTTGGAGTACCGAGGCCCAAGAGCTTCTCTAACGCAAGGGAGAGCTGGGGCAGGGAGGTTCTGGAGGAGAAAGCCTCGGAAGAGCCAAGTCAGGAGGGATAAGGTGTGTGTGTGTCTGTATGTGGGGGGTAGTTTTGGACAGTGATCTGCCTCATGGAATGGGGCCCCCACCCACTTCCAGGGGTATTTCCATTCCCCAGTCAGCCCTGAGGCAACGTTGACCTTTCTAAGCTACCCTGATTGGCTCACCTGCCTGCCATATAACCTCATAAACCAATCTCTCATTGGCTCACCTCTCTGCCCTGAGCTTGATAAGCTTCGCTCGTTGGCTCACCCACCTGCCCTACAAGGGCCTGTCAATTGGGACCTCACACCAGTGCACTTGCACCCAGGGATCCTATATAATTTCTGCACTTCATGAGCCCTACTCCCTCAGCCGGCTAGAGACCAAAGCACAATGGCTCTGCACTGAGACGACATCTGCTCATTAAATGGAGCCATTACTATTTTCTAATTGGTTTATTCAAAAAGCCCTTAAACATCTGCACTTGGGTCTGCAGGAAGGAGTCTGCTGCAGAGAAAACAGATCAGGATGGGAACTTTGGGGAAGGACAGGTACAGATAATGCTACTTCCCGCTCACTGAAATCTGGTTCACCTGCCAGACACGGACCACACGGTCCCCCATCTGCCTGGGGTGGGATGGGAGGCAAATCGCTGAGCTGAGCCAGCAGCCATGGTCTAGGCTCAGAGGTGAGGTGTGCGAGGGGGCGAGTTCCGTGCTGAAGGTGGGCACACAGCCATCTGAGCTGGGGGCTATCACGCTCCCCGCCATCCCATATGATGTTCTGGGCCAGGTACATCAGATTTACCCCAGTGCCACTCACAGCAGGCTCTGTCCCCAAGGGGGCAGCAGGAGAAGCAGTAGCCTTGTGTAAGAACAGCTCCCACCAACCCCCCACTGAGCCTCATCCTGGTCCCACAGAAGCCAGTGGGAGTTTTGCAATTCACAGCAGCGGGATCAGGACTCAGCTACTGCACTCAAATGTGCAGTGTGTCTCAGCCTCCCGCAGCACACATCACCATGTGCCTGGCCTTAGAGCCATGGAATTACCATCTGCCCCACCTCTCCCCTGCACTCAGCACCAAAGGCCCTGCTCTCCCAGGGGACTCCACAGCTCATGCCCACTGGGCTGCCGCAGAGCCAGGGTCTCTGACTGCCCTCCCTGCTTCAGCTTACCTTCAGCATCACCGACAGGTGGAAGGGAGAGCCACAGCTCACTGGAGGTGACAGGAGGCATCCGGGGCTTAGTGTAGGGGGAGTCATTGGAGCTGAATGGACCCCTACCACAAGCACTCAGCTAGCATTGCTCAGCAGTGACCACAACGCCTGGCTCCCTACCTGCCCCTGAGTATGGAGGGGAAACATGGCTCACCCAGCAAGCCAGCCACCTCGTAGGCCTTCTTCTGCTCAATTGTCTCATAGTTCAGGGCTTCAAAGAAGATATCCAGCACTAGGAAGTTCTCCCTGCAAGAGAGGAAGGGAGTGTCACTGGATGGGGCTGGCTCTGTGTGACAGCCTGGAGTCTCTGAAGCACATCCAGCGTGGACGAAACCAGCAGGAAGCCATGAGACCAGGGAAAGGAGACTAGGCATTAAGAACCGGCACCTGGCGTCCCATAGATCTGGAGACTGGACAGGTGCCTAGGGGGACAATGGAGAATGAAACTCGTGTGGCACTGGCAATATGTGCAGTGTCCTGGCTCCATCGGCTCTGCCTCCAGGGCTGCGGTGCAAGCCTCCTCCCCAGTTACCCAATGTACTGCTCCGACTTGTTGTGTTTCTTGGCCAGGTACTTGGCTGAGGCCTTGCTGGGGATTTTCACCATGGACAACTCCTTGCCAAAGCGGGTGACGTTGCAGGGCATCTCACAGACGCAGTAATCGTTGTCCTTCTCCAGCAGGAAATCTGGGGGGAGGAGGGAGGTGAGCGGAAAGGAGGGGAACGGAGAGAGAGAACAAAATAAAACAATAGCAACTCATACTCTAAAGGGGCTTCTCGACATTCCTCAAACTTCAAAATTGCCCTGGAAAGTGCCCCTCAAGCCACTGAACAGGAGAAGAAAGAGGGGGACAATTTCCGGAAGATTTCTAGGACCCTCTCCTCCCAGTTCCCACTTGTAAGCCATTCCCCTGCCCTAGCTAAGGCTCTCGGGAGGTCAATGGCAACAAAACAAACACAAGGCACTACCAGAGCCAAATGAAAGAAGGAGAAAGAAAATCACCATCTGAAAACGATGCAAATAGAAACAAATGAAGGGGGCAGGGCAATCAGTGCAGGGATCAGAGGGAGGGACAGGGGAAGAGAGAGGTGAGAAATATGGCACCCGCAGTCACGTTACAGAAGAGTCTTTGGAGTCTAAAGGATGAATGTAAAGGGGGGACACAGTCTGCTGCAGCCAAGTCACCATCACTGCCAGCCATTGGCAAGGCCCCGTGGCCAAGTCTGATGTGGCAGTAGGGTCCTTGACAGGTGTGCAAGAGAAGTGTAAACCACAGTATCAGAGTGTGGGTCTTTCTCCTTTAGTGGGTGGTCCACATATGAGAATAAGGGTCTACTGCAGCTGCCAGCTAATGGAGCTGCTCCCTAAGTTCAAGCAGTAAAAGCTTGTGCTTTTAGCAGTGAATGGCCAGAGTTCAACCCTGAAGACAGCTGCTAGTGATGGTCACAGGAGCACAGATACCATCAGGGTGAAGACCATGGAGGTGTCTCAAACATAGCCAGAGTCATCTTCATCCTTTAGGGCTTAAAAAACTGGTTGCACCCTGGAGAGATTGCTCCATCCATGCATAGAGAGCCTGACGGGACCATGACTCTGAGCTTCTGTAGTAGCAGGTGTGGTGCTGGACCCCAGAGGCAGAAGGAAATGCACGCCTAGATGGACTGAAGGGCCTGATTCAGAGATGGATAGAGTCCCTTCGTGCTACACCCCTTCCCGATGTCTACGGGACCTGCATGGCGTTGCTGGCCTCCCCATTAGAAACTGGAATGAGGTATGAGTTACGGTAGGGATGGGGACCTTCCTTCACACACCCCACTGCTGCTGGGTGCTCTCCTTGCCCCTTGATATGCGTGGCACAGCAAGAACCCTGTCCTCCTGGAATGGAGCAGGCCCAAATGCTCTGCTTTGGGCCAGTGGCCAAACCTTCAAAAGGGAGAGGGGGCAAGGCAGTCTCACCTAAGGCTGGGTCCGCGCACTCCTTGTACTGCTCGGGGGTGCAATAGGGGGCATCGCCTGCAGGGAGACAGAAGAGCAAAGTTTCAGTTGAATCTCTGTGCTGGGGCTGGATTTAAGGTGAAGAGGTTGATCCAGTGGGTGTGTGTGGGGGAGTGGGTGGATGACATCAGACTACACGGGCCATTGGTCTGATCCAGCCGAGGAGGGGGAGATACTGGACTACACAGGCCATTGGTCTGATTTGATATGGGAGGGGGGCTGTGGAGGGAGGATAGTGAGCTAGATGAGCCATTGGTCTGGTCCAGCATGGGTGTGGAGGAGAGGGGTACAGGAACAGCTAGACAAGCAATCTTATCCTGTGTGGCAGCCTGCATAGTTATTTTGCTGCTCCTTGAATCTGTGTGTTGTTTCCTAGCCTGCACTCATCCCCCGCCCCCGTGGACCAGGAGACCTCCCAGCAATCTCAAAACCCTCCCTGTACCATCAGGATCCTGAGCATACAGACAGTCTTGACTTTAACACCTCACCTCGACCGTGTACAGAATCCCCACCCCAGGTTAAGCAATCAGCCAGAATATTGTAGGGTCTGTGATTCTGTATGTTAATTTCCAAGGATCTGTGGAACACACCTTACTTGCTATGGCCTGTTTGCAAGTGACTAGTCCCATCAATGCTAAAGCCCTTGGAATAAAGGGCTGGTTCCATGAGAGGGGAAGTGGTTCCCAGCTGTGGGGGAACAAAGTAGAAGGTTCAATCCGCAGCCCCCGGGGAGACTGCTGCCTGGTCTCCCCACCTGCCTGCAGCAGCACATGCCTGCCTCGGGATTTATGCTGCCTTATTTATTTCCTTCAAGCCAGCCTTGGATCTTAGACAAATACTGGGCCTACCCCAATCTTGGTACTGCAGTAGCTGCCATTCAAATGCTGATCAGCACTGTCTGGTCTGATCTTCAGAGATGGGCTTAGTGAGGGGTCTGTGGGCAGCATGCTCCAGAGCCAGCACCCTCCATGGAGGCCTCCAAACCCACTGGGGAGGTACCTTCAGGGGCACTCTGGGGACACAGCATTACCTGCTTGCACACCCCAGAGTAAGTTTAACCCCCAACTCGACTGCCAGAGCCCACGTGTCTGCCCGAGCAAGCCCATCTCCCATGGTATTCTGGCTCCCGCACTGCCTGGATATGTTTCTTGATAGGCTGAGAATTGAGAGGAATTTGAGGGATTAAATTGGAATCCATCCTGGAGCCACAGAGCTGTGCTGGAAGTGCCAGAATAGCTGGGATTTAGGGGAGGGGGCTGCAGCAGACTCAGGCCAGAGCTGCATTAACTGCAAAGGCTGTGCTCTGAGAGCAGTGGGTCTCAGCTCATGCACTGTAAGGTGCTGTTCATCTTCAGATATTGTTTGCCCCAAAGCAGGACATGGAACAAGACAGAGCAGTGTCCTCTTGAGGCAGGAATCCTGGAGCAAGGGGAGAGGGAGGGGGGCACTGGACTAGATGGGTCACTGGTCGGCTCTGGTACAAGAAGCAAGATAATGGACTAGATCTACTAGCAGTGTGTGGCAGAGGGATACCTGTTGAAATGAACCATTGGGCCGATCCACGGCAACAATGAAGTGGAGGGTTACCGGGCTAAGTGGCCCATTGGTCAGATCTGGGGCAGGGAGGCAGTGTGGGGGATACTAGGCTAGGTGGGTCCACTGGTTTGATCTGGGGTGGCAGGGAGGCACTGGGGGCATACTGGGCTAGATGAGTTTCTGATCCGGGGTGGCAGGGAGATGCTCTGAGCTGCACAGGGAGTGTCCTACCCGGGGCTGGTTTGGGCCTGTCCCTGTCCCCATTTGGGCTCACCTCGCATGTGCACCATGCGGCAGTTGCAGTTCTCCACCAGGTAGCGGGTCTCACAGTCAATGCGACAGGCCGCGATGCTGTAGGTGTCGTAGAACTCAGAGTCTCTGGTTATGGATTGGCAGTTACCCCAGGGCGGGGGAAGGTAGATCAGCTGGGGCAGAGCAGGGAAGAATGAGCACAGGAGCCCCACCCCTTCTCTCCCCAGGGAATGCTCCCAGAAGGCTCTTGTTGAGCACCAAGGTGGACCAGGCACTGATCAGGCCACAATAGGAGCAAGCTGAGAATCTCAGAGTATCGATTAACTAGGCCCACAAGCCCCTGTGTCAGGCTCACTTTCCCCATTCTACTGATTTTAAAATGTCTAATTTTAGTAGCTGCTGTTTAACACCCTCCTGAGATATCAGTGGAATGGAAAGAATGTTATCATCTGATATGATTATTTCATTTTTTTTCCCCAAATACAGAACAGAAACATTAATTGAACGCTTCTGTCTTTTCTGCATTACTATTGATAATTCTACCATTTCCATCTAATAATGGACCAATACCATTGTTAGGATTTTTTTCCTAATATATTTAAAAAACTCCTTATTTTCCTTAACTCTGCTGGCCACCGTTTTCTCCTTGTGTCCCTTTGCTTTCCTTATCAATTTTCTACAATTTCTAGCATCTGATTTATATTAATATCAACTGCCCCTTTGTTATATATTATTTTTAATTTTTTCATAGCTGGCTTTGCTTCCCCTCTAAACCAGGTCTTTTTTTAACAATACAGCCTTCTTCCTTGAGTGTGGGATGGTGGCTTTTGGGACATCTAGTGGAAGTGCTGTTAAACAATTCCCAATTATCCTTCATGCTTTTCTGATTAAATTCTTCCTCCCACCTGATTTGGCTAATGATTGTTTGTTATAATTGTCAAGAAGTGCAGTGACATAAGAATGGCCATACTGGGTCAGACCTATGGTCCATCTGGCCCAGAATCGTGTCTTCTGACAGTGGCCAATGCCAGAAGCTTTAGAGGGAACAAGGCATTAATCCGGTGATCCATCCCCTGTCATTCAGTCCCAGCATCTGGCAGTCAGAGGCTTAGGGACACAAAGCATGGGGTTGCGTCCCTGACCATCCTGGATAATTGTCATTGATGGACCTATCCTCCAGGAACTTATCTAACTCTTTTTTGAACCCAGTTATAGTTTTGACCTTCACAACATCCCATGGCAGCGAGTTCCACAGGCTGACTGTGTGTTGTGTGAAGAAATACTTCCTTTTGTTTGTTGTAAACCTGCTGCCTATTAATTTCATTGGGTGACCCCTGGTTCACGTGTTATGTGAAAGGGTAAATAACACTTCCTTATTCACTTTCTTCACACCATTCAGGATTTTATAGACCTCTATCAGATCCCCACCTTAACCCTTCAGGTTCCTGGAATGCTGCATCCACCCCTTCCCCCCGCTTAGTATTTCTTCTCTGTCTGTGTCAGGCAGAGGCAGCTCAGGGGCTGCCAGCACAGAGTGCCCAGCCCAGTGCTCTCCCTGCCCCTCACCCGCTGCTCCTGGCAGGACACAAAGGTCTGGAATCCAGGTGCCACCCCAAAGCCCAGCTGGTCAATTAAGGGAGGTTCATCCTGGCTGTGAATCTGCACTTTGATCCCAGCTTCAAACGAGAGCTCATCTGCAACAAAGAGAAAAGTGGGAGCTGAGTATCTGAGAGGGTTGGAGAACCCAGGCATCCTGGGTGAGAACTCTCTGGAGCCCATTTCATATCTGCAGGATACACCTATTCTGCTCTTCTCCAGGGCATATGTTAACCTAGCTTCAGAGAGGTTGTCCTGTCTTTAATGGAGCTTGGTGTGGAATTAACCCTGTCCCTGCCAGTGTGAAGAGCCCTTTCAGGCCTGGACAAGTACAGAGCCATGGGACAGTCTCAGAGGGCACCAGAAGTTCCAAGGATGAGGGGCCAACTCCGCACAGCTGGCACCTTGTTGCCATCTACATCTGTGCAATGCAGGCATGTGACACACGCAGTGGCGTGAGTGAGGGAGAGATCTCATTTGGTCACATCTCACAGTCGCTTTGCACGGGTGAGATTGGCGCCACCAGGCCCAGGTCAGGGTGAGCCAGGCCCAGAGCCAGGCCCTCTCTTATACCCCTGCACATTTGAACAAAGTCAGGATTCCCCTTTTAATGCTGGATATACCCTGAGCTAGCTCCACTGGCTTCAGTGGGGTTATTCCTGATTTACACCAGTGTGAGAGTAGAACTGGGCCATTCTTGGTGCCTTTCACACAGGGGCCTCAAACTGCCTTGGAAACATTAATGAACAGATTTCAGAGTAGCAGCCGTGTTAGTCTGTATCTGCAAAAACAAAAGGAGGACTTGTGGCACCTTAGAGACTAACAAATTTATTTGAGCATAAGCTTTCACGAGCTACCGCTCACTTCATCAGATGCATCCCATTTTATAGATGGGGAAACACCACGGAGAGGGGGAGTGACTCAATCAAGATGATAGAGGTGAGAACAGAACCCAGGCGTCCTGACTCCCAGTCTCCTGCTATCGGCTCTAGAACACTCTGCCTCTCAGATCTGGGACGCAACCCAGGAGTTCTGACACGGGTCTAACACAGATGGCAGAGGTGGGTTTCTGTCCGGCCAAGTCCCTCCTGCCCAGCTGCCTGTGTAACTGTTCTGGAAGAAAGAAAAGGAGTACTTGTGGCACCTTAGAGACTAACAAATTTATCTGTTCTGGAAGGATGCTGAGAAGGTGGGAAGGGGTGAATGGTCTGGGGCTGTTCTCAGACATACTCTCTCCTCCACCCAGCTTTGCAGTGTGTGTGTTTGTGTGTGTGTCTATCACCTACATGACAATCTCTCCAGTGTCTGTCCTGAGGAAGAATTCTGTGCCCCTTCCCTCTCCACTGTATAACCCCTCCCATAGTCCACAGCCCCATCCCTGCTCTGCAGGCTCCTCCCTTCCCCCCCTGCTCACTGTACCATACAGTGTAATGTTGTTTCAGGCTCAGTGGGGGTAGGGACTGGGGCTCCTCGGGTTTATTGCATGTGCCACCCTCCCACCCACATGCCTTCCTTCCTTCTGTCTGCTTTCCCTCCCTCCCCGTCCCTCTGTTCCCACTCTCTTCTTCCCCACCACCCTCCCGCTCCATGGCCCTGGGAGAGCAGCAGGGAAGTGGGTGGAACTATTTATAGACAAGTGCTACTTAATTTAAACTGGCAGGCAGTTGCCATAGCTAATAATTGAGGTAAGAAAAAAGGAGGAGAAAAATAGATTGACAGCAAGAAAAATGGGAGGACCTGAGAAGATGGGAGCCTCGGGGTAGGGTCATGGGGGTTGGGGCTACTGGAGACAGGGCATGGCAAGGGCCCAGCTCCAGGGAGACAACGCATGGGCCTTTATGGGGCTATGGCTGCCTCCTGGGAACCGGCTGCAAGCAAGTGACTGCGCATGTCCCTTCTCCAGGCCTGTCTGACCCTCCTCCCCAGGCGTTATTATTGCTGGTGGTGCTCAGAGGCTTCAGATGGACACTGCTGTGCCAAGCTGGGCGCCCCAAACCAGGCCAGGCCCCCCATGCACTGTGAACAACAAGCCATGAAGAGCTGCCATGGAAATACAGCTTGTGCAGGAGACACAGAAGGGGAGGCGTGAGCAGAGTGAGGTCTGGCCGAGAGGCAGGAGGTTGAATGGGCAGGTATCAAGGGAGTGGAGATGGCCCACCATCGGACTGGGGCAAAGTGCTCTGGGTGTAGAAGCAGAGGTGCCCATCTCCGCATGGGGCAGGGAGGGATTTGCAGACACAGCTGCTCCAGCTAGTGCAGCTGCTGCTGGAGGCCAAGGATACAGGTCCTGTTACCTGAATCCCCCCAGACAGGCAGGTACTCGTCTTGCTGAATGTCCAGCATGATTTCCAGGCCATTGCCGGTGCCGCCCTTCATGGTGATGCGCCGGGGCTTCCCATCCTGTCCGGAGTTGAATGTGTAACACTTGCCGTAGCGTGTGAAGACCTGAGGGGGACAGAGATGGGAGGGCACAGTTAGACACAGAGCTGGTGGGCTGATGCTAGACCCTACCACCAGGCTGGGTGCTAAGTCAGCTCTGCGGGGACCAAACACATTGACTTGTGCCCAGCCAGTCAGTGCATCAGGGAGTGACAAAGACAGGGTCACTGATTGGAGCTCAACACCCCCACCTCCGGCATGTTCACTTCCCATTGTAAGGTTACCAACTGGGGACACCCCCCACCATGCATCCTCACCTCCCATTGCAAGGTCACCAACCAGGGACACTGCCCCACCCCCACGGATACTCACCTCCCATCACAAGGTCACCAACTGGGGACACTGCCCCACCCCCATGCATACTCAGAGCTCAAGTATGAAACTGCAGAAAAACCTGAGAGTCTCTGGATTAAGTTTAGAAGCGTGAGCAACAAGGGTGATGTTGTGGTGGGAGTCTGCTATAGACCACCGGACCAGGGGGATGAGGTGGACGAGGCTTTCTTCCGGCAACTCGCAGAAGCTACTAAATCACACGCCCTGGTTCTCATGGGTGACTTCAATCATCCTGATATCTGCTGGGAGAGCAATACAGTGGTGCACAGACAATCCAGGAAGTTTTTGGAAAGTGTAGGGGACAATTTCCTGGTGCAAGTGCTGGAGGAACCAACTAGGGGCGGAGCTCTTCTTGAGCTGCTGCTCACAAACCGGGAAGAATTAGTGGGGGAAGCAAAAGTGGATGGGAACCGGGGAGGCAGTGACCATGAGATGGTCGAGTTCAGGATCCTGACACAAGGAAGAAAGGAGAGCAGCAGAATACAGACCCTGGACTTCAGAAAAGCAGACTTTGACTCCCTCAGGGAACTGATGGGCAAGATCCCCTGGGAGAATAACATGAGGGGGAAAGGAGTCCAGGATTGCTAGCTGTATTTTAAAGAATCCTTATTGAGGTTACAGGGACAAACCATCCCAATGTGTAGAAAGAATAGTAAATATGGCAGGTGACCAGCTTGGCTTAACGGTGAAATCCTTGCTGATCCTGAACACAAAAAAGAGGCTTACAAGAAGTGGAAGATTGGACAAATGACCAGGGATGACTATATAAATATTGCTTGGGCATGTAGGAATGAAATCAGGAAGGCTAAATCACACCTGGAGTTGCAGCTAGCGAGGGATGTTAAGAGTAACAAGAAGGGTTTCTTCAGGTATGTTGGCAATAAGAAGAAAGCCAAGGAAAGTGTGGGCCCCTTACTGAATGAGGGAGGCAACCTAGAGACAGAGGATGTGGAAAAAGCTAATGTACTCGATGCTTTTTTTGCCTCTGTCTTCAAGAACAAGGTCAGCTCCCAGACTACTGCACTGGGCAGCACAGCTTGGGGAGGAGGTGGCCAGCCCTCTGTGGAAAAAGAAGTGGTTCGGGACTATTTAGAAAAACTGGACGTGCACAAGTCCATGGGGCCAGATGCGTTGCATCCGAGAGTGCTAAAGGAGTTGGCAGATGTGATTGCAGAGCCATTGGCCATTATCTTTGAAAACTCATGGCGATCGGGGGAAGTCCCGGAAGACTGGAAAAAGGCTAATGTAGTGCCAATCTTTAAAAAAGGGAAGAAGGAGGATCCTGGGAACTTCAGGCCGGTCAGCCTCACCTCAGTCCCCGGAAAAATCATGGAGCATGTCCTCAAGGAATCAATTCTGAAGCACTTAGACGAGAGGAAAGTGATCAGGAACAATCAGCATGGATTTACCAAGGGAAAGTCATGCCTGACTAATCTAATTGCCTTCTATGATGAGATAACTGGTTCTGTGGATGAAGGGAAAGCAGTGGACGTGTTGTTCCTCGACTTTAGCAAAGCTTTTGACACAGTCTCCCACAGTATTCTTGTCAGCAAGTTAAAGAAGTATGGGCTGGATGAATGCACTACAAGGTGGGTAGAAAGTTGGCTAGATTGTCGGGCTCAACGGGTAGTGATCAATGGCTCCATGTCTAGTTGGCAGCCGGTATCTAGCGGAGTGCCCCAAGGGTCGGTCCTGGGGCCGGTTTTGTTCAATATCTTCATTAATGATCTGGAGGATGGTGTGGATTGCACCCTCAGCAAGTTTGCGGATGACACTAAACTGGGAGGAGTGGTAGATACGCTGGAGGGAAGGGATAGGATACAGAGGGACCTAGACAAATTGGAGGATTGGACCAAAAGAAATCTGATGAAGTTCAACAAGGACAAGTGCAGAGTCCTGCACTTAGGACGGAAGAATCCAATGCACCGCTACAGACTAGGGACCGAATGGCTAGGCAGCAGTTCTGCAGAGAAGGACCTAGGGGTGACAGTGGATGAGAAGCTGGATATGAGTCAGCAGTGTGCCCTTGTTGCCAAGAAGGCCAATGGCATTTTGGGGTGTATAAGTAGGGGCATAGCCAGCAGATCAAGGGACGTGATCGTTCCCCTCTATTCGACACTGGTGAGGCCTCATCTGGAGTACTGTGTCCAGTTTTGGGCCCCACACTACAAGAAGGATGTGGAGAAATTGGAGAGAGTCCAGCGAAGGGCAACAAAAATGATTAGGGGTCTGGAACACATGACTTATGAGGAGCGGCTGAGGGAACTGGGATTGTTTAGTCTACGGAAGAGAAGAATGGTGGTGGGATTTGATAGCTGCTTTTAACTACCTGAAAGGTGGATCCAAAGAGGATGGATCTAGACTATTCTCAGTGATAGCAGATGACAGTACAAGGAGTAATGGTCTCAAGTTGCACTGGAGAAGATTTAGGTTGGATATTAGGAAAAACTTTTTCACTAGGAGGGTGGTAAAACACTGGAATGCGTTACCTAGGGAGGTGGTGGAATCCCCTTCCTTAGAAGTTTTTAAGGTCAGGCTTGACAAAGCCCTGGCTGGGATGATTTATTTGGGGTTGGTCCTGCTCTGGGCAGGGGGTTGGACTAGAGGGCCTCCAGAGGTCCCTTCCAACTCTGTTGTTCTATGATTCTATGATTTATCCCTCATTGCAGGGTCACCAGTTGGGGATATTCCCCCCCATCACAGAGTCACCAACCTACCCCTCACATACCCCCCCACTGCAGGGTCACCAATCAGGTACGCCTCCTGGATACTCATCCCATATCATGGGGTCACTGATTAGGGACTCCCCCACCCCCACTGCAGGGGTACCATTCAGGGTCTGTTGTAATAACTGGGGCCTGATAATCCTACCCCAATTGTGAGCTCAACTGTGGGAAAGTTATAAACTTGTCCCATCGCTGCTATCCAACATTAATGGGAAAAGGTGCAAAAGGAGACAACAAACTGGACTAGTGCAAACCAAAAGGTCAACTGAGATTGCCCCAGGATTGTGTTAAAAACACATGTGCTAAACAAGAGATGTGTGGGACTGGAAATCAATGGACAAAAATTGGTGTGTCAGAAATTAGGCTTAACTGGTGAACACAGTAATGAGGGGATGGGCTATTCCACCCATTATTCCCTTTTGGGGGTCCTTAAAAAACCTTTGTGGGGTCTATCAAGCTGGCTGTCTGGCTGCAAGATGGGTGGACTGCAAGAGGGACCTTTACCATTATGGCTACCATCTTCACCATCTCCTAGGACCTCAGCATTGACCGTGACACTCTTTGGCCTTTGCCATCCTGACCCGACGATGTCCTGACCAGAGAGGGGGACCCAGATGGCAGTGCCACCTCCACCAGCTCTGGCTAACTCTCCACCACCACCTGGGCTGTGAGACTTTGGTTCCTGCTGGCACCCTTTCCCCGTGTCTGTCTGTTTCGTCAAAGCAGGGAAAGTCCATAACTCAGAACTGGACAGCAGACCTAGCCCTTTCTTTCCCACCAAGGATTGTCTGACAAAATAAAGAGATTCTAACCAATCTCTCTCTCTGAGAAAGGGACTGGATAGGTTCTGATTATGTTTGTTCTGCATAACCACTCAGTTGTGATTCCAAAATACTTGTATCTTGTTCTGATACCTTTTCTCCTGTGAACCCTGATAAATAAATTTCCAAATTTTGGCATGAATTTTCCAGTGTGTTTGGCCATGGGACTAAGCAGGTCGAGGTCTCTACACTCAAAATCCTGGAAGCAGTGACGCGGGATGGTCTCCAGGCTAAACTGTCTCGCTCGGCCCCTGAGCCCTATTAACTTCAGTGGGAATTCAGTGCCTCTCAGTATCAGGCCTTTGTGGGTCAGCTTTTGTCCCAGTCACTTCAGCATCACAGACAGCTCCCACCCCAAACAGCATCTGGGCTCACATCACTGTCCAGGGCATTCCCTGGGGACCCTGCCCCCATGGGGGGCTCCTGTGTCCCTCTGCTCCCTCCTCAGTATGCATTTGCCATAACCCCTATTTATCTCCCCAGGGCTCCTCTCCTCCTCCCACCACAATTGCATTCATCTCTTCCTCAGCAGCCGGGCACTCCCCATCTCCCTTCATGTTATGTCCCAGGTGGGATTCTTTCACTCCTGGGACTCAGGGCTTTCCTCCTCCACCAGCCCTGTCCCCAGGAAGCAAGGCAGCAGAGACAAAGCCAGTACCATTCTTCAGCTAATGTCACCAGGAGCTTCCAGAAAGGGCAGCAGAGGTCCCATCAAAACAGAGATGGGGAGCAAGAGGAGTGGCAATGTGTTGAGATCAATTCAAAGCTAAGGGGCTTCCAAGGAAGGGAGTTAATCAGGCATGGACAAGACCTGTGAGACCCCACAGTGGTGCAGGACAGGCACTGCTAGGGCTTTCTCCAGCCTTCGTTTCCAACGTGCCAAGTGATGGGGCTCCTCCATGGGAGACTGTAGCTGTGACCAGTGTGTCCCAGTAGGGGCCAGCTATGATCACTCAATTAGGGCGAACTACAAAGAATAGGGGCAGACAATCCCCGTAAAGCTGGTCCATATTCCAATACTTAGATTTACCAAGCAAGCTTCTTTATTACCTTATTGGTTACTCAAAAGTCCAAACAACACAGTTCCCTTAAAGTGATCCAGACTCAGGCCTCCATCCAGGCACCTAAGTCAAATATGATGAAGATTCCTGGAAATCTTATTTCATCATATAAAAGAAAAGGTTCTACCAATCCCAAAGGATTGAACACATTACCTCCCAGGTTATTGAATAGTCCAGATCTTACCCAAATACATGCTACAGTCAATTCTTATTAACTAAACTAAAATTTATTAAAAAACAACAGAGAGAGGGAGTATCGTTAAAAGATCGATATACACACAGACATGCGTTCAGTTCTTAAGATTCAGATTCATAGCAGAGATGGTGAGCTTTGTAGTTGCAAAGAGTTCTTTCAGAAATAGTTCATAGGTTATAGTCCAATATCATTGCAGGGTGTTCCAGTTTAGGACTGGGATCTCAGTCCTTATGGCCTAAGCTTCCCCTGTATGACGCCTCAAGCAGAGCTGAGATGACAGAATCAGGACCCAAGGATCTTTTATACAATTTCATGTCCTCTTTGACAAGTTGGGAGTTTCTCCAGGAACAAAAAGTAATTAGGATGACTTTGAAGGAGGTCCATCACTGGTACTTAGCTATAGAATTAACATAAGACAATTTGCTTGTTCTTCCACCATTCACAGATTATTTGCTATACATTTCAAAGAGAGATGAATACAGAGATATCTCATGTTTACAATTCATTTAAGTGCTAGGATGTTCTTTGATCTCTGAATTATCAGAATACAGCATAGACAGGGACTGCTGATTACACTGTCCACCCTACTCATACCTATGTAAATACAAACAAACACAAACATTATCCCTCCACATGTCTTTTGAGGGTTTTTATTTTGCAGGATGTTTAACTCTTTCTAGCCATGTGTCACAGGAGCCCTCCCTGATATTGCCCTCGCCCACTAGCCCAACAACCCCTCTCTGCCAGTCTCTATCTTGCTATGCAGCCCATGTCCATTTGCCCTCCCCCGAACCCCATAGGGAAGGTCCTCCATGTCTCAGGATGGGATGCGGGGCGGGGGCTCAGCTCTGCCAGTCATAGAATTCAAGGATGGGAAAAGCCCCAGGGATCCAGCCGCATTAGACTCTAAGGACAAATCCACTGAAACCTGCTCAAACCCAGGCACTGCAGGCAGGACCCCTGTCCAGAGGTGACATGCCCCAGCCAGCTCTCAGTTACATTTGGCTTGTTAATGTTTCCTTTGCAGACACTTGGCTAATGGCCCCATTAGAGGCGTGGACAGGTAATGGATATAAGGAGGAACAGAGGGAATGAGACTGAGGCTCTCTTTCCAGTGGCTTTTATGGAAGGAATGAAAAGTGGTTTGCAAACATTTAGGAGCCTCACCACCCTTCCTGCATAGAGCAGGGCACACCTCTCCCCATTGCTCAGAGGGGAAACAGGCCCAGGGAAGGCAGGGGACATGAATGCATCCGATGAAGTGAGCTGTAGCTCACGAAAGCTTATGCTCAAATAAATTTGTTAGTCTTTAAGGTGCCACAAGTCCTCCTTTTCTTTTTACAGAAAAGGAAGCAGAGCAGGGAATAGAATCATGGCTCCTAACCCATAGCCCCATCCAGAACTGGACCCCAGACCCCTATGCTCTACCCATTAGACCCCAAACCCCTCCAAGCGGTGGGGATAGAACCAGGGGTCTGGGCTACCAGTACCTCATGCTGTAACCACTATTCCCCACTCCCTGCCATCAATGCTGGACCGCTACACCAACCTGCCCTTTCAGTGCTGGATCCCATGCTGCATGAGTTGTTCTGAAGCTGTGAGGCTTTCCTTTGTTCTTCGCTCATATTCCTGAACCTCCTGGTGTTCATGGGCAACGAGAGCAGTTAGCGGATGCAGTTAGACGACTAGGTAAGCAGCAGGGCCAGTGAGGCCAGGAAAGCCAGCCCCCAGCGCAGGCATGACAAGATGAACCACAGCCCATGATGGAACTTGGTCTGGTCCAAGAAGACATGGGAAAGTCCTGCAGGGAGCCTCAGTCCCTGACAGCTGGATGCATGCTATGTCCACCCCAGCCTGGTTCCCATACCCCCTGGGAGCCCCTCAGGGAAAGGAGGGAATGTGAAAGAGGCAGGAAGGCGGAGAGGAACAAGAGGCAATGTTTTGGGTTGGGAAAGTCCAAACCTGAAGCAGGATCTCCCCTCCTTTCCTCTCTTATGCCTGGCTCTGCCTTTCCAGCATCCCTTTTTCTGTGTTCCTTCCGCACTTGCTCTCTGCAGACGGCTCACTGCTTTCCTCCCAGGCAAAGTGCAGAAGGAGCCCCTGGAGCATGGGGTCTGGAGGCAGCTGTGTCTCCAGGTAACCCTGCTGTCATGCCACATCTGCTACTCCAGAGCAAGCCCCTGTCTCCCTTTCTCTGGGAGAGGCAGATACTTGGGACCCTGCCTGCAGCCTCCTTGGGCAGGAGCTTCCACCACGCTGGCTCCCAGGCTCGGGGTGCCACAGGCAGCAGAGGTGAATCATAGCAAGTGACTGCACCTCTCCCAGGTTCCCTACATCCACCTGGGAAGGCAGAGAGGGAAGGAGGGACTGGCGCGGTTTCTTGCCTCTGACCTGGGTGAGTGTGTGCGCGGGGGAGGAAAGATGATGTATCAGAGAGAGAGAGAGAGAAAGAGAGAAGCACACATGCACACAGACTCTGTATGATAGTGATACAGAGATAGACGGGGGGAGGAGGGGGTGGAGACAAGACCGAACAAAACCCTGCCCTGAGCAGAGCAGACTTGCTGCTTACTTACTCCAGGGCTGCATCTGTGCCCTAAACAAAGCCAAGCAGCGACAGGGATCAGTGCACAGTAAGTGCAAGAGGCCCGGAGACAGGGCTCCCTGCCCTCTGCCCCACATCAATCTCCAGGAGATGCCCAACTTTCCCGTAGCTTGAGTGGCCCTCACCTCCAGCCTCCCGGTGCCATGGTTGTCAGCGCTACGCCCCAGCATCAGGCCTATCCTGTTCATGAAGTGAGGTTTCAGCTGGCTCGCAGAGGATCATAGGGAAGGGGGTTTGACGCACGGATGTCACAGACGGGGGTCCAGCTCGTAGTAGTCCAGACAATGAAGGACAAAGGCTGCGCTCGCCATGGTGACAATGTCCTTGGGAAGATAGAAATGGCTTAGTCCATCGTTGCCTTGCCAGAGCTCTGCTGAACCATCTCTGCTCTCAGATTCCTTCCCAGCCTCTGTGAACAGCCCCAAGAGCTCTTCATATCTCCTGGCTTGGTGGTGGTGGGGCTGGCTTTTGGGACAGTGCTACCACCTGGTGATCACAGTGGGTACATGCAGTTTCTGCAGTCCAAAGATCCAGAGAGATGCTGAGGGCCCAATTGGTAGGTGAAGGACGGTTCTGTGCATACAACAGAACCAACCCCATTCCCTGTGAAGCTCCATTTGACCAGGACTTGTTCCCACAGTCTGGGAGTTGTATGCAGGATTTCTACAGATGCAGTGGCCAGGCAAGGCTCTCTGGGAGCCCAGCATGCAGCCAGAAACTCCAGGGAGGAAGGAGGGATCCTGTCTGCAGCCTCCTTGGGCAGCAACTTCCCGCTTGCTGGCTCCAGGTTGCCTCATGAAGGAGGGATCATCATAGGAAGCTTAGCCTTCAGTCTCAGATGTGAGTCCCACAAATGCAAAGTAACACACACTGGCGGGGAGATTTGAACTCCTCAGGAAACCCAGGGCTCTAAAAAGGATCTGGGTATTGCTGAGGGCAACTCTGCTGAGACCTCTGCTCAGCGCATAGTTGGAGCCAGGAAAGCTCTAATCCCTGATTCCAAATCCCCACTTCAATCCAGCACCCTTGCTCCAGTCCCTGCTCCTCCAACACCCTCACCTCAATCCAGCGACCCTGCTCTAATCCCTGTTCCCAGATGCTCCAACACCCCCACTTCAATCCAGCACCTCTGCTCTGACCCCTGCTCCTCCAACACCTCACCTCAATCCAGCACCCCTGCTCTAATCCCTGCTCCTCCAACACCCTCACCTCAATCCAGCACCCCTGCTCTAATCCCTGCTCCTCCAACACCCTCACCTCAATCCAGCACCCCTGCTCTAATCCCTGCTCCTCCAACACCTCACCTCAATCCAGCACCTCTGCTCTAACCCCTGCTCCCAGATGCCAGACTCTCCAGCACCCCCAGCACATACCATATCCCCAACTGGCACTCGCAGCCAAACTCCCCCTGCATTCCCTGGGATAACACCAGTCCCAAGTCCCTGCTTTCCTGGTACCCAGCTCCAAAAGGGGCCACAAGGACCATGCTTCATAGGATCACACTAACACAGAGGGAACACACAGGATGTTCCAGCGCCATCTAGTGAACTCCCACCATAACTTGCATCAAGTCACAGATGCCCCCTCTCCCTCCAGCTTCCAGGCTGCGTAACTCTTAGGTTCGCCCACCGAGGATTGCTGGGCAAAGCTGTCCTCAAAACTACCCCTCCCTTGTCCTCTTTGTCTCTGCCTGAACTCCTAGCGAGCGTATCAGTGTCTGCCTCTCCCGGCCACGTGCCCAGGAGGCTGAGCTATCGACCAGCCATCTCAAGTATCTGCTTGGCCAATGGAAGGGGAGCGTTCGGGCACATGCAGCATGGCTAAATGGGAAGCAGTTTGTGAGAGGTGAACAGGGAGGCAAAGGCATTTAAAAAACTATTCCAGATGGCAAGGAGCAGGTTCATAGCCAGGACAGAGACATGTAGGCCCCTGGGAACAAAAGAGAAACCTCCACGCATGAGTAAATCCAAACCAAAGTCAAGCAGCTTGCCTCAGTGGCAATGGCTCTGGGTGCTGAGACCCCATGTCTCTGCTCACTGTCCCCACAACACCCGCCGCGCCCAGAATTTGCCTGGCTTTGAGAGGCAAAGATTTCACTGTTTAAAAACAAGAACAACAAAAATGTTTCTAGCCTTTCTGGTTGGAAAGGAATCAAGGAAAGGAATCAGCGACACCTGCCAGAGCCTGCAAAGAGAACAGCAGCACTGAGAGGCGTGAGTGATCCCATTCAGCGCAATAGGTGGGTTAACTCTGAAACGTAATGATGTCTGCTGAAATGGCAGCATGGTTAACAATTTAATTGCTGGTAGATTTAGTAGCAGCATTTAGCGAATGTGGTAATCCCAAAATTCCAAACTGCCCCACCCCAGTCTCCCTATGCCAAACCCCCCAACTGCCCCCTCCTTGGATCCCAAGACCTCTGGCCTCCCCATCCCAACAACATCTGTGATGCAGTTACATACAGTCAGTTCATGGGGAGAAGGGTGAAATTAACAGACACATAAATCCCCAAGGGACTGTGCGGAGCCTGTTGTTCAGGGCAGGGGCGGGGCGTGCTGCCTGGGGTGTGGGAGGGTAGGGACTGCTGCACTGAGTGTGACATTTATGTCCCTACAATTCTGAATCTCCTGTCTTTCCCAGAGAAGCCAGGGATCTGTGGTAGGATTTCGGACCCAGGAACCGCCCAGTACATGGAGCCTTGGCTGCATCCCACAGCCCGACCAAGAAGTTGATTGTGGTTGTTTGCAGGGATAGAATCTCAGGACCTTCTTCTTTAAAAGCACAGACCTGGGCACCCAAGCTAAAGGAAACTCTCCATTCACTGTTATTAATATAGGGACGATGACACACAGCTGAGCTGCTCTGATTCCAGCCAGCAGAGGGCAGTGGGGTGCAGAGACACTCACACACACTGATTTTCTCCAGGACTGAGTCCCAGTTTCCCAGTCCCTCTGTGGGTGGGGCCATCTTAGCGCACCCCAGAGCTGGATGCCCATGAGACCCTGAGGCTGCTGCAAAGACAGAGCTTCCATATGCTGAAATATCCAACTGTCCCCGACTGAGCACATGAGAAAGTGCCTCTCATCCACCCCACTGATTGTGTTTGGACACAGCCTAGCCTGTTACTGCTGATTGTATCTGCACTGGCACAAGAACACGCTGAAGGAGCCCAGCCCCCGTGCTGCAGCCATGGGAGGAAGCCTGACTCCAGTGGGAGCCTGAGGGGCTGAGACGCCGTATCCCCAATGGACGGCCTATAGAAAGGTGGGAGGAGGGAGATGTTTCCCCATGGCAGTCCTATAGAGAGAGATGACAGGAGATAGCCCTGTAGGCACTCCCTCCACAGAGAGACGGGCAGGGGGTGGCTTCCAGTCCCCGCCAGCCTGGTGGGATGGGGCCCAGGAATCCCTGAGGAAAGGCTCTGGGTATCTTCTGATACCAGTTGGTCCTTCTGAACTTCTGCCTTTGGAAACTGTAAGTGTTGTGATTCTCAGGCCATAGGCTCCCCACTTCTACAGGGCCCCCTACATGATGCTCCCTGCCAGCCACCCCTGGGACATCAACAGCCCTGCTCCTATATGGCCCTGGACCCAACACTTCCTGCCAGCCACCACTGCGGCATTAACAGCCCTGCTTCTATAGAGCCCCGGACCCAGCGCTCCCTGCCTGCTACCTCTGGGGCATCAACACTGGGGCATTCCACAGGGATGCCTCCCTGCCAGCTGACACCAGGCAGCTGATAAAGAGAAATAACATTTCAGTCATCGAACTCGCTCCAGTCAGGCAGCTGACAATCGCTCCCTGCCTTCACTTCTCCTGCATCCCTCCCCCACCTCTCCAACCCATTTACTGTTAGTTCAGGTCATGATTTCTGCCTGTTACACATGGAGCATTTTAATTACAGCAAGCAGTTTGCCTGCCACGTGGGGAGCCTGCGGGCCCAGCTGGCACGAGTCACAGCACCAAGGGAGTGGCATGAGACATATGAAGGGCCAACCTGAGCCAGGGCCCTTGGCTGCCAGAGTTTAGAACTAGATGCTCATCTTAGCAGCTAGTACATCTGTCTTAGCAGACCCCACACTCTGGGGCAGACAGTCCCTCCTCCGCACCAGACCTGATGGAACTGGTAGTGGTGGAGGGGGAATGAGGCGTCAGTCCCCAGTGAGGGAGTTACAGCAAAGGCACATGGGCTCCAATAGAGGTAGGAGAAAGAGCAAAACTGCTGTAACAGTCCGCTATGCCGCAGGGAGCCATTTATGGGGCCACAACTGCACTGAAGACCAGGTCTCCTTGTGGTGCACGAGCTCCTTAATGGTGGAAATTAAGCAAAGAGCAAGTCTGGGGATATTTGAGCCCCATAAACATAGTGAGTCCCAATCGCCATTCTGCAAACACCACTCAGCCAGATCCTTGTGTCTGTTCAGGTTCCCCAGGTGGCAAGGTTCCTGCCAAAGCCCAATGGCACTGCCTTGCCCCAGAACGGCATGGTCTATGCCCATGGTAACAGGTGCCCAGTGCTGTTTATCAACACGTGGACCCTGCCATACTGGCACAGCTGAGAGACAAACAGGCTAGCCAGGACAGGCCCAAGGACAGAGACCAGCTGTGGGACCAAGCTGCCCCTTGGCTCCCTGCTGGGTTTGTCCTTCCCCACATTACTGAAGGGGCCAAAAGCTCCTGGCAGGAGTGGGGCTTACTCACCACAGAGAAGTCCTCTGGCCCACACTCAGCCCCTTGGTAGCTGCAGCTCAGCAGCATGTCCTCCAGCTGATGGCAGGTGCGGTTGTAGAAGTTGTACATGTTCAGGGGCTGCTCAAAGGCCTCGGGGCTGAGCTGGGCCAGGGGGAAGCCCGGCTCCACCGTGCTCTCATACGCCACCAGGGGCTTCACCAGGGGCGCAATGTAGAGCCAGTCCTCCTGGCTGAGCTGCGAAATCCGCAGGAGGTTGATATTGCAGAAGGTGATGGCTGGAAAGGTCATCTTGGGGCTATTCTGCTCATCCAGCTGCGTGACATGGTGGTACTCCAGGTAGTAGATGATGCGGTCAGCCACTTGGTAGAGGAACATGGAGAGGGAGAGCAGGAAGGCCAGTGCCCAGAACATCTGCCGCGCCCTGAAGCCGTCCTCCATGAAGATGTGGCTGGCTCCGTGCAGCGTGCAGCTGCGGGCAAAAGCCACAATGTCAGTGGCCGTCCTCTCCTCCTCCTCTTCATCCTCCTCCTGACCATAAAGGATCTCGTCCACGCTGTCGTCTCCTCGCCCCATAGCCCCGCTGTCTCCATGCCTCTCTTCGCTGGAGGAGAAGGAGATGGTGCAGAATATCTGGATGGGCATCCTGCAGGAGGGGGGGTCCTGCCCCTCCCCACCCCTCCTTGTTCCGTTGCTGGCCAGGGGGTCCTCAAGGGCTTTGGTCTGGCCCTCTTGAGGGACAAAGGAAGAAAGATATGAGAGCAGGAGTGAGAGATAGGGAGGACAGAGGGAAAGGAAAGTTGAGTGAAAAAGCAGGGAGGAGAGGGGGAGAGAGAGAGGAAATTAGAGTGACCAGATGGAGACAGGGGGTGGCAAAGGGAGAAGTGGAGACACAGAGAGAAAAAGGGAAGAGAGAAGAGCTTGGAAGAGAGAAAGGGACAAATGAGGTATTGTCGGAGAAGCGAGAGAGAAGGGGATGGGAGGAAGACGAGTGAACGGGAGTTCTGCAGGGCTCCCACCCAGCCCCGAGAGGAAACTGGTCCGGATTGTGGCTGGCAAGGCAAAGAAGAAAAGTGTTGCTGGCTCCAAAAGCTTCGCTGCTCAATTTGCTAACAAGTTGGGAGCTCCCGACCCCCTGAGCTCTGAGCCGAGTTGCAGCACTCCTGTGTGGCTGCCAGCTCCGGACGATTGCATGCGGGTGTGTGAGCACGGAGTCCTACAGCCCAGTGCTGCAGTCAGCCCGGCCAGCAGAGACCGGGCCTGCTGAATAATTGATCAGCGTTCCCTGTCCTCGGAGCCGGTGGAAGAGGTGATGAGGGCCGGGGGGAGGGACACAGTCCAGCCTGGCAGCCCCTGAGAGTCCGATGCATCCAGGCCCCATCTTCCCAGTGGCAGGTTGTTTCCCGAACCCACCATGTCTCACCCTGTTCTAACACCTCACAACTGTTTATCAAAAAGTGTCCAGAGCCAGAGAGAATACAGGACCCACCGAGCCCAGAACACAATGTCTGGAGTTCACACTACAGAGAATACGGGACCCAGAGAGCCCAAACCACAGTGTGTGGGATTCATACCACAGAGAATCCTCTGGCCATAAACCAATCAAGTTGGTGCCTTGTGCTGGGAAGCTGGATTTCTGCTGCCCTTGCAGGACACAAAGCATCTCAACCATGCCCTGGACCTTCCCTGTACACAGGGGCTTCCCAAATCTGCTACAGTCTCAGGGTATGGGGCACCCCCCACCCAAAAGCAGGAAGAAGGTGATGCTAGGTGAGCCGAGGAGGCAGCTGCCATGAGTCTTGGAGGGCAATATTAAAGTGGATCCTAAAATGAATGGGGAAGAAAGTGCAGGGACTGAGGTGCTTGTGCTGTAAGGGGGTGGCAGCAGGACCTGGAGAGCCGGCACCAGGGAAGCTGCAATAGCCCAGCTGAGAAAGAAGCTCCTTTTACTCTGATCTGCAGCCTACCTCATGGCAGTGCCTCCCCCCATGCAGAGCCTTGCCTGTGGTTTGCCTTCCCTGCACTCAGACCATTAGAAGAGGAGTCTGACGTGGCCACAGAGTAATTTCCAGCCTGTTTCTTGCACCGCAGTCGCGGCTGCCTAACCCAAGAGGGATGGGAAATGTCTAAACAGGCAGCACTTGCAGGCCTGAGAGAGCAGGCCGGGAAACTGGCCGTTTGGGTGATGTTAACTCAGCATGAAGTGGACACAGCTCATCCCTCTGGCTTCCCTGCTCATGGGCTGCCTCCCCTCCTTAGCATCTGGGTAAGAGGGTCAAGTCCTCAGCACACCCACTCAACACACCCACTGGGAGGCCTGCACCCAGAAACCCAGTCCTACTTTCTACTCCAGCCCCATGGCAAGGGGGAGAATGGTGATGAAAGCCTTGGGTCTGGTATAACATGAACACACATCTGGTCAGTGCTGCCATTCTCTGAGCTCGGCCTAAGAGAGGGCTCATCTACAAACAGGGATTCAGCCAAGGGGAGTGTGGGGGCTGCACCCTCAAGCACTGTCTATGAAAAGAGAGATCTCCTTCTGTGCCTCACTTTCCCCAACTGTGACACTTAGAACATTAAGGCGGGAGTCGGGGGAGCTGGGCTCTAGCTCAGCTCTTCCATGGACTAGCCTAGGGCCAGATACTCAAGAGAGTGCAGCATTCAGCATCTCCCCTGTTCTCAGTGGTGGGTATGGGGATTCCCCATTATTCCCAGTGATGCATGTGGAGGGGATTCCCCCTTGACCCCAGTTTACCCTGAGCAGGTTGCACCATTGCTGGAGCCAGTTCAGCAGCCACTGCTCATGGGGAGGCCCTACCTGGGGATGACCTAACCAGGCACTGGCAGTGCTAGAGGTGGGTCAGCAGAGGGGAGATAGAGGGGATCCAGACTGGCTGGGCATGGTCCTCAGAGTGCAGCCTGGGGAGACCTCTGGCTTTGAAGTCCCACCCCTTCTCTTTTCTGCTACATCAATCTCCTGAGACATCCACTATACACTTGACAACCTGCCTCATTGAGGGGGAAGAAAAGAAACAAATGAGAAACTCTTGCAATTAATTCCACCATGACTGCACTTCCTCTGAGTAGCTCTGAGCTAGGTTCCAGTTTGCCCCACTCATAAGCACAGGATTCCTGCCCTCAAAGCATAGCTGCCAAGGCCAAGGGGCAGAGATGGGAAAGGAGGTACTAGCAACCCATTCCCTTTCCTTACCAGCCTGGGATTGTGACCTGGGGGGTGAGGTGGGGTGGGGTGGGGGGCACATGTTGGGGGGGAGAAAGGATGGCTCAGTGGTCACAGCCCTGGCCTAGAACTCAGAAAACCCAAGTTCAATTCTTAGCTCTGCCACAGATTCTCTGTGCCCCACTCCCCGAGCTGTACCATAGCCATGCCCTGCCTCCCCAGGGAGCATGAGAATAGATCTGTTACAGGCGGTGCAGCACTTGGACACCACGGTAATTGGGGCTCAGTACCCACCAGAGATAAGGGCTTTACCATGCCAAAGGTAGGTGTCCTCTCAGGGTGGAACATGTTCTTTATCTAGCAGCCATGCCTTGCCCAAAGCACTGGGCTCATCACACTGAGACACTGATGCCGTAGCAGGACAGAACCTTAAAGGCCTGTTGGAGGAGAGGTGCTGCAGAGGATGGAACAATCCAACACCTGCAAACAGGGCAGGGGTAAAGATTTAATGCCTTTTCTTGTAAATAATTGAAAGGAGAACTCCCTTAAGAGGACTGGAGAGCCAAAGCTGTAATGAAAGCACTCCATCATCAGTGGGAGCCATTAACCAGACTTTCTACTCAGCTTAAACAACTCACAGCGATTTACTGCTTGCTTGGGCAGCACTGGATTTACTGCCCACACACCCCTTGTGTGCACTGAGTGGAAGGGGGGGGGAGGGAGTGGGGGAGAGAGAAGAGGTTCACCTGGTCCTGCAGGAAACCTGGCCCACGCAGTTCCCAGTCCTATGCCTTTCAAGCACTGGGCACAATCCCAGCCCAATGTGCCAAATTCTCCTCTGGCATATGCCACCCCCACCCCACTGATTCCACTGGGCACTGCACAGGGGTGAGTGACCTTCTTCTGCTAGCCCCAACAGGCCCAGCTCACCCCTAGGGTAACTTCACTGATGACTCTGCCCCAGTGAGCCATGTCCCCCAGACTCTGCATATAGCTTCCACTATCTACTAAAAGCGGCTCTCAGCCCAGGCCTTGCTGCAGCTGGGGCCAGAGGCAGGTTTCATGGCCCTCCCCCCACACTTCTTGCTTTATTCTTTGACCCTTCTCCATCCCCTTGCCCTCCCTTTGCTCACTTAGCACTTAGGCTCAGGTTACCCCAGACAAGAAGAGTGCTGACACCCAAGCCCAGCAGGAAGGCAAGTGCCTGCAGCACTAAGGTGACCCTTGAAACCTTAGCCAGGCTTTATGGCAGAAATATTCTGAAGGCAGGTTCCAGAAATTAAAAAGCTCTTAGCACTAACGAGCCAGACAGGGCAGCAGGGCAGGACCTGTGCCCCCTTGCCTAATTAGTGTCCCCATCCCAGGTGGGGTGGGAGCAATGTCAGCTCCTGCATTAACCTTGGCACAACTTGTCAGCTGGGAGATGACACTTCAAGGCGTCTGTCTCTTGGATGAATCCTGACGAAGCTAGGTCCAGAGCATGTCCATTGCAGCTCCTCATCGGATGTATCTATACTGAGTTTAAATGCCCCTGGCTGGCCTGTGCCAGCTTACTCAGGCTCATGGGGCTACAAAGGTGTAATACAGGCATTCGGACTGGGCTGGAGCCCGGGCTCTGCGACCCAAGCCAGAATGTCCACATGGCAATAGTAGAGTCCAGCAGCCCACATCAGCTGACATGGGCCAGCTGTGCATTTTACTGAAGTGTAAAAAGAACAGGAGTACTTGTGGCACCTTAGAGACTAACAAATTTATTTGAGCATAAGCTTTCGTGAGCTACAGCTCACTTCATCGTATACATTCAGTGGACAATACAGTGGGGAGATTTATATACTTAGAGACCATGAAACAATGGGTGTTGCCATACACTCATGGGGAAATAGTTTTACTTTGAGTAATGACCCATCCACTCCCAGTCTCTATTCAAGCCTAAGTTAATTGTATCCAGTTTGCAAATTAATTCCAATTCAGCAGTCTCTTGCTGGAGTCTGTTTTTGAAGTTTTTTTGTTGAAGAATTGCAACTTTGAGGTCTGTAATCGAGTGACCAGAGAGATTGAAGTGTTCTCCCACTGGTTTTTGAATGTTATAATTCTTGACGTCTGATTTGTGTCCATTTATTCTTTTATGTAGAGACTGTCCAGTTTGACCAATGTACATGGCAGAGGGGCATTGCTGGCACATGATGGCATATATCACGTTGGTAGATGTGCAGGTGAATGAGCCTCTGATAGTGTGGCTGATGTGATTAGGCCCTGTGATGGTGTCCCCTGAATAGATATGTGGGCACAGTTGGCAACGGGCTTTGTTGCAAGGATAGGTTCCTGGGTTAGAGGTTCTGTTGTGTGGTATGTGGTTGCTGATGAGTATTTGCTTCAGGTTGGGGGGCTGTCTGTAGGCAAGGACTGGCCTGTCTCCCAAGATCTGTGAGAGTGATGGGTCGTCCTTCAGGATAGGTTGTAGATCCTTGATGATGCGTTGGAGAGGTTTTAGTTGGGGTCTGTAGGTGATGGCTAGTGGCGTTCTGTTATTTTCTTTGTTGGGCCTGTCCTGTAGTAGGTGACTTCTGGGTACTCTTCTGGCTCTGTCAATCTGTTTCTTCACTTCAGCAGGTGGGTATTGTAGTTGTAAGAATGCTTGATAGAGATCTTGTAGGTGTTTGTCTCTGTCTGAGAGGTTGGAGCAAATGAGGTTGTATCGTACAGCTTGGCTGTACGATACATGTGGTGGATCATGTGGTGTGGTCTGGATGAAAGCTGGAGGCATGTAGGTAGGAATAGCGGTCAGCAGGTTTCCGGTATAGGGTGGTGTTTATGTGACCATCGCTTATTAGCACCGTAGTGTCCAGGAAGTGGATCTCTTGTGTGGACTGGTCCAGGCTGAGGTTGATGGTGGGATGGAAATTGTTGAAATCATGGTGGAATTCCTCAAGGGCTTCTTTTCCATGGGTCCAGATGATGAAGAGGTCATCAACATAGCGCAAGTAGAGTAGGGGCATTAGGGGACGAGAGCTGAGGAAGCATTGTTCTAAGTCAGCCATAAAAATGTTGGCATACTGTGGGGCCATGCAGGTACCCATGACAGTGCCGCTGATTTGAAGGTATACATTGTCCCCAAACATGAAATAGTTATGGGTGAGGACAAAGTCAAAGCCACCAGGTTTGCCGTGACATTATCGGGGATACTGTTCCTGACGGCTTGTAGTCCATCTTTGTGTGGAAAGTTGGTGTAGAGGGCTTCTACATACTTTGTGAGGCCTGGCTCTGTGGGGTACTGAGCACCCTTGACTCCCATGCAGAAGGCAATGGAAGGCTCTGGCTGCCACGCAGGATTGGGCCCTCAGTGAGGGGCTCTGTCTTGAACTAACCACTGTTTCAGCTATGTGTCTGCTAGGAACTAAATGATGCCAGGCTGCCGCCCACATCCACACACTGGGCTGCAGCCCAGATCTAAGGACCCATGAATCCTTGTCTTGAATCACACGCCCCAGACCAGTTCTCTGAGAATACCATTATCTACTATGCGCTGCGCTGCACTATTTCTGTCTGCGTGTTCTGGGCACGTGCACACGTGCTGTACAACGTGGTGCAGCAGATATTTCCTGGGGCCTGTGTAGCAAGAGTCGCATGGCCTGCAGGGGAGGGTGTTGCTGCAAACCCCAGTCTGTGTTCCATGAGCCTTGGGCTGCATGTGCGACTGAGTTCCTAATTTAAGCTGCAGAAGGCTGGATCTCTGAACTCCTTCCAGCTCTTCCCTTATCAGGGGTTATTTTTACCCTTTTTCAGGTAAGGCATTTTTTTTTGTAAGTGGGAGGGGGGGCATGTGGGAAGTGTTAAAAATAGACATGGAAACAGAACCAGTGCAGACCTTGGGTGCTGCACCGGCCAAGTGCCTGTGTCTGCACTTCTGGAGCCACTTCCATTCCAAGGTGCAGATCACTGAGCCAGTGCCCTGTGGGAGGGGGTGGAGGAGGCATATCATGGGAATCACTGAGCCAGCCCCCTGCCGGTCATTTGGGGCCAGGAAAGAAGCAGGACAGCTCCGTACAAGGGCAGCTGCTGCTTTAGGAATGTGCAGAGCGGATGCTGGTTCTGATTGGCTCCAGGAGCTGATGGGACAGGAGAGAAGCAGCAAAGTGTGGGAACCAGAGAAGGCTTTTGTACCTCAACTTCAGCTTGAAAAGGCTGAATCCCTGCCTTTATCAACAGACTTCTCAGAGCCTTGGGTGAGTCCTGGGGGGATGAGAAGCCTGGGGGCTTTCTTAGAGTCCCCAGGGTGGATGGGAGAAGCCTGGGACCAAGAGTCCCCAGGGAGGGTGGCAGATGGAAGGGGCCTGGAGTCCCCTGGGTGGGTGGGAGGAACCTGGGGGCCTGGAGTCCCCAGGATGGAAGGGAGCCTGGATCCAGGGCTGAAGTAGCCTCAGGTGAAGAGCTCCAATGACCTGCACACACTTCCAGTTGCTTGTCACTGAGCAGCCGGCAAGGAACTGGATCGAGCTCATGATTCAGCCACCAGGGAATCTCCATGGCATCTCCTCAACCCAGCCACTATCTGACCCAACGAGGGAGGATGGTCCAGTGGTTGCAGCACTAGTCTGGGGCTCAGGAGATCTGGGTCTAATTACTTGCTTTGCTACCAGCTTCCTGGGCAAGTCCCTTAGTCTCTCTGTGCCTCAGTTCCTCCTGCATATGTGACAGAGGTGAGTAAAGAATTGCAAAGACTTTCGTTATTAGGGGACATAGAGGCCCCAAACCTAGAAAGAGAATCTTGGTCCCTTCTCCTGTCCATGCCAGGCCTGAATCTCTGCTCCGCCCCTCCTCAGGCTAGCTGGGATTTCAGTCACAATGTCTCCCTCCAGGACTTGGAGTGGCTCTGGTCATGTGGCCTGCTTTGTCTTCTTTGCCAGCACAATGAAGATCAAGAGACACTGAGAACTGTTCCTGGCCCCAGCTCTGACATCATGACCCTGTTCCTATCATGACACCAGCTGCTGGGTTCCACCCCTCCTGCTGCTGAGAGCATCAGTAACATGAGCTAATAAGATGCTTCTCTTTCCCCTTTGGGTTGGAATATGGGGAGGTAACGGCCAGCAGCTGCTCAATTCATGCCCAGCCTTGCTGGGAGACTGAAGAGGAAACAAGCCCTCAAGGAGTGAGTGGTGGGAGAGACTGGGGGGAGAGCAGGGCTCTGGAGCCACCCAGATCCAATACACTCTGCTCTGTGCAGAACAGGTCGGGCACTGGGGCACCAAACCAGCTATGTTTGCCGAGGGAAACCTCCCCAATGCTACGGTGCTTGACCTGTTCCTTATCTGCCACACTTGTCCAGGAGCGCCCCCAGACATTTTCTCCACGGTACGCAGCTTCAATCCCTGCTGCAGCTGCTGGCCCCACTGCCTCGTCTGCTGAGTCCATGGCACACTCAGCCCTCACCTTGCAGCCTGCCCCCTCCACGTGCAATGTCATCCCCCTTCCTGAGAGGAGACACAGGCTGCTGGGAAGGGGGAGAAGCCAGGCAGGTTCCCAGGTGGGGGGTCCTGGTGCAGGACCTGGCCCCATGCCAGTAGCAAGGAGGAGCTGTGCTGGCCACCCCACTGCCCAGTATGCCCACTTAGGTTTGGCCCTGTGGCCCCTCTGATGTGATGGAGGACCACAAGCCAAACCTGAGCAGTGCTTCAACCTTTCCCCATGTGTTCAGGGATCACACCACCACTCACTCAAGTTTGGGAAACTGAGGCACAAGGTCAGTCAGTGATTTGCCCATGGTTACACAGAGAGTCAGCAGCTGATTTGGAACGAGGACCCAAGAGTGCTGGCTCCCAGGCCCCTGTTTTAATCATTAGACCCCACTGTCCTCCCAAGGTTGGGAAGAGAACAGAGGAGTCCTGGCTCCCAGACTTTTGCTTCCCCACTAGACCCATTGCCTTCCCCATTAGGCACCTCCATGATGTGCTCTGAGCTATCTCTGTGATTGTGATGAGCTGCTCCATGCTCAGGGGATGTGCTACCTGCCTTCCCCCACTCTGCCTCCTGAGGTTGGGCCTCTGGAGCTCTTACAGCCACTGCTGTAAAAGGGCGTGGACATGCTCTGGGTCCGTGAGCTGTAGGGCAGATCCCCCTCACCCTGTTACTACAAAGGGTGACTAATAGAAGGCTCTTCCTCTTGCTCTGTCCTGCAGCTCAGGGCGAGACCGTGGTCTCATGCATCAAGATGTGCAGGGTTCTGGCTAGAAGCCACAAAGGGCTAGTGGATGAGGCCTTCCTCCGCTGCCACTCCCCTGGAACTCTGATCCCAGCCACCTCCTTCCTGGAGTCTGAGAGACAGGGGTCCGCAGGGCTGGTGGGAAGTGCAGAGAAAGCAGGCAGAGCTGACAGCGACAATGGCACATTTCACAGCCTCTCATGCTTTAATTGCTGGAGAGATCGAAGCCTGGACGGAGATATCACAGTGATAAACCAATCCTCAAGAAGGCGGGTAGAAAACAACACGGCGAGCGCCACCGTACCCCAATCCTGAAACACATACCAGAGAATCACCCTTTCAGAGCCAGACCAATTCATTTAATAACCAGTATCAAATACTCCCCTCCTCCCTTTGGTAGCATCACCAAGATCCAGTGACTAGAGCAGGGGACTGGAAGCCAGCACTCCTGGGTTCTCTCTGAAGCTCAGGAAGGAAGAGATGTCTAGTGGTTGGAGATGAGGACTGGGAGCGATGTCCAGTGGTTAATGCACTTCCTGGCCTTTTGAGAGCTGCTGATTAATAATATTCACCTTCTTCCTAACATGGCAGCTTTAGCGAGGATGAGGGGAGGGGAAAACAGAGGCTCCCTGGATTCTCCTTCAGGTGGGGGCTGATGGGAGAAGGGTTGTTTCCTGCCCAGAATAAGCAGTAATGGGGTATGAGGGTCTGAGTTTGCTCCCAGTGTAATCGGTTGTGTGGAGCAGCTGGTCTCTCTCATCCCCCGCAGGAGCTGGAATCGATCAGGATTCAAGTGAACAGCTGTCCAGAGTAATCAGGAGTAGAATCCAGGGAATGAATATCTGATGGGGCAGCATGATGACACCAGGAGTCCATGGAGTCCTGCCTTCTCAGGGGGTCTCTGCCACATCACCCTGGGCTCTAGCAGAGAACAGCGTGGAGCGTGCATTAGAAGGACAGCCTTAGGGTGCAGGGAAGGGGAAGAGGCACAGTTCAGAACACACCAGGCTCCACTAATCCCTAGACTGAGACAGCTCCCCCATCCTGAGACCCCCTGATCTGACCCTAACCCCAGGGGCTGGGGAGACACTGGTTATATTCCAGCACTGGCAATTACATTTGCCCTCCGTAGACTCCCCAACATCAGTGCTAGGCAGATCTGAGATTCTCTTTCATGTCCCATCCTAACACTGCTGTGAGGCTGCGAAACAGCCAATGTGCTCCAAACCAGAGTGCAACAGTATGCAACAGTATGCAACAGTTCCTGACTGTATGTATATACATGTACAGTCTGTATATATTACACACACACACACACACACTGTTCAAGATGAGATACATAGATACTCCTTTAGGGTGAAAGGTCCTACAATGTAATTTATTGTTGTTATGATTTATTATTTGCTTAAGACCTGCCAAACTCAGAGCCAGGTGCCCGATATGTCACACAGAGCCCAATACCCAACATGCCATGTCACACAGAGCCCAGTACCACACATGACACATTGCACAGAGCCCAATATCTGACATGTTGCACAGACCCCAGTTCCTGCCATGTCACATGGGAGCCCGGTATCCAACATGACACATCACATGAAACCCAGTACCCAAAATGCTACAAGGATCCCAGTACCCTATTCAACATGTCAAACGGAGCCCAGTGCCTGACTTGGCATGTTACATGGAGCCCAGTACTTGACACATCACTCGGACATGACACGACACAACACAACACGATATGTCACACAGAGCCCAGTACCCAATTCAACACGTCACATGGAGCCCAGTACCGACACATCACATGAAAGTTACTCTGGAGACACTTACTTTGTTTTCCTGTAAACACCCTGACAGGGAGGGGAAAGGAACAAGTTGTTCCTGTCCCCAGATTTTATAGATGCTTCCAAAATCCACTAAGTTTGTCCCTGAAGGGAGCCCTTCCCTCCCCAGACAACACTTGCAATCAGGAAAGAAAACCAAACATTAGGCTGTTTTAAGGAATGAGATGGGGATGATGTGGAGCATATCTAGCTGCCGTTAGAGAATGCAATGGCACCCCCCCACTCAGAATATTGTGTTCAGTTCTGAGCACCCCACTACAGAAAGGATGGGGAGATTAGACAAGGGATCTTTCTCCAGCAGTGTACAGGGCCACCAACAGCCATACAGGGCTGAAGATGAATTCCCTCCATCAGGGCAGGGCAGGTTATAATTCTCCATGAGGGGGTTCCTTACATTTTCCTCTGAAACATCTGGTGCTGGCCACTGTCAGGGACGGAGTACTGGATGGGCCCATGTCTAATCCCCAACAGCCTACTTGGTCAGGTCTGGAGTGGGGGTCTGGGGAGGAGCCAGAGCTGCTAGCTTTCATAGATTCATAGATATTTAGGTCAGAAGGGACCATTACGATCATCTAGTCTGACCTCCTGCACAACGCAGACCACAGAATTTCACCCACCACTCCTGCAAAAAACCTCACACCTATGTCTGTGCTATTGAAGTCCTCAAATCGTAGTTTAAAGACTTCAAGGAGCAGAGAATCCTCCAGCAAGTGACCTGTGCCCCATGCTACAGAGGAAGGCGAAAAACCTCCAGGGCCTCTTCCAATCTGCCCTGGAGGAAAATTCCCTCCCGACCCCAAATATGGCGATCAGCTAAACCCTGAGCATATGGGAAAGATTAATCAGCCAGATACTACAGAAAATTCTTTCCTGGGTAACTTGGATCCCACCCCATCTAATATCCCATCACAGGCCATTGGGCCTATTTACCATGAATATTTAATTACCAAAACCATGTTATCCCATCATACCATCTCCTCCATAAACTTATAGAGTTTAATCTTAAAGCCAGATAGATCTTTTGCCCCCACTGCTTCCCTTGGAAGCCTATTCCAAAACTTCACTCCTCTGATGGTTAGAAACCTTCGTCTAATTTCTAGTCTAAATTTCCTGGTGGCCAGTTTATATCCATTTGTTCTTGTGTCCACATTGGTACTGAGCTTAAATAATTCCTCTCCCTCTCCGGTATTTATCCCTCTGATATATTTATAGAGAGCAATCATATCTCCCCTCAACCTTCTTTTAGTTAGGCTAAACAAGCCAAGCTCCTTGAGTCTCCTTTCATAAGACAAGTTTTCCATTCCTTGGATCATCCTAGTAGCCCTTCTCTGTATCTGTTCCAGTTTGAATTCATCCTTCTTAAACATGGGAGACCAGAACTGCACACAGTATTCCAGGTGAGGTCTCACCAGTGCCTTGTATAACGGTACTAAAACCTCCTTATCTCTACTGGAAATACCTCTCCTGATGCATCCCAAGACCACATTAGCTTTTTTCACGGCCATATCACATTGGCAGCTCATAGTCATCTTATGATCAACCAATACTCCAAGGTCCTTTTCCTCCTCCGTTACTTCTAATGGATGCGTCCCCAGCTTATAACTAAAATTCTTGTTATTAATCCCTAAATGCATGACCTTACACTTCTCACTATTAAATTTCATCCTATTACTATTACTCCAGTTTACAAGGTCATCCAGATCCTCCTGTAGGATATCCCTGTCCTTCTCTAAATTAGCAATACCTCCCAGCTTTGTATCATCCGCAAACTTTATTAGCACACTCCCACTTTTTGTGCCAAGGTCAGTAATAAAAAGATTAAATAAGATTGGTCCCAAAACCGATCCTTGAGGAACTCCACTGGTAATCTCCCTCCAGCCTGACAGTTCACCTTTCAGTAGGACCCGTTGTAGTCTCCCCTTTAACCAATTCCTTATCCACCTTTCAATTTTCCTATTGATCCCCATCTTATCCAATTTAACTAATAATTCCCCATGTGGCACGGTATCAAATGCCTTACTAAAATCTAGGTAAATTAGATCCACTGCGTTTCCTTTGTCTAAAAAATCTGTTACTTTCTCAGAGAAGGAGATCAGGTTGGTTTGGCACGATCTACCTTTTGTAAAACCATGTTGTATTTTGTCCCATTTACCATTGACTTCAATGTCCTTAACTACCTTCTCCTTCAAAATTTTTTCCAAGATCTTGCATACTATAGATGTCAAACTAACAGTCCTATAATTACCCGGATCACTTTTATTCCCTTTCTTAAAATAGGAACTATGTTAGCAATTCTCCAATCATGCGGTACAACCCCTGAGTTTACATATTCATTAAAAATTCTTGCTAATGGGCTTGCAATTTCATGTGCCAATTCCTTTAATATTCTTGGATGAAGATTATCTGGGCCCCCCGATTTAGTCCCATTAAGCTGTTTGAGTTTCACTTCTACCTCAAATATGGTAATGTCTACCTCCATATCCTCATTCCCATTTGTCATGATACCATTATCCCTAAGATCATCTTTAGTCTTATTAAAGACTGAGGCAAAGTATTTGTTTAGATATTGGGCCATGTCTAGATTATCCTTGACCTCCACTCCATCCTCAGTGTTTAGCGGTCCCACTTCTTCTTTCTTTGTTTTCTTCTTATTTATATGACTATAGAACCTTTTACTATTGGTTTTAATTCCCTTTGCAAGGTCCAACTCTACTTGACTTTTAGCCTGTCTCACTTTATCCCTACATGTTCTGACCTCAATAAGGTAGCTTTCCTTGCTGATCCCTCCCATCTTCCACTCCCTGTATGCTTTCTGCTTTTTCTTAATCACCTCTCTGAGATGCTTGCTCATCCAGTTTGGTCTACAACTCCTGCCTATGAATTTTTTCTCCTTTCTTGGGATGCAGGCTTCCGATAGCTTCTGCAGCTTTGATTTAAAATAATCCCAGGCCTCCTCTACCTTTAGATCTATAAATTCTTCAGTCCAATCCACTTTCCTAACTAATTTCCTTAATTTTTGAAAGTCAGCCCTTTTGAAATCAAAAACCCTAGTTGCAGATTTATTTTTGTTAATCCTTCCGTTCAGTTTGAACTGAATTAGCTCATGATCACTTGAGCCAAGACTATCCCCTACAACCATTTCTTCTATGAGGTTCTCACTACTCACCAAAATCAAATCTAAAATGGCATCCCCTCTAGTCGGTTCAGCAACTACTTGATGAAGGAATCCATCAGCTATCGCATCTAGGAAAATCTGAGCCCTATTATTATTACTAGCACTCGTCCTCCAGTCTATATCTGGGAAGTTACAGTCTCCCATGATCACACAGTTTCCATTAGTATTTACTTTATTAAAAACATTAAAAAGGGCTCTGTCCATATCCAAATTAGATCCCGGCGGTCTATAGCACACCCCAAGCACTATCCCAGGGGAGGCTCTAATAGTTTTCTTCCCCAATGTAATTTTTGCCCAGACGGACTCAGTCATATCCATTTCATCGCTTCTTATTTCTTTACGTTCTACCTCATCCTTGATAGACAATGCTACTCCACCACCTTTGCCTTTATTTCGGTCTTTCCTAAACAGCACATACCCCTCAATACCTGTAGTCCAGTCATGACGACTATTCCACCATGTTTCTGTTATCCCTATAATATCTGGTTTCACTTCCTGCACCAGTAGCTCTAGTTCCTCCATTTTGTTACCTAGGCTCCTCGCATTAGTGTACAAACATCTTAATTTTTGCTGTTTGACCTCACTCACATTCTGTACCCTATTAGGCAGGTCATTCTACAGCCAGTATAACCTATTAGACTGGTGTCTACACTGCCCTTCCTCCTACCCACGGCTGTATCCTTTCTTACTTCGTTTTCTTTCCTCTCAATGCTAAAATCCGGCGTGGAGATTATCTCCCAACCATCTCCCCCAAATTCCTAGTTTAAAGCTCTCTTAATCAGTTGTGCCAGCCTCCATCCTAGAAGTCTATTTCCTTCCCTACTCAGATGAAGTCCATCCCGAGAGAACTGTCCTCTGTCCATGAATGGTTCCCAGTGGCCACACATCCCAAAGCCCTCCTTATAGCACCACTGCCTAAGCCATCTGTTGATAGTCATAATCTTGTCACACCTTTGTTGCCCTTCTCTAGGAACAGGCAGAATCCCACTAAAGATCACCTGAGCCTCGATTTCCTTAAGCGTCTTCCCCAGCCTATCATAGTCTCCCTTAATACTTTCCAGCGAGAATCTAGCCGTATCATTTGTTCCCACATGAAGGATAATTAGGGGATTCTTTCCTGCTCTCTTTAGAATCCTTTTCAACCTCAGGTCTACATCCCATATCTTAGCACCTGGAAGACAGCACACCCTCCTATTCTCTGGATCAGCTCTGGTTACAGGCCTATCTATTCTTCTCAGTAAAGAGTCCCCAGTCACATAGACCTGCCTTTTCCTAGTGACGGTGCTATTCTCCAGGCTATCCCCTGTTCCCTCTGGCTGCAAGTTCTTTCCATTCCTATTCTCCCTTGTAATCCTCTTTAACCCATCCTGTATCCTCCTGGGGCTCATATTTGGTGTAATCTCCATTAACTCTTCCCCTTTTCCTATAGGACTAGCTGCTCTTCTCTTCTTCCTTGCCCTTCCACCTTCAGTGACTACTTGCTGAGCCCCTTCTTCATTTTCCAACTCCGCAAACCTATTCTTGAGCTCTATTTCTCCTTCACTAGCCCGTCTTTTCCTCTGCCTGGTTCTTTTAGTCACATGCTTCCACTGACCACTTTCCTCACCCAGTCTCCCCTCAGAATTCCCCAGCCCTGATTCCACCTGCAAGTCTGAGCTTTTCCCTTCAGATACCTCATGTCTTTGCTCCATAATCTGCTCAAACCCCTTCCTAAACTCTACCAGACTTTCCACCTGCATCTCCAAACCTCGGATCTTTTCCTCCATCAGCTCTATCAGACGGCATTTCATACAGACAAAACTCTTACCAGGTGCCCTCTCCAGGATCATGTACATACCACAGCTTCCACATCCAGTCATTTCCATTGTGTCTTCTGCTACATGGGACACTCCCACTGCTGCCTCTGTATCTGTCATAGCCTTGCCACCTAAATCCTGTTAATCTGGGAAAAACAAACCACACCCAAAACACCACCTCCCACAGCAAAAAACAAACAAAAAAAACCCAAAAAACCAAACAAGCACCACAAGACAAACTCCCCTTTCAAACTCCCACTCAAACTCCCCTGTTTACAGGCACTAGGATCCTCCAAGCCCACTGTTATTTTCTGTCCCGACTAGAGAGGGGCCAGTGCAGTGCTGCCAGGAGCCCCTTCCATGCTGACAGGCTGGGACCTCCTAGGCAGCATCAGCTGGGTGAGTCAGAGCCAGGGAGAACCACGGGGTCTGTCTGTGTCCAGTAGCCTCAATTCAGAATCCTCTTCATAGCCATCTGAGACAAGTCCTGCCTGATCCCTACTGAGGGGGCAGCGTGCTCAGGTCCAACCTCCCGATCCTGCCCTGGCCTCTGGGTGAGTTCAGCTCCAGGTCTGATGGTCACAGCTCAGCAAAGATCAAGGGGCCTGTGGCTGCTCCACTGACCTCCTTCTTCTGGACTTCCTCCTATTGGGTACCTGTTCCTCCAGAGGCCACAAGATGGCAGCACCTCACTTCAGTCTGCCAGGAGGGGGTCTGCTGGGCTGGGATTTGGTTGGGCTCCTTGGGCTGGCAGAACAGAGTGCTGGGCACACAAGATGCTCTGCCGTGCAGTTAGGAAACAGTGAGAATGTGTGTCAGATCCCAGCCATGGAGTTAAAGGTGTAGGGAAGGGTGTACGGAATCTACTGTCCCTCTACTACTTCCAAGACCCCTTTTGTCGGTTAGCCCCATGTCAGGTTGGACCCCTCACACCTTGTGCTCCCCACGCTGGGATTAGGGGGGAAATGAGTGACTCTGAAGAGTAAATGTATCTGCCCACAGTGAGACAGAGGACACACTCCTCCACTGTACAGTGAAATTATACTAGAGCCCCTTCCCTGCCTTGGGAGAGGAGGGGAATTCAGTCTCCATTCAGTCCTTGGCTAATGAGAAGCCAGTCAGTGGTTTCCTGACATGGAAACCCATGTCCTAGGAATTGGGCTGAGAACAGCTCACTCATTTCACACTACCAAATGGCTTTGGGCTCTAGTGACTTGAATTTAAACTTGCACCCTAAGGGGAAAAAGTTTGATGGCCAGTCTGTAAGCCAGCCAGGTGCCTCCTGCCTGGCCCAAGAAGCTGCATCCCAATGCCCACCATCAGCACCTCTGAGAAAAAACCAGCACGTGCCAGTTGGCCCCAGCTGCACCCCTGGAAACTGCTTTGCTAATGCTGCAGCACAGGGATGCTTGTGCCTGTGGGAGAGATAGGAACGCACAGTGGAGCAGCAGGGGCTGCTCAACTAGAAAGTGAGTGGATGTCTCAGCCCAGTTCATCATTTCACTTGGGGCTGTCTGAGAAACTGAACAAAGAATCCAGCACTTGTTCTCTCTCTCTTTCTCACTCATTTCCCTCAGTTAGCCTGGTGAGAGTGGCTCTTGCTCATCCGTATGCCTAGCTCACGGTACTCGTGCTCCTCAGCAGCGGTTCCACACTCTTGAGTTGAACCATCACATCCCCTGATAGCAGAGACCTCTCTGGTGTGCATGCTGGGGGGACATAGCATGGGGAAGCCAATTGATATGGTCCCCTTCCCAGATCTGACAGCTTGGGCAGCTCCGCTCAACGGGACTGCAGGTGAGTTAGGTGATCTCCCGTTCAGACCAGGGTTCAAACCATGGTATGTTGGGAGTGCAGTCCATAACTCTCTACACAGATCAGGTTTAAATCTAGAGCATGGCGCCTCGAGGGTATAACTGAGGTTCAGAGCTGGAACAATAATACATGGCAGGGGGAGCCCCAGACCCATACAGGCAATGGAAGCCCTTCTGTCCCAGGATGGTGTGAGCCCAGAACTCAAGTCAAGGATTTGTCCTAGCACAAATGCATAGCTGCTCTAGCACATTCCTGCCCCCACCTCCCATCAAAGCTGCATGGATGCTGCTCCCTGACTTGCTCTCTAACACCAGCTTGGGGACGTGGGGGCAAGGGGGGATCACCCACGCAGCTCTGATCAATGCCTGGACTAATCTTCTCTTGCCACCTACACCTCACCTTCCCAGCTCCAGGCTCCCTCTTATCAGATCCTGCCACCTTGCATCTGTTCCCTTCACTGGCCGAGCTGAGTGTGGCTTGTGTTATCCGGCTCTTTATCCCCGAGATTAGATGCGTCACAGTGGATTAGCATGTCACATTCTAATGCAGAAAAATTGATGATTAAAGCAAAGTTTTGCCCATGTATAATTCACCCCATCCCTACCCTTCCACACCTTGTCTCCATGGGCTCCATGGGAGGGAGGATGCCTCCATGTGTCCATGCACCACAGTTAGGATAGAAGTAGCTTCCCTCACCCTGACACCCTAAATTGGGGCTGGGGAGATTAATCCTAGGGTGCAGGAGAGCTATGTGGCTGGATGGGAAATCCCCAAGGGAGAGGTCAGCAAACCCAGAAAAGACAGTGGATAGGGGTGGGGGTGGAAGAAACTGGTGGTGGGGGGGACAGGACACGAAATGAACTGTACAACAGGGATAATCCCAGCATCCATCCCATAATAACCTGGACAGTCTTTCCTGTCCTCCAGCCCATAACACCCTGGGGGCAGCTAGCCCCAGCCTCCATAGTAATCAAACCCTAGGGGCTGCCCCATCCCTCATCCCTTCACGGATGGATGTAGCTGGTAAGCTGGAGTTACCTGGACACAACCATGGTCCCAGGCACTTGCACCCTAGCTTTGCAGACACTCTAAGATGCTCACCACTCTACTGGGAAGTGTTAAGAATCAATTTTTTAGCACAATTTTGCAATTATTCACAGTGTCTGGTAAAGGGGGAAGCAAGAAAGCCAGCAAAACCTTCATGTTCATGGCCTAGGGAAGGTACTTGCAGGAGCCTTGAGACCCCGGAACAGTTCCGGACTATACGGACAGCTAAGAGAGCCTTATGGTGCTACCCTGCAGTTCTGGGACCCTTAGTGTCTGAGCACATAAAAAGATCCTGCAGCCTTAGGGAAAGTAGAAATCCATCCAATGCCCACAGCCTCTGCATTTCCATCCTCCGACCTGACTAATCAGATGAGATAAGGAAATGCACCTGGGGGAGAGAGGAAGTGCAGGGGAAAAGATGCAGAGCATGGTGGGGACACAGACTGGGATTGCAGAGGCGAAGACATAAGGGATATGGGGGGAGAGATGGGGAATGTAGAAGGGGAGAGATGAAGAGCATATGGTTGTAGCTAAGGCTCTCTTCTAATGCAAGTGAAGCAGGAATTGCTGGGCCAGGCAGTTCCACTGTCCTTGACTCATTCTGTGGCCACAGGTGCAGCAGGATGGCTCAGGGCAGTACCTGACATTACACGCCATTGGAGCTGCAGATGCACCAACACATTTATGTGCATGTTCTTCCCTTTCATTTCCCCAGAGCTTCAGCTGTCAAGGGAACCCTGCTCGTCCTCTGGACCCCAAGCCCACCTCCTGGGATATGTGCACCTAACACCCTGCCCTTGGCATTAGCCTGTGCCCTGTGGATAAGATGCTGAGTCGGGCCTCCTAGATTCTCTTCCTGCTGATGGCGTAGAGTGTGACCTGTGGATCAGAGCCAGAGGGGAATTGGAAATCAGGGTTCCATCCCCATCTATGGGAGGGAGTGTGCTGCCAGCCGCAAGTCAGGCCTCTGGGGTTCTTGTCCTGCTGTGCTGCCTGGCAGATTTACCTGTGGCTCAGTGAGGTCAGTTGCTGGAATTTACCAGCTCCGCACTAGAGGAGTCACAGACCCAATGTGCTATCAAAGGAGCCATTTTCATCCTTCAGTCCCAGAGCTGGAAATGCCAAACACTGCAGAAAGTTCACCATGCTGCCACCAGCACCACATGCCCTCTCTCCCCAGGGACATTCCCACTGCTTGGGGGGAGCTGGAGAGTCTCCAGACCACGCTGGGTGACCCTGGGAACAGGGATGGGTCCTGGCCCGATACCTCTCCCTGAACCAGGCAGGAAGGCAATTCCAGGATTATCAAGAGAGTCTAGACAGGGTCAGAGACACTGGGAGCAGTGGGCATGAAGCAGGCATCCCCCCCCCACCCCCCCCGGGACAGATGTTCCCCTGATCAAACCCTATGGAGCCTTTGGGAGGCACAGGGAGAGGAGGGGAGATGGGGCTGGGTAACAGTGGGGCCTAAAGGGAAGAGTGTTGAGAAGACCCAGGGCTGTGGGCTCAGCAGAAATCCCTGGAGGGGAGGAGCTATGGGAGCAATGAGGCTCCTGGGAAGGGGCAAGCAAGGCAACCCCAGGGGGAGGGAAATGACAGGGCTCTAAAGTGGCAGGGACCTGTCCCATGACAGTAGGTGTGGAAGTGGTTTCCCTTCGTGGTCTCTGCCCCATGTGTCCCCAGTGGAGCCCCCTGCACTACTTTGCTCTCTGGCTGAGCCCCAAGGAGCATCTCCGATCCCAGCAGCTGGAACATCTGAATAAGGTCAAAGCGGAGGTGAGTGGCTGCACTGGAGAGTCGATCAGAAGGATGTGCCAGCCCACCCTGTCTCCCCATCTATCCTGTCTCCCACTCCACTTGACCCTGTCCTGTTCTGTCCCACCCCATTCTTCCCAGCCTGGATCTGTCCTGTCCTACCCCAATCTGCCCATCTGTTCTGCTCCTCTCCCACCCTGTCATATTCCCCCAACATCATCCCAATCCCTCCAGTTTGTCCTGCCCCCTACATCTCACCCCACAACACCCCAATCTCCCTGCCCTCATTCCCATCCTGTCCCCCTACATCCGATCCCACCTCATCCTTGGCTCCGTGGTTTCATTCCCCTATATCCCACCCCACATGGCCCCAAACTCCCTCGCCTCATCCTGTCAGCCCTGTCCCATCCCCCTACAACCCATCCCCTATCACCCCAATCCCCCTAGCTCTGTCCCTTTTAATCCATGTGACTCACAGGCTGGTCTCCTCTGGACAATAAACCACCTAACAGGGCAGGAAAACCAAACAATGATGGATATTTATGTTACTACCTGGCACTCCAGCCCACTGTGCCCCACTCCCACAGGCAGAGCTGTCTGGGGGCACCCAGGCATCTTTGTTTGAAAGCCCTGCAAGTCCTGGGGTTCCTGGAACCCGATGGGGACCTGGACCTGGGGGCACAGGCAGGCTCACAACTCCGACTCACTTCCCTGACAAAGGAGCCCACACAGGAAAGGAATTTGGAACAGCAGTGTGGATGCTTAAGAGAGATGGAGAGGGGAAGGAAGGGAGGGAGAGAGAAACGGGACAAAGGCGGCGGTGCGATGTAGAGGGAGAGGTTGCTCACCTTGTGCAGTAACCGGAGTTCTTCAAGATGTGTGTCCCTACAGTGCTCTACTTGAGGTGCACATGGTGCCTTTGATTGGGGATTTTCAGTAGCAGATCCTGTTCGGACTATGCATGTACTCTCCCTTCTAGAGAGATGTGTGGGCACGCCGTCCTCAGTTCCTTCTCCACTATGAAGTCCCAAAGATGAGACTCCAAAGCAGAGGGGACGGAAGGTAGGGACTAGAGCACCCAAAGTGGGACACATCTCTAAGAATTCCAGTTACTGTGCAAGGTGAGTAACCTCTTCTTCTTTGAATAGTGTCCTTATGGGGGCTCCACTTCAGGTGACTTCTAAGCAGTATCTGCAACGGCAGGAGGATATGGGTAGATACACATAGAAAATGCTTTTTCTCCAAGGGATGAGAAATGCATTTCCAAAGATTGATGACCCAGACTTGCTCTCAAGCAGAATTTCTTGAACTTTCCGCTGGTGGCAGCTGCAAAGAGGTCCACTTTTGGAAACCCCCAAATTAGAAACATGTGTTTGACAGTCTGAGAGTCAAGTTCCTGCTCATAATCTTGGGAGAAATGCCTACTAAGATTGTCAGCCACAGTATTATGAATGCCTGGAAGTTAAGGGTTGACTTACACCAGTTCCAGAGATTCACTGCTTTGGCACAGAGGGGGATTTCCCTCCCTCCCCCGATGATGATGTATGTAAAATATCCAGGTTATGTTGTCTGACTTGATTTTCATGCATTGGCCCCTGATGTTGGGGAGGAAGTGTATACAGGCATTCCTGACAGCTCTTAATTCCAGGAAACTGATGTGAAGATGAGACTCTTGGGTAGACATTTGCTGAGAATGGTGAGTGTCCCTAGATGTGCTCCCCAGCCCACAAAGGATACAGCCAAAGTTATGGTGACTGTTGGAGGAGGTTGGCTGAAAGTAACTCCTGCACACACTTTGGAAGGATCTTTCCACCAGCTGAGTAAATCCAGAACTAAACAAGGGACAGAAGCCATCCTGTCTAGACTGTGTTTGTTTGGAATCTAAACTGTTCTGAGCCATCCCTGAAAGCAGCAAAGGTGCAACCTGGCATATTGGGCATGCTGCCATGTGTCCCAGTAGTTGAAGGCAATTTCTTGTTGATGTCTGTGGGCTTATTTGAAACCTCTAACCTTGAAATTTGGAGAAGAGCTTAAGTCCATAAAAAGGAAGGTCTTCTCAGTGTTCTGGCCCTCCCTAGGAAAGCTAGACAATGTAGCAAAGATATGCAATAAAGGTGGAGCAGGCTGCAATGTCGGCTGCATCTAGGGAGGCTTGCAACAAGACTCTTACTAAGAGCTGACCTAGAACTGTGATGGCCTTGAACTGCTCACAAGGTTTCACAGCAAGGTGGTCAATAAAACAGTTGAATTTGTCATAATTGGTATAGTTGTACTTCGCCATTCGAAAATGAGGTGCTCTGCTTCCATCTCTCTTTTGGCTCCAGCCCAGCTCCTGCTCCACCCCTGCAGCCTTGTTTCTGCACAGCAGGGATCCTGTGCCTTTCCTTTGCACTTTCGATCTCAGCAGACCTTCCCCGTGCGGGCCTTGGTGGCACCAACCCTCTCCTGCGGGTGCAGCCCTTGAGTGTACAAGCTCTCACACAGACATGCGAAAGGGATGAAATGTTCTAAACTCCCTCTCGTGCCTCTAGCAACTAACAAAGAGCCTCAGCATGGCTCTGTTTAGCCCTTGCTTGGGTTATCAGCCATGGTGCCTGACATCTGCTGTAACAGACTTTAATAAAAGGCACATTATGGTGAGTAATGCGCTAAGTGGACTTCATTACGGACTCAGTGCCTCCTTGGCTCCCATTGTTTTATATTATTTTATATCAGAACAGCCTTATCTCCCCTCCAAACGCTTCCATTTAAACCCCATTAATCTTTCAAATCCTCCCTGCTTTTCCCAGACCTGTGCTGCTGAGCACTCTCCCAGACTTCCCCAGCCCATCCTGCCATGCCTCTGTCTGTGGCTACTTGCCCTGCCACTATGCTGTGCAAAGCTTCCAGCACACAAATGTTTATGCCTCACAACAAGCTAGGAGGAGGCTCCATGCTCCCATGTCATTGGCTTCCAATCAGAGTCTCAGTTTCCCGTTCACCCCAAGGCGCAGGGACTGCTTCACCCACTGCTAAGGCACAGACAGCGCTGTCCAGCAGCACGTAGCGATGCTGCACAATGGCTCAGGGCAGGAGGTGAAGTGGAAGGGCACCTGCCCCACGTATCCTCCCAAGTGAGCCCTCCTACAGGGCACATTCACGGCTCATTCTGTCTTTAGCCTTTGTGTGGAGGCGGGTTACAAGGGGTAATTAGCATCACTGGAGAGGTTTGGAGTTGGGCTGAGACCTGTCACACTCATTTCAAAAAGGTCAAAGCCACCAGGTGGCAATGGCTGTCCATCTGGTTCTCACCCAGCAACTTAGAGGTGAACTTCTCCATATGACCCATATCATCCCACCTACTGAGGCCAGGAGCACTGGCAAAATCAGAGCCATGAAAGGTCTGTGTGTTTTTCTGTTTACCATCCAAATGTGGCACCAGGAATCCTGGTTTGGGGCTCAGACACCCATTGCCAGCTCTAAGCCCCAAGCAAACAATTTTAGATGAGTGAGAGCCCCCCGAAAGCAAGCGGTTATCCTGCACGCTGGGCCGCACCTGCCAAGCTATGCTAATCCTGTGTTATCAGCCAGCTGCAGCCTTCTGAGTGAAATCACTCTCTGCCCTGGGCCTTTGTTAAACACCCTGGGATCAAATTCCCTGTGATGTTTAACGAGAATCAACTCACATCAGGAAATAATAAGGGGATGACAAAGAGAAGAAAGAGGCAGCAGCAGCTCCAGCCACTGGCCTACTGGCTGGGAGGGACTGTCCCGAGCACTTCAATCCCAGAACTGGCAGAGCCAGCACAATGCCATTATGGAGGGAAGCCAGTGCCAGTGTAATCCCAGAATAGAGAGAAATTAACCCCAATGTGATCCCAGTTGAGCAGCACCTACGCCCAGTATAAACCCAGTCTGAGCACCAGCTAGGCCCAGTATGAACCAGTATAAGAAGTTAATTTGAATATATAAACCGTAAGCAAACAGAAACTAGTCCTCATGTAAAACCAGTAGAGTCAGCACTGAATCCAGATTGGAACTAGCACAGCTAATGCTGTCCCAGTATGAAACCAGCTTCTTCAGTCTCATCCGGTGTTCAGAACTAAACCATTATGGACAGAATCAAACCAGTCAAAAGAAGCTGATCCTGGTATGAGCAATGCGCCACATCAGGACTGCAGCAAACTCCCGAGAAGGGTGGCAGCAGCAGGACAGCAGTGAGCATAGGAGGCATCAGGGTGAAGCCAGCTGTGATTGGACTAAGGCCTGGTCTACACTACCAAGTTTTGTCGCAAAAACTGCCATTTGTCCACCCAAACAGTGAGTGCGTACACACTGCGAGGCAACTTTTGTCAGGGAAAATGTCCAGTTTTGGTGACAAAATACACCCACCCTCATGACAGATTTACATCTTTTTCTTCTACATTTTTGTCGACAAAGTGCAAGTGTAGACACCATGCTTCATTTCATCACTTTAATTGGCTTTCAGAAGGTGTCCCACAATGCCCATCCTGACTGTTCTGGTTAGCAGTTTGAACAGATTTCTTGAGGCTTGTGTGAAAACGTTTATGACCGGGACACGCTGCAGTGCAGAACGAAGATATAGGAGCTGAGGCAAGCGTACCATAAGATGAGGGAGGCTACAGAGCTGGATGCTATCCTCAGCAGCGACCCCACCTCCATCACCAAGAGCCCCGTGGATACTTCAGAGGGCACGGAGGCAGCGGAAAGAGGACCTAACCCAGAGAACGAAGTTACTGATGAAGAGGTGGTGTTAGATGAGGATGTGCAGCTCCCAGTGGGGTCGCCCAGTGGTGCAGGCAGCCAGGAACTGTTCTTCACTCCAGAGGTGTTTAGCCAGTCTCAGCAGTTGCTCTCTGGTGAGCAAGAAGCAGGAGATGAGACTCCTGTTAAGTGACTGTGGCTTGTGTAGTGCGTAGGTGAGTTCAGGGCATAGTAATATGGGAGGCTGGCTGTGTTTCTGTGAGCTGGACATTTCCCTGTGTAGCTAATCAGTACAGCAGAACAGAGTGTTGATGAACGCTGAGATCTCACGGGAATCCTCCAGAGAGATCTCCAGGAAAGTTTTCTGGAGGTACTTGGCAATCCTCTGCCAAAGGTTCCGTGGCAGAGCAGCTTTGTTCCTTCCCCCATTGTAGGAAACTTTCCCGCACCGTTTGGCAATCAGTTGTTGTCAAGGTTCCTCCCCCACTCTGAACTCTAGGGTACAGATGTGGGGACCTGCATGAAAAACCTCCTAAGCTTATCTTTACCAGCTTAGGTCAAAACTTCCCCAAGGTACAAAATATTCCACCCTTTTGTCCTTGGATTGGCCGCTACCACCACCAAACAAATACTGGTTACTGGGGAAGAGCTGTTTGGACACGTCTTTCCCCCCAAAATACTTCCCAAAACCTTGCACCCCACTTCCTGGACAAGGTTTGGTAAAAAGCCTCACCAATTTGCCTAGGTGACTACAGACCCAGACCCTTGGATCTTAAGAACAATGAACAATTCTCCCAACACTTGCACCCTCCCTTTCCTGGGAAATGTTGGATAAAAAGCCTCACCAATTTGCATAGGTGACCACAGACCCAAACCCCTGGATCTGAGAACAATGAAAAAGCATTCAGTTTTCTTACAAGAAGACTTTTAATAAAAATAGAAGTAATTAGAAATAAGAAATCCCCCCTGTAAAATCAGGATGGTAAATACCTTACAGGGTAATTAGATTCAAAACATAGAGAACCCCTCTAGGCAAAAACCTTAAGTTACAAAAAAGATACACAGACAGAAATAGTTATTCTATTCAGCACAATTCTTTTCTCAGCCATTTAAAGAAATCATAATCTAACACATACCTAGCTAGATTACTTACTAAAAGTTCTAAGGCTTCATTCCTGGTCTATCTCCGGAAAGACAACATGTAGACAGACCCACAAACCCTTTGTTTCTCTCCCTCCTCCCAGCTTTTGAAAGTATCTTGTCTCCTCATTGGTCATTTTGGTCAGGTGCCAGCGAGGTTACCTTTAGCTTCTTAACCCTTTACAGGTGAGAGGAGATTTCCTCTGGCCAGGAGGGATTTTAAAGGGGTTTACCCTTCCCTTTCTATTTATGACACGCCCCCCAAATCTCAGCTAGGGTGAAACACTGGCTGGGATTTCTTCCTGGAGCTCTAGGAAAACAGAGTTAATAAGACACATGCATCTCTAAATATACTACCAAGTACATAAAGACTAACAATATTTTCCACATCTCAAGGACGATTTTAACCAGTTGATTCTGGGAAACTTTCACGTGAGAGTGCATCAGCCACTTTGTTAGAAGCTCCTGAGATGTGTTGGATGTCGAAATCAAAATCTTGGAGAGCTAAACTCCACCGAAGAAGTTTTTTGTTAGTTTCTTTGACGGTGTGAAGCCACTTCAGTGCAGCATGGTCGGTTTGCAGGTGGAAACGCCGTCCCCAAACATATGGGCGTAGCTTTTCCAGAGCGTAGACAATGGCGTAACATTCTTTTTCAGTGATTGACCAGTTGCTTTCCCTCTCAGACAGTTTTTTGCTGAGAAACACTACAGGGTGGAATTCTTGATCAGGTCCTTTCTGCATTAAAACTGCTCCCACACCACGCTCGGACGCATCTGTGGTTACTAGGAACGGTTTGTCAAAGTCTGGGGCCCTTAGTACAGGGTCAGACATGAGTGTCGCTTTAAGCTTGTTAAAGGCCTTCTGACACTTTTCGGTCCACTGCACAGCATTTGGCTGTTTCTTTTTGGTTAGGTCTGTCAGTGGGGCGGCGATTTGGCTGTAGTGCGGTACAAATCGTCTGTAATAACCGGCCAAGCCTAAAAAGGATTGAACCTGTTTCTTTGACTTTGGGACAGGCCACTTTTGGATAGCATCCACTTTGGCCTGTAGGGGGCTGATAGTTCCTTGACCCACCTGGTGTCCAAGGTAAGTCACTTTGTTTAGGCCTATTTGACACTTCTTAGCCTTAACAGTTAGTCCTGCCTCCCTTATGCGCTCAAGGACTTTTTGTAGATGTTCCAGGTGGTCTGCCCAGGAATCCGAAAATATGGCCACATCATCAAGGTAGGCGACTGCATATTCTCCTAATCCCGCTAGGAGACCATCTACAAGTCTTTGGAAGGTGGCGGGTGCATTTCGCAGCCCGAAAGGGAGTACATTAAATTCATACAGCCCGAGATGTGTGGTGAAGGCTGACCTTTCCTTGGCAGATTCATCTAGCGGTACCTGCCAGTACCCCTTGGTTAAGTCCAAGGTAGAGATGAACTGGGCCCGTCCCAGTTTCTCTAATAGTTCATCTGTGCGTGGCATTGGATAGTTGTCTGGGCGAGTTACAGCATTTAGCTTACGGTAGTCCACGCAAAAACGTATTTCCCCATCTGGTTTGGGAACTAGAACCACTGGAGATGCCCATGCACTTTCAGAGGGGCGGATTACACCCATCTGTAACATATCCTGGATCTCCCGTTCTATAGCAGTTTTAGCTTGAGGAGACACTCGGTAAGGTTGGACTCTAATTGGGCGAGCATTACCTGTGTCAATGGAGTGGTATGCCCGTTCAGTCAGTCCTGGGGTGGCTGAGAACGTTGGCGCGTAGCTAGTGCACAGCTCCTGGATCTGCTGTCGCTGCATACGCCCAAGGGTCATGGAGAGGTTCACCTCTTCCACACCACCAGCACATTTCCCTTCGTAGTAGACACCTTCAGGCCACTCAGCGTCGTCTCCTCCCTGGGCTGTAAACTGACAAACCTTTAATTCTCTGGAATAAAAGGGCTTTAGAGAATTAATATGGTACACCTTAGGCTTTCGGTTGAAGGTGGGGAATGCTATGAGATAATTAACAGCTCCCAGGCGCTCCTGGACCGTGAATGGCCCTTCCCACGATGCTTCCATTTTATGGGCCTGGAGCGCCTTTAAGACCATGACCTGGTCCCCTACTTTGAAGGAACGCTCTCTGGCATGTTTATCATACCAGGCTTTTTGCTCTTTTTGAGCATCCTGTAAGTTTTCTTTAGCAAGGGCTAAAGAGGTTCGGAGGGTGTTTTGTAGGTTGGTTACAAAGTCCAGAATGTTAGTTCCTGGAGAAGGTGTAAATCCCTCCCATTGCTGCTTCACCAACTGCAATGGCCCCTTAACCTCACGGCCATATACAAGTTCAAATGGGGAAAACCCTAAACTGGGGTGTGGTACAGCTCTGTAGGCAAAGAGCAACTGCTGCAACACTAGGTCCCAATCATTGGAGTGCTCATTTACGAATTTACGTATCATGGCCCCCAAAGTTCCATTAAACTTCTCCACCATGCCATTTGTTTGATGGTGGTAAGGAGTGGCAACCAAGTGATTTACCCCATGAGCTTCCCAAAGGTTTTTCATAGTTCCTGCCAGGAAATTAGTCCCTGCATCTGTGAGGATGTCGGAGGGCCAACCTACCCTGGCAAAAATGTCTGCTAGTGCCTGGCACACACTGTTAGCCCTGGTGTTGCTTAGAGCTACTGCTTCCGGCCATCGGGTGGCAAAATCCATGAAAGTCAGTATGTACCGCTTTCCTCTGGGTGTCTTTTTCGGAAAAGGACCCAGAATATCCACAGCTACTCGCTGAAATGGAACTTCAATGATGGGGAGTGGCTGGAGAGGGGCTTTGACCTGGTCTTGGGGCTTTCCCACTCTTTGGCACACCTCACAAGACTGGACATAGGTAGAAACATCCTTGCCCATTCCCTCCCAGTGGAATGACCCCCCCAAACGGTCTTTGGTCCGGTTCACCCCAGCATGACCACTAGGGTGGTCATGGGCTAAGCTCAAGAGCTTGGCCCGGTATTTAGTTGGAACTACCAACTGTCTCTGAGGATGCCAGTCTTCCTGGTGTCCACCAGAAAGAGTTTCCTTGTATAAAAGTCCTCTTTCTACAACAAACCTGGATCGATTAGAAGAGCTGAGAGGCGGTGGGTTGCTCCGTGCCGCCGTCCAAGCTCTCTGGAGGCTTTCATCTGCTTCCTGTTCGGTCTGGAACTGTTCCCTTGATGCTGGAGACATCAGTTCCTCATTGGATTGTGGACCTAGGCTTGGTCCCTCTGAAAGCGATATAGGGGATGGAGCTGTTTCTGTTGACTGTGAACCGCTCTCCGCTGGTGCACTATGTTGGGGTTCAGGCTCCGGCTGAGCCTCTTGTGTCGGGTTATCGGCTGCTGCCAGTTCAGGGTCGGTGGGGCCCTCTGGTGTTGAGGTTGCAAGTACTGGATTCAGTGCTGGCAATGGGTCTGGTGTTGGTTGTTCGGCTGGTTCCGGTTCTGGGACTGGTTCCGTCTGGGTCTCTGGGACTGGATCCACTACTGCTGTTGCAGACATTGGTCTGGGGTCCGGGTCTATCACCTCTGACCGGGTCCTGATAGAAGTTTCCGGAACAGAGCTAGGCCTCACGGCTTGTTTAGCCTGGCTGCGGGTGACCGTTCCCACCCTCTTGGCCTGCTTCACATGATTGGCCAAGTCTTCCCCCAACAGCATGGGGATGGGATAATCATCATAGACTGCAAAAGTCCACATTCCTGACCAGCCCTTGTACTGGACAGGCAACTTGGCTGTAGGCAAATCGAAAGAGTTGGACTTGAAGGGTTGAATCGTCACTTGGATCTCTGGGTTGATTAACTTGGGGTCCACTAAGGAAGCATGGATAGCTGACACTTGTGCTCCGGTGTCCCTCCACGCGGTGACCTTCTTCCCGCCCACACTCACAGTTTCCCTCCGCTCCAAGGGTATCTGGGAGGTATCTGGGCCTGTGGACCTCTGGTGCGATTCCGGTGCAATGAACTGTAATCTGTTGGGGTTCTTGGGGCAGTTGGCCTTTACATGCCCCAGCTCGTTACATTTAAAACATCGTCCAGCTGACGGGTCACTGGGGCGAGGAGGGTTGCTGGAGAACGGGGTGGTGGGACGATAAGGGGTCTGGAGGGTTCTTTGGGAGGTAGGTGGGGCTTTGGGCGGCCCCCGGTAATAGGGTGTGGCCTGGGGTTGTCCCTTCTGGTCTCCGCTCCAACTGCGACCAGTTTTTTTCTTCTCTGCCACCTCCACCCATCTGGCTCCAATCTCTCCTGCCTCGATTACAGTTTTGGGCTTCCCATCTAGGATGTACCTTTCTATTTCTTCAGGAACACCCTCTAAGAATTGTTCCATTTGCATTAGGAAGGGCAAATTTACTGGAGATTCAACACTTGCTCCGGATATCCAGGCATCCCAATGTTTCACAATGTGGTAGGCATGTCGGGTAAATGACACGTCTGGTTTCCACCTTAGGGCTCTGAACCTCCGACGAGACTGCTCGGGTGTTATCCCCATTCTGACTCTCGCCTTGGATTTAAACAGTTCATACTTGTTCATGTGTTCTTTAGGCATTTCAGCTGCCACCTCAGCTAAGGGTCCACTGAGCTGCGGCCTCAGCTCTACCATGTATTGGTCAGTAGAGATGTTGTACCCAAGGCAGGCCCTTTCGAAGTTTTCTAAGAAGGCCTCAGTATCATCACCTGCCTTGTAGGTGGGGAACTTTCTGGGATGGGGAGTGGTACCTGGAGAAGGATTGCTAGGGTTTGTTGGTATATTCTGCTGAGCCTTTACCTTCTCCATCTCCAGTGCATGCTTCCTCTCTTTTTCCTTCTCCTCCTCCACATGCTTCCTCTCTTTTTCCTTCTCCTCCTCCACATGCTTCCTCTCTTTTTCCTTCTCCTCCTCCACATGCTTCCTCTCTTTTTCCTTCTCCTCCTCCACATGCTTCCTTGCCTCCATTTCCCTCCTGTGGGCAGCCTCCTGTACCTCCTTTTCCAGCCGCATGAGTTCTATCTGTCTTTCATGTTCCTTTTGTTTTTCCTCAGCCTGAAATCTGGCTAATTCCATCTTTTGTTGTGCTGTGGATTCTGTCATCCTAACCTCTCTGTTTTTAACTAACTTTACACCCGAGGTTTAGAAATAAACAAACAAAACTTGGCTGTAAAATTTTGCTGTGCTGGAATAGAATACCTATTCTCTGATAGTGATTGTCAGCCTACAGAAAAAGACAATTCCCTTGTCTCTGCTCTGGGCCCAAATCAAAGCAAAAACTTCCAACTACTTTGAAACCTGTTTACCCAGCCCAAAGAAAAAACAAGTTTCCTTTTTAAACTTGTGCTCCTTGTAAAAAATCAAAATCCAAAAAAAAAAAACCCTGCCACTTTTGTCTCCAGGCAAATGGGTAGAACACCCCTCCTTCTATTTACTTTTAGGGAAACAAAAAACTCTGGGTTGGAAGACTGTGAATTTCCCTGCAGGAGTTAAGTACCCTGCCTCCAGGCAAAGAAAACCTGCAATTCACAAAGATAATCCTCTTTTGTCTCTGCTTGGCCACAAAGCAGAGAAAAACAAGCTGCTTTCAGTTTCAGCTGCTTCTGGACTTCCTTTTTTTTTAAAATCTGTATTTCTAGTTCAAAAAAATCTCAACTGGATCTCAAAATGATTTCAGGTTAATCCCACCACTATGCCACCATGTCAAGGTTCCTCCCCCACTCTGAACTCTAGGGTACAGATGTGGGGACCTGCATGAAAAACCTCCTAAGCTTATCTTTACCAGCTTAGGTCAAAACTTCCCCAAGGTACAAAATATTCCACCCTTTTGTCCTTGGATTGGCCGCTACCACCACCAAACAAATACTGGTTACTGGGGAAGAGCTGTTTGGACACGTCTTTCCCCCCAAAATACTTCCCAAAACCTTGCACCCCACTTCCTGGACAAGGTTTGGTAAAAAGCCTCACCAATTTGCCTAGGTGACTACAGACCCAGACCCTTGGATCTTAAGAACAATGAACAATTCTCCCAACACTTGCACCCTCCCTTTCCTGGGAAATGTTGGATAAAAAGCCTCACCAATTTGCATAGGTGACCACAGACCCAAACCCCTGGATCTGAGAACAATGAAAAAGCATTCAGTTTTCTTACAAGAAGACTTTTAATAAAAATAGAAGTAATTAGAAATAAGAAATCCCCCCTGTAAAATCAGGATGGTAAATACCTTACAGGGTAATTAGATTCAAAACATAGAGAACCCCTCTAGGCAAAAACCTTAAGTTACAAAAAAGATACACAGACAGAAATAGTTATTCTATTCAGCACAATTCTTTTCTCAGCCATTTAAAGAAATCATAATCTAACACATACCTAGCTAGATTACTTACTAAAAGTTCTAAGGCTTCATTCCTGGTCTATCTCCGGAAAGACAACATGTAGACAGACCCACAAACCCTTTGTTTCTCTCCCTCCTCCCAGCTTTTGAAAGTATCTTGTCTCCTCATTGGTCATTTTGGTCAGGTGCCAGCGAGGTTACCTTTAGCTTCTTAACCCTTTACAGGTGAGAGGAGATTTCCTCTGGCCAGGAGGGATTTTAAAGGGGTTTACCCTTCCCTTTCTATTTATGACAGTTGTACAGGGACCAAAGCGGCACATAGGTGAGCAGCACAGGGTGCAGGGCGGAAGCCACAAGCATGGAGGAGTTGTACCCTCTTTTCCCTGCTTACCCTTAGCAGTGAGATGTCTGCTAGAATTACCCCAGCCTGTGGAAAAGTGTGGAAGGATTTTAGAATTTGTTCCCTAGAATGTTGCAACACCACCTTCGTAAAGAATCTGTGCTCTTTTCCCCATGCGGAACCCCCCAACCCTGCCAACACTCACCATGCTTTGGGTGTTCACAGAGATGTGTGCCTGGCTAGGGTCAGTGAGAAAGTGATGGCAATGTTGCAAAAGGTGTATTTACCAGAAATGTTTCAATGCTGTGTGTAAATTTAACAATCCCACTTCTGTGCATTGTCTCCTGTGCTTCACCAGATGTGGCCTTCAGGAACGCACCCCGGCTGAGCATGTCCCCAGATAAGAAAGCATCCAAGACACAGCAAAGAAGACATGTTCCGGGAGGTCCTGAAGTGCTCCAATGCAGAAAAAAGGGAACGCAAGGAGTGCTGGGAAGCCGAACGGCAGGACAGAAAAGAGAATCACACGTTTGTTAAGGACACTACTGAGCGGATGATTAAAGTAATGGAGGCGCAAACGCAGATGCTGAAGTCCTTAATAATGCTGCAGACTGAGCAAATCAGTGCTCGACCTCCACTGCAGCATATTCAGAACTCTTTTCCATCCCCGCCCAACTCTGCCCACACATTCATAGACTCATAGACATAAAGGTCAGAAGGGACCATTATGATCATCTAGTCTGACCTCCTGCACAATGTAGGCCATAGAATCTCGCCCACCCACTCCTGCAATAAACCTCTCACCTATGTCTGAGCTATTGAAGTCCTCAAATCATGGTTTAAAGACTTCAAGGTGCAGAGAATCCTCCAGCAAGTGACCCGTGCCCCATATGGCACAGGAAGGCGAAAACCCCTCAGGACCTCTTCCAATCTGCCCTGGAAGAAAATTCCTTCCCGACCCCAAATATGGTGATCAGCTGAACCCTGAGCAGGTGGGCGAGATTCACCAGCCAGATACCCAGGAAAGAATTCTCTGTAGTAACTCAGATCCCACCCCATCTAACATCCCATCACAGGCCATTGGGCCTATTTTTACCATGAATAGTTAAAGATCAATTAATTGCCAAAATCATGTTATCCCATCATACCATCTCCTCCATAAACTTATCGAGCTTAATCTTGAAGCCAGATAGGTCTTTTGCCCCCACTACTTCCCTTGGAAGGCTATTCCAGAACTTTACTCCTCTGATGGTTAGAAACCTTCATCTAATTTCAAGTCTAAACTTCCCGATGGCCAGTTTATATCCATTTGTTCTTGTGTCCACATTGGTACTGAGCTTAAATAATTCCTCTCCCTCCCTGGTATTTATCCCTCTGATATATTTATAGAGAGCAAACATATCTCCCCTCAACCTTCTTTTAGTTAGGCTAAACAAGCCAAGCTCCTTGAGTCTCCTTTCATAAGACAAGTTTTCCATTCCTTGGATCATCCTAGTAGCCCTTCTCTGTATCTGTTCCAGTTTGAATTCATCTTTCTTAAACATGGGAGACCAGAACTGCACACAGTATTCCAGGTGAGGTCTCACCAGTGCCTTGTATAATGGTACTAACACCTCCTTATCTCTACTGGAAATACCTCTCCTGATGCATCCCAAGACCGCATTAGCTTTTTTCACGGCCATATCACATTGGTGGCTCATAGTCATCTGTGGTCAACCAATACTCCAAGGTCCTTCTCCTCCTCCGTTACTTCTAATGGATGCGTCCCCAGCTTATAACTAAAATTCTTGTTATTAATCCCTAAATGCATGACCTTACACTTCTCACTATTAAATTTCATCCTATTACTATTACTCCAGTTTACAAGGTCATCCATTCCTTTCCACCTCCAGGACTTCTGGGTTTTCCATTCACTCTCCCTTGGACAACTTTCACAATGATAGCTGGACCTACGCACAGCTGTGAAAGTCTGCCCTTCCCTGATTCCTCCTTTCCCGCCAAGCGTCTGTGTGTTTGCATGTGCTGTTTCTTGTGCAATGAAAGCAAACTTTTATAATGGTAATTTGTCTTTATTTTTTTTCGACAGGGTGAGATTGCAGGCACTGCCAATACATGCACAGGCATTTTAATCACTTTATTACATGAATATAAGGCCCCAAATGTCACCATTGCCCCCTAGGAAAACTATATGTCATGTACCATTGAAGCAACTCAGACAGAGATATATGTTACTGGTGGTCATTGTCAAAGTGCTGCCTCAAAGCATCCCTGATTGGAATAGCTCCCCTCTAGGCTCCTCTGACAGCCCTGGTATCTGGCTGCTCAAAATCAGTGGGCAAGCAGTCTGACTCAGCACTCCACCCCTGAGCAAACCTTTCACCTTAGCTTCACAGAGCTTATGCAACGTACAGCACGCAGCTATGACCATAGGAATATTATCCTCAGTGAAGTCCAACATGCCATAAAGGCATCGCCAGTGCACCTCTAATTTGCCAAAGGCACATTCAACTGTCATCTGGCACCTACTGAGTCTGTTGTTGTACCGCTCCTTACTGCTGTCCAGGTGTCCTGTGTAAGGTTTCATGAGCCATGGCTGTAAGGGGTATGCAGGGTCCCCCAGGATCATGATGGGCATTTCAACACCCCCCACAGTAATCTTCTGGTTAGGAAAGAAAGTCCCCGCTTGTAGCTTTCTGTACAGGCCCATGTTCCTGAAGATGCATGCGTCATGTACCTTCCCAGACCACCCCACTTTGATGTCAGTGAAACGCCCATAGTGATCCACAAGAGCCTGCAACACCATGGAGAAGTATCCCTTCCTATTGATGTCCTCCATCGTAACGTGATCTGGTGCCAAAATTGGAATATGTGTGCCATCTATCGCCCCTCCAAAGTTAGGGAAAACCATTTCTACAAAGCTGTCCACTATTTCATGCACATTTCCCAGAGTCACAGTCCTTTGTAGCAGGATGCGATTTATTGCCCTCCACACTTGCATTAACACAGCCCAACAGTCGATTTCCCCACTCCAAATTGATTAGCAACCAACCGGTAGCAGTCTGGAGTTGCCAGCTTCCACACAGCAATTGCCACACACTTCTCTACCGAGAGGGCAGCTCTCATTCTGGTGCTCTTGCGCTGCAGGTCTGGGGTGAGCTCCGGGCACAGTTCCAGGAAGGTGGCTTTCCGCATCTGAAAATTCTGTAGCCACTGCTCATCATCCCACACCTGCATGACGATACAATCCCACCATTCACTGCTTGTTTCCCAAGCCCAAAAGCGATGGTCTACTCTGTGCACCTACTCTGTGAATGCCAAAAGCAATCTAAAGTTGCTCCTATCCACACCACGGAGAATGTCAGGTGCCTGTGAGTCTTCCTCAGTTAGGAACTTCACGATTAACTGCACTGCCATCCATGATGTCTTCATGACAGTTAACAGAGCATAGGAGAGCAGCACGGGATCCATCCCTTCTCACAAAGATGCTGGGGTTTGGAAAAATGCAGTGAAAGAAAGCCGGAAGCCCATGGAGTACTTGGACAGAAAGCAATGCATCACGGGACATTTAGCACTGTCCCAAGATGCTCCGCGATCCGCTCCATCGTCCCACAATACCTAGTGACAGAAGGACTGTGGAATAGGTACCCATAGTACATTGCTCACTCTGTCGATGATGGTGCTCCGACTCTGGATGCGATCTGCCGACAGACGGAGCAAGTGTGAACAGGAAATTGCGATTTTTATTATGTTGACATCACTTTTGTCGAAACAAATTGGTAGTGTAGACATGGCCTAAGTGTCAGTATCAAAGCAGGCCAGTCAGACAGCCTGTTACCCAGTAGATTGACAGATTCATAGAGTTAAGGCCAACAGGGACATTAGATTATCTAGTCTGACTTCCTGTATATCACAGGACATTACATTTCACTGTTAGCCCTATACAGAGTCGCATAAATTGTTTGGCATCTCTTCCAGAAAGGCATCCTGTATTGACATGAAGAAATCAAGAAATGGAGAATTTACTCACTCCCTTGGAAGTTTATTCCAATGGTTGATCACCGTTAAAAGATAAGGCACTGTTGGGCCTTATTTATAATTTGAATGTATCTGGTTTTAACGTCCAGCCACTGGTTCTTGTTCAGCCTTTCTCTGGTAGATTAAAGAGCACTTTAGTATACGGTATTTTCTCCTCGTGAAGGTACACTGTTATCAAGTCACCTCTCAATCTTCTTTTTAATAAGCTAAACAGATTGAGCGCTTTAAGTCACTCACTGTAAGGCATTTTCTCCAGCATTTGAATAATTTTTTGTGGCTCTTTTTTGCATCCTCTCCAATTTTTCAATATCCTTCTTAAAACATGGACACCAGAACTGGATACAATATTCCAGTGTTGGTCCGATCAATGCAATATACGGGGTAAAATCAACTCCCTGCTTCTACTCACCATTCTCCTATTTATACATCCAAGGATGACACGAGCTCAGGAATAGTCAATGATTTTTTGTCAAGGTCCAAATTTCTTGTTCAAGGTATTGTCAAGGTCCAGACGCTAGAAAAAATGATAAAAAACCCAACAACAAACAGCAAGTAAATTCAAAGGTTTCGGGTCCATTCAAAAGCGTCTGGCACTCCAGATTTGGCCCACGGGCTGCCTATTGACTACCCCTGCATTAGCTGTTTTTGCCACAGTATCGCCCTGGGAGCTCATGCTGAGCTGCTTGTCCACTATGACCCCTAAATCATTTACAGAGTGTCTGCTTTCCAGGATACAGTCCCCCATTCTCCATTCTGCAGGCGTTCCATGTTCCTAGATGTATGCCTTTGTACTTTCCTGTATTAAAACTCATTTTGTTTGGATGGGCCCAGCTTACACAGTGACTGATCACTCTGTATAACTGCTCTGTCCTCATCATTATTTATCACTCTGCAGTCTTTTTTAATTCTGCAAATTTTATCGGTAGTGATTTTATATTAACTTTCAGATAACTGGTGACAAAGTTGAACAATGTCAAGTCTAGTACTGATCACTGAGGAATCCCTCTACAAACATCCCCATTTGATAATAAGTCCCTATTGACACCACTTTCTGAGATCTGTCGGCTAGTCAGTTCTTAATACAGTTAATATGTGCTTTACTGGTTTTGTATACTGCTGATTTTTAAATCAGAATGTTGTGTGGTACTAACTCAAATGCCTTACCAAAGTCCATTACCTCCACGCAGTTACCTTTATCAACCAAACTTGTCATCTCATCAAAGAACGAAATCAGGTTTGTTTGATGAGACCTACGTTCCATCAAACCATGTTGATTGGCATTGCTCATATTCCCATTCTTTATCAATTGAATCCCATATTAGCTATTCCATTATTGTGCCTGGGAATGATGTCAGGTTAACTGACCTATCGTTACCTGAGTCATCCCACTTGACCTTTTGAATACTGGCACATTAGCACTCTTCTGGAATTTCCCTGGTATTCCAAAATTGAGTAAAAATTAACATCAGTGGCCCAGAGTTCTCCTTAGCCAACTCTTTTGGGAATCTTGGGTGCAAGATATCTGGGCCTTCTGATTTAAAAATGTTTATCCCTTGTAGATGTGTTTTAACATAGAATCACAGAATTATAGGACTGGAAGGGACCTCAAGAGGTCTTCTAGTCCAATCCCCTGCACTCAAGACAGGATTAAGTATTATCTAGACCATCCTTGACAGGTGTTTGTCTAATCTGCTCTTAAAAATCTCCAGTGATGGAGATTCTATAACCTCCCTAGACAATTTATTCCAGTGCTTAACCCTGACAGTTAGGAAGTTTTTCCTAATGTCCAACAACCTAAACCACCCTTGCTGAAATTTAAGCCCATTGCTTCTTGTCCTATCCTCAGAGGTTAAAAAGAACATTTTTTCTCCCTCCTCCTTGTAACCTTTTATGTACTTGAAAACTGTTATCATATCCCCCCCACACATCAGTCTTCTCTTCTCTAGACTAAACAAACCCAATTTTTTCAATCTTCCCTCATAGGTTATGATTTCTAGACCTTTAATAATTTTTTGTTGCTCTTCTCCAGACTCTCTCCAATTTGTCCACATCTTTCCCAAAATGTGGTGCCCAGAACTGGACGCAATACTCCAGTTGAGGCCTAATCAGAGCAGAGTAGAGCAGAAGAATTACTTTTTGTGTCTTGCTTACAACACTCCTGCTAATACATCCCAGAACGATGTTTGCTTTTTTTGCAACAGTGTTACACTGTTGACTCATATTTACCTGTGATCCACTATGACCCCCAGATCCCTTTTTGCAGTACTTCTTCCTAGGCAATCATTTTCCATTTTGTCTGTTCCTTCCCAAGTGGAGCACTTTGCATTGGTTACTTTGCATTGGGTCTTATTGAATTTCATCCTATTTACTTCAGGCCATTTCTCCAAATCATTTTGAATTTTAATCCTATCCTCCAAAGCACTTGCAACTCCTTCCAGCGTGGTATTGTCCACAAACTTTATACGTGTACTCTGTATTATCTAAATCATTGATGAAAATATTGAATAGAACCGGACCTAGAACTGATCCCTGTGGGACCCCACTTGTTATGCCCTTCCAGCTTGACTGTGAACCACTGATAACTACTCTCTGGGAACAGTTTTCAAACCAGTTATGCACCCACTTTATAGTAGCTCCATTTAGGTCAGGGGTTCTCAAACTGGGGGTCGGGACCCCTCAGGGGGTCAAGAGGCTATTACATGGGGGGTCGCGAACTGTTAGCCTCCACCCCAAACACCGCTTTGCCTCCAGCATTTATAATGGTGTTAAATATATAAAAACATGTTTTTAATTTATAAGGGGGGGGTCACACTCAGAGGCTTGCTATGTGAAAGGGGTTGCCAGTACAAAAGTTTGAGAACCACTGATCTAGGTTGTATTTCCCTAGTTTGTTCATGAGAAGGACATGCTTGGCAGTCTCAAAAGCCTTACTAAAGTCAAGATATACCACATCTACCATTTCCCCCCATCCACAAGGCTTGTTACCCTGTCAAAGATAGCTATTAGGCTGGTTTGACATGATTTGTTTTTGACAAATCCATGCTGACTGTTATTTATCACCTTATAATCTTCTAGGTGTTTGCAACGTTCTCCTGAGTTGCTAACAGTAGAGTCGCTGTTACCTGCTTCCAGGTAACTACTTTTCTCTAACTCTCAGTGCATGCAGTGTTGTTGTAGCCGTGTTGGTCCCAGGATATTAGACAGACCAGGTGGGTGAGGCAAAATCTTTTATTGGACCAACTTCTCTTGGTGAGAAAGACAAGCTTTTGAGCTCTGTGTAGCTCGAAAGCTTGGCTCTATCACCAAACGAGGTTGATCCAATAAGAGATATTGACTCACCCACCTTGTAATTCGTAGTGTGTCAGTCTGCACCTAGTATCACAGCCTGCATCCCAGTGTCACCCTCTCCTGCACCCAGTATCGCAGCCTGCATTCCCGTGTCGCTCCCTGCTCACCTGGGGCTTCCCACGGCTGCATGCGCTGCATGTCCCTGATGCTCCATCTCAGCTATGGCTGAGCATTAGCTCCCTGCAATGTGATCTGTTAGCGTCTATACCAGAGGTGGGCAAACTACGGCTCGCGGGACTGTTCTGCCCAGCCCCTGAGCTCCTGCCCCAGGAGGCTCTCCCCCCGGCCCCTTCCTTGCTGTTCCCCCTCCCCCGCAGCCTCAGCTCACTGTGCCACTGGTGCAATGCCCTGGGCAGCGGAGCTGCAAGCTCCTGGGGTAGCCCAGCTGCAGAGCCTGGCCTGACCCGGTGCTCTGTGCTGCACAGTGCATGGCTGGCTCCAGCCGGGCGGCGCAGCTGCCTGTCCTGGTGCAGCCGCGCCACGAGCCACCGGTGCTCCAGGGAGTGTGGTAAGTGGGCAGGGAGCGGGGAAGGGGAGTTGGATAGAGGGCAGGGGAGTTCGGGGGGTGGTCAGGGGCCGGGGGTGTGGATAGGGGTTGGGGCAGTCAGAGGGTGGGGAACAGGGGGGTTGAATGGGGGCAGGGGTTCCGGGGGCGGTCAGGGAGAAGACGTGGTTGGATGGGGCAGTGGTCGGGGGGGGGTGGGGGGGACAGTCAGGAAGGAGTGGAGGGGTTGGATGGGGCGGCGGGGGGCAGTCAAGAACAAGAGGAGAGTTTGGATGGGGTAGCAGGGGGCAGTCAGGGGTGGGGGTTCAGGGGGAAGTCAGGGGACAGGGAGAAGGGGTGGTGGATGGGGCAGGAGTCCAAGGGGGGTGAGAAGCAGGGGGAATCAGATAGGGGGCAGGGGCCGGGCCACGCCTGGCTGTCTGGGGAGGCACAGCCTCCCTTAACTGGCCCTCCATACAATTTCTGAAACCCGATGCGGCCCTCAGGCCAAAAAGTTTACCCGCCCCTGTTCTATACCATTCCCACCCTGCCTGCCAGAGAGCTGACAGCAAACAAAACGGTGGGTCAGACATGTGGCTCTGACACCAGGAAAACTTCACAGCTGAAAAGAAAACAATTCCAAGGCAATTCTGCAGAGCAGCCAGAATCTATTTCATGGCCCAGCTCCAGGCTTCAAGCAGGTGACATCTGCCATGGAAAGCATGAGTGGTGTGTGTGCATGGAAAACCAGTCTGACTTCTATTTATAATGCCAATGGGGCTTCTCTCTCCCTCCCCTTCCACCTCCCCACTGGATTCTCTCTTTCTGCAGCCACAGTCTCCTGCTATCAGCTCTCACAAGCTATTTCTAAGCTGGGTTGGGACCTGCTCAGTCTCTGGATGGGAGGCAGCCCAAGAAAACCCAGGATGCTGGGGAGACATACAAACCCAACCCAGGTCCCTGGGACTGTTAAGCGTGATTCCCAAACAAAAACGGGAGCTTCACAACCCCACAGAGTCCCCATCAGCCTCCAGCTGCTACTGAACCCTGTCCCACTTGCAGTGGCTCCCCTCCCTGTTGCCTGGGCTCCAGCGTGCCGCAGCCCACGCTTCCTTCCTCTGGGCTCAGCAGGGAAGATCCTTCCACAGGTCCACTCACAAGACACCAGAGTGAGCAGTAGCTGACCACTTCCTGGAGCATGGGGGCACCCCTAGCTGACGGGCCTCCCCTAGTAGGCAAGGGGTGTGCCCCCCCATCCTGAATGGCAGCAAGGGGGGTGAGGGCTTGGCTCAATGGAATTAGAATCCAAGGTGCTGCAGTCTGGGCAGCATGAGCCCTGCGAGCCCTAGGGACTGAGAGTAGAGAACAGGATGATGTAAGGAGACCCTGAATAAGTCAGAGAGGAGGTGGGCAGAGTAGGAGAGCAAGGAGGCTCTTACCTCATGGCAGCTGGAGCCTCATATTGATTAACCCTCTCACAGGTGTCACCAGCACCACAAAAGACTCCTCCCCCAACTTCCAAAACATGTGAGTGGAGCCAGCTAGGCTCTCGGGAAAGCAGGAGTGAGGCCCTGTTGCTGATAGGGCAGGGCTCATGGAGAACAGAAGCTCCTGATCTTCCTCATAACACAAGAACAAGGGGGCATTCCATGAAACTGAAAGGCAGAAGATTCAGAATGGATCAAACAAAAGAAATTCTTTTAATATAACCTGCAATTAGCCAATGGAACTCACTGTCACAAGATGCCACTGAGGGCAATAATTTAGCAAGAATCAAAAAGGAACTTGATGTTTATACTGATAACATAAACACTCAGAGTTAGAGCAGTTAATGCTAAAAACAATTTTGGAAAGAATATTAACCCTTCAGGCTTCTGGGCTAAAGCCAATCCCTAGTTGTTAGTGATCAGCCTGAGACCCTCCTGGGGGATAGAATAACCCACACCAGCCTATTGCAGGGCTCTTGCTCCTCCTTTTGATGTATCTGGGGCTGGCCACTGTCAGAGCCAGGATACTGGATTAGATGGACCATGGATCTGATCCAGTCTGGCAATCCTTACTTTGCTTTTGGGCCCTAACAACAGCCTGGTGAGGCCCTGGCGATGTTCCCACTACGCCATGTTGTCACCAGAGATGGGGCTAAGCTATGAAGCCCAAGCTACAGCAGATTTGGATTTGGGGTTTCCATTGAGCCCATTTCTGTGACCCCTGGGGAGGGAGTTGGCATCCTGGCAGAAACCGCTGGGTGGAGAAAGGGGCTTAGTCCAGAGGAGCTCACGGGCCTTGGGGAGACCCAGCCTAGGCCCCACAGCCCTTGGGGAGCCCGGTCTGGTGCTGAAGTGCCATTCCTGACGGCTTCTCCCAGTGGTCATCCGGTGTCTCCAGAAGCAGCCGGAGAGCGTTTAACAGCTGATTGGGTTGGAAGGTGGCAAGAACCCAGTCCTATACCAATCACACAATGTGTTTGATGTGATAGTTTCTATAACTACAAAAAGAAAAGGAGTACTTGTGGCACCTTAGAGACTAACAAATTTATTTGAGCATAAGCTTTTGCGAGCTACAGCCCACTTCATCAGTGAGCTGTAGCTCATGAAAACTTATGCTCAAATAAATTTGTTAGTCTCTAAGGTGCCACAAGTCCTCCTTTTCTTTTTCCGAATACAGACTAACACGGCTGCTACTCTGAAACCTTTCTACAACTACATTATCCTTCTTGCCATGAACCTATTTATGCTGCTATAATTGAAACACTTTGTAATGCTGAGGGGTTTCTGCAATGATTTACCCTGCCATGGTTTCTACTGAGAGGGGAGTGTGTGTACATGGATGGGAGGGAATTATTGGAGTTTTAATATTGTCTGGGGCACAACATCCCAACTGCAACATCCAGCATTCGGATCTGATCAGGAGCTGTCAGGTATCTGGAGAAAGCAGCTGGGCTGCAGCTAATTCCAGCGCTAGTGGGATTATTCCTTGCAAATACCTTTATCCAAATGCCTTTTCTTGTTTTCTGCCAATTGCAAATTATCCCTGAATGGGTCATGATTTTTACCAACATTACTCACGCTCACTCAGATGGTTTGTGCAAACAAATGCAAGCTGACTGTTTTATTGGAAAAAATATTCAGATCTAGTTTTCTTGCTGCATTCACCCAGTTCTGTTCTACATGCCTCATGGTTTTCAGATCAAATCTAATCCAATGTAGGTAGCTATAATACACACAGCAGCATAGTATCTGAGTGCTAACGTGTAATCTATTTTGTCACATACTGATCCTGAGTAGCGGGACAGGATATTGTGTGTCTATATGATCTGTGAAGAATTTGGTATGATTCTGTGATGGTGAATGACACCGTGACAGTGTGTGTGTGAGGGATACTGTGTGTACAGTCTGACTGATTCTGTGTAGTGTGTGTGTGAGATACTGAGCAATATGGTATTTCAATGTGTGTGTGTGGGGGGGGTGAGAGAGTGAACAAGGGAGAGCAATTGTTTGCCTGGGTATGAAAGATGATGCTGGCTTGTGGGGTAACAAAGTTCAGAGAAGATAGACAATCCCATTTGGGTTTTACAGCCCATCCCTCTGTCTTAATCCGGCCAGGCAGGCCCAGGCCCCAATAGAGAGAGGTTGAATAGGATATTAAACTGATAACAGAGAGTGTGAAATGGGTCTGGGCCTCCGCACTGATGCTGCTGCAGTCCAATGGAATCCTCTGTTCCTGTAGCTGGGCCACAGGTCTGACCTGGCCTGCCAATTCCTCAGTTCCTGAGTACGGAATCCCTTCTCCCTCTGGCACACATCGAGCCTCGGGTCCCACTGTACAAGTGCAGCATGCTGGTTGCCCTCTGGGGGTGCCACAACAAGAGCACTTCTTCAAACAGGAGACAGCCAGTTGGACCATGCTACCCAGAACCTTGAGCAGAACCCCATTGCAGGTGATGAGAAGGTGGATCATGAAAGTAAACTGGTATGTCTCAGGCATTCCATCAATAGAGCACAGAGACCACCACACCCACGAGCAGCACCCCTGACCACACATCGCTTCTCTGCTTCTTCCTTCAGTGCAGCACTAGCGGCTCAATCCTGCCAGCTGCTGAGCTTGGAGTTGTGGGTGATCAGCGCCTCACAGGATCAAGCCCTAGGTGAGGCTATGCATCCTCAGATCTCTGCCTCTTCCTTACATCAGTCTGTCTCTGCCCATCAAGTGCCTGATGGGACATGGCAGAGCTGAGATGGACAGTACCAAAGGTTGAAAGAAACCAAGGTGGAGGGAGATCAACTTTCGGCCTCAGTCTAGAACTGGAACTCCTAAAGCAGAAGTGGATAGTTCAGGGGCCCTGCTGGAATGCAGACGAAGGTCTGAGCTGGAGCAAAGATGGCTGGAGTGCTCTAGAACAGGAGCAGCTTTGGAGCATGGTGGAGATTTGTCCCACGTGGAGTCTTCTAGACATTGCTCAGCCAAGGGAGAGGGCACTGGTGCCTCAAAGAGGAAGCACAGATGGAGTCCAGGGATATGGGTACACACAACAATTCCAGGCCTCCCCATTTTGTTCCCCAGCCATTAAAGCACGTCTCCCCCAGCTCCCAGGGCTTCACGTGAGGGCAGCCCTGCTACGGTCAGACCCAGCAGGATTTTGCAGAAACCTACTGAGTTTCCAGTAAAAACAACAAGGAGTCCGGTGCTACCTTAAAGACTAACAGATTTATTTGGGCATAAGCTTTCGTGGGTAAAAAACCACTTCTTCAGATCTGAAGAAGTGGTTTTTTACCCACGAAAGCTTATGCCCAAATAAATCTGTTAGAAGCTTATGCCCAAATAAATCTGTTAGTCTTTAAGTTGCCACTGGACTCCTTGTTGTTTTTGGGAATACAGACTAACACAGCTACCCCCTGATACTTGAGTTTCCAGTGACTACTCGGTCAGGAGTGTTTCTCTCAGGGATGTTTTGGGATTTTAACAAAGACTTTCCCAATTTCAGCCCCCAGGGGCCTGTGAATTCTGTGTCCCTGGCAGTTTCTTAAAATATAACCCACAGCAAATTGACCTAATGCCTTTTTCCTGCCCTGTTCTGAATCCCCTGTTCTAGTGTAACCTGCAGTAAACTCTTTTCCACCCCATCAATGCCCTGTTTCAGATCAGCTCCTCTCCTGTATTATTGCACAACCCACAGCAAACCAATCCGCCTCCCCTGTTCCAGATCAGCTGCTCCCTACTATATTATAGCCAGGGGTCAAACTGTGGGCGGAGCCTACGAGCTCCTCCCACAAAACAAGCCCCACCCATGCGAATCACCAAGATGAGCCAGCACTCACACTATATTGTGCAAACATTCAGAATACCATTAGCCCAAGTGGTTAGCCAATATTTGGGGACTTAGAGTTTTTTTTTCAATGAGGAGGAGAAACTGATGATAGTCAGGTATCTTGATCAATTCTGTTTATTTACAAAGAATGTACAAAGTTCTGTTTCCCTGAACACAAGAGGAATCAAACAACATAGGGCAGTTTTTTGCTCACAAATTCAACCCTCTGTGTTTGGAGTCAACCGCAGACAAATCCCTCTGCTCACAAAGCTCAGCCTCTGCCCTGCCCCGCCCCGCCCCACATGTAGCCTGTGTTTTGGGTGGAGGCTCCTATTGTTTTAGCTATTTCACTCCAAAGGGAGCTTAGCTGCTTCTTATGTTTATCTTGAAAGAAAGGCAGTGATTATGCCCATCAGCTTCAATGGGGTTTCACATAACCCCAAGCATGACAACAGGATTGTGCAGTTCCCTGGACTTGTCTCATTCTTGGTGAGGGAGAGCAAGCCCATGGGCTCTGACTCCTTTCTTGGTGATACCAGCAACGGTAAGAATTAACAACATTTACATTAGCACTTGCCATTGGAGTTAACCCCTCACTGAGATGAACAGGGAATTTCACACCACCAAGTGCTATAGTTCCAGGCACTCTGAAGTCTCAGGCAGATACCTGCATGAATTACACTCAGTTCACATTTTTGAGGCTTTTTTCTGGCTTGTCTACACTTGAAAAGTTACCAAGTAATTCTTCCAGAAGAGCAGTTTCAGTAAAAGCCGCTGTGTGAACATTCTTCCTAAGGAATAAGACTATAAGAGTGTCCAGACGGGGAGTGACTCCAGTACATCTCCAAGTGTAGGTAAGCCCTTCATAACCAGCTAGCCATAACTTATTTTTTTAAAGGAAAGCTGGTGATTCCAGAGAACAAGACAGCAGCTTGAGAAAGGTGCCCATACTGCACTGCCACACACTGGCTCAATCTTTCTTCTAATTATAGCGTAATCCACAGCAAACCGCCCAGTCATAGAATATCAGGGTTGGAAGGGACCTCAGGAGGTCATCTAGTCCAACCCCCTGCTCAAAGCAGGACCAATCCCCAACTAAATCATCCCAGCCAGGGCTTTGATGGTCTCCCGCCGCCCCCACCTTCGAACTGCACTTTTAATTTTACAGGAGAGTCAAACTGACCTTTCCCAGTGTTCGATATGTTTGAATTTCCCAGGGCCAGGAAGCAGCGCTTGTGAATTAAAAATCCATTATAAACATTAAGTCCTCTCACAGCTGGGACTCCAGCAGCACATGCTTCCTCACACCAGCTCCAGCTGGGATCCAGTGATGTGGGCTTCCCTCTAGCAGTGCCTGGTCAGTACCAGCTGGGATACAAGCATTGCAACCTTCTTCATAGCAATGCCCTGTCAGTGCCAGCCAGGACTCCTGTAGTCATCACTGTATTGTCCCCACCGTCCCCAGCCAAGATGACAGGGATGTGGCTTTATTCCCCAACCCTGCAGAGTTAGAGCAAGGGGTTTGGGGAGGGGACGTGCTCCTGGAGTGAGAAATTCTCTGCCCCAGAGTGGTCTTGGAGCAGGTCCCTGGTAAGTGGCCACCCTGCACTTCTGCCTTGAGGAAGTGGCATGCCCCCTCCTTGCTGCAGATGACTGCTTTTGCACACATCATTGCATTCCCCACTCAGCAATCTGTGCCATGCAGGCTGGATCCCCCCACCTCTGCTGCCTCTTGGTGTCGCTCACAAATGGACATAATCAGTGGGAGCCAGCAGGCCTTTATCTCCCCATGCTAATGCCACTGCTGCACTGCCTGCCTACGTGGAAAGGGCTGTTGCTTTAATTTCAAACCCTCACTGCTCCCTCCCTCTGACCTGCCATTCTCCACTGCCCCAAATGGTCTGGTCCTGCAAATCTCCAGGCTCAGAAGTCAGGACTCTTGGGTTCCATTCCCAGCTCAAAGCCAGGATGCCTTTGAAATGACAGCCCATTGACCCACAAAGGATGAAGAAGCTTCCTTTTTGGGGAGTGACTTTCACTGGTCCCCCTGTCCCAAGCCAGCCTCCCACTCTGCTCCACTACCCCGGCTGGCAGGCAGGCAGGAGGCTGTGCAGATGGAGAATGTCATTCACTGTGGATGGCAGACATAGCTGCTGTTTTCTTGCTCACATTTTAGGGCTCCCTGGAACTTGGGCATTCTGGCAAGAGGCTGAAATTACAGGCCATCTATCATGGGGACGGGGCTGGCAGGTGGTGAAGCCCAGCTGCGGCTCAGCAAGGACTGCTTCCCATTCACATTCATTCCTTAATCATCAGTCAGCTCTGAGCAAGGCAGCTGCCTGGACAGCCACCACTGCTGCTCCCCATCAGAGCTGGGGTATGGTAGAGAGAGCCAAGCACCTGGGCTGACAATACCTCTGTGCCCCTGCCAGAGCTGGGAGATGGGACAGTGACCAACCTGGCACCACCCCTGCACTTCTACAAGAGCTGGGGTTGGGACAGCAAGTCCCCCCTCCAACCACAACCAGGGGAAGGGACAGTGAGTTTTCTGCCTGGCCAGGCACTGCCTCTGCCCCTCCCCACTCCACTGACAAACACACACACACATCACAGTCACCCAGCCCACATCCATGCACATCAAACCCATACAACATGGAGAGGGTGCTGTGATGTGGTGCGCCAGTATGGGGGGCAGAGTGAGGACAGGCAACAGGGGAAGAGGTAGCTGCACAGTTACTTGTTGCGCAGTCCAGGCTGAGCTCAACCCCTGCAGAAACTTCTGAGATCCTCCTGCACTGTCTCCAGCCTCACGCATTGCAGCCTCCTCCTCCCTGGGATGCCTTGGTGCGGCTGTGCTACCTGCATGCACCCGCCTGGGGGAGCAGACAAGAGGCTCCAGGACTGGGCTGGAGAAGAAGCAGGGAAAGCAGCATCAAAGGCAGCTGAGGAGCACTCCTGCAGGGGGCAGGAATCTGGCAGCTCTCTCCCAGTCTCCACTGCCCCTCCTGGGTGCGGAGTTAACTTGCATCAGATGCTGGAGCTTCAAAGGGAGAGAAAGTGAGGGATGAGTGGGGGGACAAACACACTGCTGGGAGGGGGAAATGGGAGAGGAGGTAAAGGGGTTTATGGGATGAAGGTAAAGGAAAAGGAGGGGAAGAGGGGAGAGCAAAGGGAAGGGGGATTAAGAGGAGGGAGAAGAAGGAAGTGAGGGGTGGGAGCAGGAGAGAAAAAATATGAAACAGATCAGATTGCAAGGACTCAAAAGAGAGGGCCTGTTTGATTGAACAGATGAGGCTGGGAACAGGGTGTAGTTCTCAGTACATGGAGTGAGCAGAGAGATAAGGGCACCTCTCTAACACACACTCTCCCCTCACTATCTTGCAGCTCACAGCTTGTAGCTCAATCAAAGACTCCAGTTACGATTTCCCTGATAGGTGGATTGCAGGGAATGGGCTGCATTTGGTATGTGTGAAACTTTAAACATTAAACTGGTGACTGGCAGCAAAATTCCCAGATAAGGCACAGCGGGACTGTCTGAAACAAACACATCTCCCCAGCTGCCAAGCTACAGCTCTGAATGGAGCCCAGACTGGACTAGGATAGGAAACACCTGTATCCTGCTACAGAGGCCACAGCAGGATGAACCATACCAGTGAGCACCTTTGCCCTGATGGAGGGGCAGAACAGGACGTCCCACGCCAGTAAGCGCCTCTCCCCTGCTGGAGGGGCAGAGCAGGACGTCCCACACCAGGTGACATCAGGCAACAACAGCCCCCCTTTCATTTTAAATTCCATTCTTAAATCTGAGAAACGCTGGAGCAGGGAAGCAAAGACCCAAACTGACCATGCAAAGGCTGGATGGAAAGAGCTCTGGAGCCCTGCTACTGCTGTACACAAAATATGGCTGTAATATCCGATTGCGAGGACCTCATATAAATAAATAAATTCCCAAGATGGCGAGAAGCATCTTGAGTCATGAGTGTTTTGGGAACTGAGAGGATGTTTGGCATTTAAAGGGCTCTGACTCTGGCCAAATGCTCCATGGGCAATAAAACAAAGAAGGCGTCTATAAAAAGCACTATAAATTAAACTCAAAGCAAAGGGTTGTGTAACTATTAATTTACTTGTTTCCATCTAAACAACAAGTATCTGCCTCCCTCATCTCTCCAAATCCGTCTAATGACCTGTCCACACCCATCCCAGAGCTGGGCTTCCTGCATAGCTTTAAAGCAGCGGAGAGATGGGGAAAACAACACAAATGTGTTTCCTGGATGGGTTCTAAAAAGAAAAGTAGCCTAGGAATATTTCTTCTGCCTTGGCTGGAATCGCTGGGCCTCAATTTAGATAAAGAATAAAGAGAGATTAAGGAGGAACAATTTGAAAAATCCTGTATTGTGTCTTATCAGCGTGACAGAGGGAACTCTCCCCCCGCTGCGCCCAGTGTGGGGGTAAATCACAGCTGCCCAGTGGCACCACCTGCTATCGTGACTGTCAGGAGGGGCAGCCCGCCTCAAGGAACGGATGACAAGCAAGTAGAATGGAGGGGGAGTGTGGGAGGGCTTGCCTGGGTGTGAGACTGAAGGTGTGAGTGTGTGAATGGGGGGTTGTGTGGGTGGGCTGTTGCATGCCTAGGTTTGGGCGAATGTGTGTGGGGAGAGTGTGGAGGTTTGTGTTGGAGACAGAGGTTGAGCCCATGCGTAAGAGGGACTATGGAAGTTTGTGGGAAAGCATTTCTGTGAGACTGTCTGTGAGACAACAATTCTCCCCTGCCTTGGGTCACCATCCACAGTGTAAAACACTCCCATTGGGGGAGGCCAGAATGGGGAGCATTTTGCACTCACTTTACACAGGGTGATGCAAGGTGCTGGCCAGGGAGGGAACGAGACCCTTTCTGTGAATGTGTGCACGCACCAGGCCTGCGTTTGTGTATGTGCTACCTAGTCCATACGGCTCTGTGCTGCTGTTCCATGGGGGATGCATGCTCCTTGCTGGCAAAGGGCTCCGTGTCCTTGCTCTACGCGGAGTGCTCAATGCCCACTGGTACAGGGTTCACTGCTGATTGCTTTTGCTTAGTCTCTCAGTGCGTGGTTACAGCAAGGAAAGTGACACTAGATTAATTAGTCCCTGCTGCTGCCTCACCTCTGCTCCCAGTAATATAAAGTGAGCTGTAGCTCATGAAAGCTTATGCTCCAATAAATTTGTTAGTCTCTAAGGTGCCACAAGTCCTTTTCTTTTTAGTAGTATCCATGATCTTAAAAAATACCTACAAGTGTTTGCTCCTCTTATCCCTGCAGGGGGCAACATGTGTGGGATTGGGAGCTGAAGGCTATTCACACTCATGCATGCTTCCTGGATAGAACTGCCAGCTAAGTTCCTCCCGTAGCATCTATAATGGCTAAAGGAGGAGACAGGAAGTCAGGACCCTGGGTTCTATTCCCAGTTCTGGGAGGGTAGTGGGGTCTACTGGGTTAGAGAAGGGATGTAGTTTGGGAGTCAGTATTCTTGGATTCTATTTCCATCTCTGGAACGGTAGTAGGGTCTAGTGGTTAGCGCAGGGAGGTTGCAGTTGGGAGTCTGGAATCTGGGCTCTATTCTCAGCTATGAAAGTGGAGTGGGATTAGAGCAAAAAACTGGGGGTCAGGACTTCTGGGTTCTATTCCTAGTTCCATTGCGCTGTGTGGCACTGGGACAGCCACTTCTCTCTCTGCTATCCTTAAACGGGGATAGCAATTCTCACAAGCAAGTGATGGGTTTTGCAAAGAGCTTTTAGATCCTCCGGCAGAAGGTGCTAGTGAAGTGCTGTGTCTTATTATTGTATCTTCTATAATTAATTATTCATTACAAGTAATGATGCATAATAAGGAGCAGGAAGAACCCAGAGGGGCTTTGAGACCATGTCTGATCTACAGTGTGCTCATCACCATGGGATCGGGTGATTTCAGGAGAGGTTTGCTGAACTGGTGGTTTGTCATGTGGAAGGAAGGGGAGCACACTGGATCCTCAATCCCAGAAGGCCAATAGGTAAGAGACACCCCAACCTCTATGTTTGAACTCTTGCCCCCTGTGGTCTGGAATTGGCAGAAGGAAAGCACTTCCCCCTTTGGCTTCTCAGATGCTCTTGTATGCTTGATTCTGCACCTGGAGGCTTCAGCTGGGTGACGTCAATGAAATCAGGGAAACAGAAATAGATGTGGCTTGTTTGTAAGCAGCAAAACTGAAGCTCGTGCCATATTCTGGGGTATGGGTCTGTGCCCCAGCAACCTGTTTGCTCCCAGGTCCCCAGGATCAGCAGGGTTAGTGATGGGAAGAGATGGGCTTCAACATTTGGACTGCCGCCACACATGGACCTCTCTGACGACCAGAGGCACTTACTAACAATAACACCTTGCACTGCTATAACCTCCCCCTCTGAGGAGTCCATGGGATTCTGGGAGCTAGTAGAGATGAGGGCCATACAAGTACACGGATGATGCATGGAAAGGTTGGTCAGTATCATCTGCCCCATTTTACACATGGGGATATTTGGCACAGAGGGATGAAAGAAATTGTTCAAGGTCAGTGGTGGAGTCAGGAATAGAACCTAGGAGTCCTAAACGCCATATAGCCCCTGCCCCAACTAATACACAACACTCTGGGAATAGAGCCCAGAGCCCCAACTCCCAGTCCCTGGACTTAAACTCTGCCTTTTCCTCCTCCCAACAGAGTCGAGAAAATGAGCAGTTTGCGGGGAAGGGTGGGATTTCCTGATAAAGATGCTGCTGTCCCTACACCTGTGTGGTGCCTCAGCTGCCCGTGCCCCCAGCACTCACGGAGCGAACCAGAATCCCTAGGGGATCACGGGAAATTCTTGTTCTACTGGGGACAGAGCAAGGCTATAAATGGATGCATGGAAAACACTCTCCGTGGGGATCCCCTCTGGGACAGAGGGCCAAGTGAGCAGCTTTGCCTTTATCTCTGCCCCTGCCTGCCCCACATTCCCCTTTCCCTCATTGGTATCTGCTTCACTCCTATTTCCCCAGAGGCCAAAGGCTAATGAGCCATCTTGCTCATGGCAGCCTGTCAGCTCAGCAGTTCTCTCCTGGCCTCTGATGCTCCTGACAGAGCCCCACCCACCCCAGGAACAAAATACCTGAACCAGTCAAAAGGCAGGGGTGGGGGCATTCATCTGAAAGGAAAATAAAAACACTGTGAATTCAGAGAAAGAGAGAGCCCGGCACAGCAGAATGAGCAAGAGAGAGACTATGATGGGGCCAAAGGGAAGCTGAAGGGATCAGCCGATTACTCTGGCCATGTGCATTCTCAGGGCTGGGGACTCCCCTGCTCATAGATCCAGAAAGCAGGAGCAGGGGAGGGGTGAGACCCAAGGGGCAGGAGGAGGCAGTCTGAAGCAGGGGAGCGGGGTATTTGGAAGTGTGAATGAATGGACACCAGGATTTCATCTCTCATTGGAGGGCAGGAGCCTGGGACAGCACTGGTAACACAGAGGTGAAGGAATAGAAAGACAAAGTAGGTGCGGTAATATCTTTGATTGGACCAACGTTTGTTGGCTGAAGGTACAAAGTTTCAAGCTACACAGAGCTCTTCTTCAAGTCTGGAGAAGGAAATCAGAGCGTCTGTGTAGAGCTCTGTATAGCTCGAAACCTTGTCCCTTCCATGACAGAAGCTGGTCCAATAAAACATATGACCTCACTCACTTTGTCTTTCTCATATCCTGGAACCAACACGGCTACAAAAACATTGCTAACCACGGGAGATGAAGAAAGTAAGCCAAAGTGCTCTGAGGGCCAAACATGGCTGGTTCTTCTTGGCCAGCATCTTTGCTTATGGTGTTACTCCCAAGGAAGAGAGAGGCAGGAGGAACAGCTCCCCTTTTCATGTTAGTGAGCCCCCACACCTCATAGATATCAGTGCAGGCACCATGGTATTAAACTAGCGATACAATAAAATTAGGGCTAGGAGATGCTGCAGGATAGGGCCTGGGGATGGAGTGGGTTAGAAGTAAGGTACAGAGGAAGGTTAAGAGAGAAGAATTAGGGACAGAGTAAGGTTAAGGGCCAGAGACAGGGCCAGGAGGCAGGACCATGAAGGAAGTGCAGGAGCATCAGAGGCTGGAGCAGGGACAGGAGGTACAGTCGGGTCAGGAGAGAAGGTTAGGTGAGTCTATATTGCAGGAGGAGGTTAGGAGACAGGATACGGCAAGGTGCAGAACACGTAGACCTCAAAGTGCTTTAAAAATGGGGAAACTGAGTCACAGAGTGCTGGAGTGACTTACCCAAGGTCACCCAGCAAGCCAGTGTCTGGCTTCCATATGTCACCTGTTATAGCAGTACCTCAGATAGCAGAGTGAACACAGGGATCAGGGTTACACCTCCTGGCAGGTGGCAGTGGTATGCAGCACACTCAGGCTAACAGATGGCACAAACCTCCTAGCAGAGCAAAGGAGGGCCTTGCACCCTCTCAACCCTACAACCCATCCAACCAGTCCCATCCTTAGCGATGAATCTGGCTCTTTGAGGGAAACCTCCATTCAGGCAGCCAGAGTCACTTTGGAGCTCACCCCCACATGGTACGAACACAAGCGGCACAGATCCTGGGCCTCATCCCCCCCACCCCCCAGGAGGAAGAAATCTGCTCTAACAACAGGATGCAAGCCCTGCTCTTGGCTAGGCCTCTTGCATACCAGTGGCCTTTCATTAGGGGATACCCTTGCTTGAGTACTGTGTGGAAGATTTCAGGGATGTGGGTGGGCGTATAAAATGCCCCCGCCACACACTGAGCGAATGACAAAATGCCAAAGACACTTAGGCTTTGTCTACACTAGCACTTTTGATGGTAAAACTTTTGTCAGTCAGAGGTGTGAAAAAACACACCTCAACCAACATAAGTTTCACCGACAAAAGCTCCAAGGTGGACAGTACTATGTCAGTGAGAGACGCTCTCTCGCCAACATAGCTACCACTGCTCGTTGGGGGTGCTTTAATTATGTCCATGGGAGAGCTCTCTCCCATCGGCATAGAGCGGCTACATGGGAGACTTTACAGCGCTGCAATGGTACAGCTGTGCCACTGTAAGATCTGTATTGTAGACATAGCTTTAAACACTGTACGTGATAATGTGAGGACAAGGAGAGGTTAGTGCTCCAAAAGTGACCCGAGACCATCATGGGTAAAGGACCTGATTAATCAGGGCTCTGTGAGTGGAGACCATATTTAATTAGAGTCTTGGCTTTCCAGTCTGTGGCATGTCAAGGGGCTTAGTTTTGGGATGAGGAGGAGTGTTGTCTAATGATTAGAGCAGGTTTATGGGTTCAAAGGGGGCTGAGGGCTTAAGAGGGGTCATCGGATGTGACTGGACACGGACATAAACAGGAGGGCACATGGGGAGCTGCGGGTAGGACAGGAAATGTGCTATGAGAGACTGAGGGCTGGGCAGTTCTCACTGCCTGGGTCCAGACAGAGAGAGAGAGAGAGAGAGAGAGAGAGAAAGAAAGAAAGAAAGAGAGTGGACCCGAGGTTATCCTGTGCACAGGATGTCCAGAGGCACACTGCAAAAAAAAAAATCTCCAGCCAAGAACTCCACAGGCCTTTCCAGAAGCAGAGTCTGCATGGAGGGGGAGCAGGAAAGGGAGATGGGAATCTCTTACAAAGCTGCCCAGGAACCTGCACAACAAACACCCAGGCAGGGGAGAAATGGCAGGCAAAGAAACTGCTCGCAAATGCTTCCAAACTGCCCCTCTCTCTGCCCGTGTGTGTGTCTGGGCCTCATTCCGCCTCCTCCCATCCCATGGAAGTCCAGGCCAATTCCCCTCCCTGCACCTTGCATGTCTCCCACTCTCCCTTTCAAATCACCTTGCTGGAGAGCTCGAGCACAGTGCGGTCACAATAATCACCCTAACCAGCTTGCCGCCGGTGCTGCTCACGGAACTGGCTCCTTGTCAGCAGTAGAGAAGTAGGACGGACCCTTTCCATCAGGAATAAGAGTTCATGAACACTCTGTGTTCCAGCCCTCCCTACTCCCCTATGCTCCCCCATCTCCACTGCTGCTGCTGCCCAATACCCTGTCCAAATGGATGAGAGGAGGGCATCCCATGAGAATAGGGCTGAGCATGGCTTTGCCACCATGAACCTTGGGTCAGCAGTTCATGGGACAACTAGGAGGAACCAACTACCGAGCTGGGGGGCGGGGATGAGCCTGGGAGAGGATCCACAGCTTACAGGCCCCACAGTGCCTTAAGCGCAGAGGGAACCAAGCTGCCCAAGGGAAAATCTTCCACTTTCCAGCTGGGATGGGATGATGCCCTAGGATGTTTTGTGTGCATTAGTGTCACAGGCAGGGTGCAAATGACTACAACTGCCACCCTCCAACTCAACACCTGGTGAGACAGACAAGCCAGATCTAGCTGTCTCCGTCCAGGTAATTACTCAGAAACTCTACCATCTCCCATGGACACAGGCAGAGAGAGGCACCATGGGATGCTGCCTCCAATCCAGCTCCAGATCAAGAGCAACAGGACAGAAAAGAAAGACAACTCCTTTTAAAAATACCCTTCAAGATGAGTCGCTGGTCTGGTTCTTAGCCTGTTCTCAACCAGGTGACATCCAGGCTCATTTACTTACCTCCACCTTCTCCCCTGCTCTGGGGAGGTGGTGATGGGGCTTGTGGGCCTGGGTCTCCAACCCCTGCACCTTTGACAGTCATTTACAACAATGTATACCCCTCTGCGCTGGTGTCAATGGCTGTACAAGGTGCTGGGAAATGGAGACTCAGGCTGTGAGCATGACTGGCCTTTCCATAGAGGACTAAGACAGTTTAATCTGGTGAGCATTGGGATGGAGTCTCCTAGTAGATCTGCTACATAAATCAGGGCTGAACAGATCAAAATTAGTTTCTAGAAAGTTTCAGAGTAGCAGCCGAGTTAGTCTGTATTCGCAAAAAGAAAAGGAGTACCTGTGGCACCTTAGAGTCTAACAAATTTATTTGAGCATAAGCTTTCGTGAGCTACAGCTCACTTCATCGGATGCATTCAGTTTCTAGAAGGTTAGCTTTGAGCAAACAATCGTAACATGTAAGCCTCTAATGAGTTGCTGGAGCCAGTGAATTCCTGACCACCATCCTCAGATACACCCGAGAGTAATTAATAATAAATAACATCTTATATTTCTAGAGTGCCTTTCATACACAAGGATACCAAAGTGCTTTGAATTGTACAGACCACATGCTATACATAGGGATCACTTCCTTCACCACTGAAATACAGCTGCCTCTGGGCTGGAATGCAGCAGCTGCTCAATAGCAAAGCTAAGCCAAGGTTCAGGACAGGAAGCACAGAAGATTATTATACCTCAATCAGAGAGAATACAATTATTTAAAGAGGAACTTAAAGAGGACACCAGAGGTAAAAGTCCTCTATTGCCAAAAAGGACATAGAGGGTACCATTTTCCAAAGCATGTAAGGAGCCTATGTGCCATTTTCAAAAATGATTTTCCGTAACTCCTCACTTACATGGTGACAGGTTTCAGAGTGGTAGCCGTGTTAGTCCCTATCAGCAAAAAAAAAAAAAAAAATCTTGTGGCACCTTAGAGACTAACAAAATTATTTGGGCATAAATTTGTTAGTCTCTAAGGTGCCACAAGTACTCCTCTTTTTTTTCTCCCTCACTTAAAGTCGTCCCGGTTAACGTTACGTTGCTGATCAATTAGGGAACATGCTCGTTTAAAGTTGTGCAATGCTCCTTTATAATGTTGTTTGGCAGCCGCCTGCTCTGTCCACTGCTTGCAGGAAGAGCAGCCCATTGCAGCAAGCTGGTGGGGGCTTGGAACCAGGGTGGATCAGCAGGCCCCCCATCAGCTTCCTGCTCCCCTAAGTTCCCTGTGCGGCAGCCACCCAGCAGGCTGTCCCTCCCCGCACTGCCCTGTGCTGCTCCTGCCCTCTGCCCTGGAGCTGCTCCTGGGAGCCTCCTGCTTGCTGTGCTGGGGCGGGGAAAGAGAGGGGCTACTGTCAGGGTGTCCCCCTCCCCCGGCTCCTGCCCCCCGCTTACCCCATCTCCATAGAGTGGGGCGGGGGACGGACACGACAGGGCTCAGGACAGAGGGAGCTTGCTGGCAGCAGCTGCTCTCTCAACTTGCTGATCTAGTTAAAAAGGCAATGTACTTAGAGTGGCGTCAGTGTACTTAAAGGGGCAATGTGCATCTCTCTCTCTCACATAGGATGTGTCTCTGTCTCTGTCTGCCATGCTGTTTCCCCTCCCTCCATTCCTGCTGCCTTGTAGAGTGTGAGGCTACATTAACAACTATGTGTTAACCCTTGAGGGCTCAGCCGAGTGCCAGTTCATCATTTAGCAGTAAGGCATTCCCTGGGAAATATCCCACCCTCTGACTCCACCACCTCAACCAAGCTTCACAATCATCATTGCTGTGTACAGTATTAAATTGTTTAAAACTTATACTGTGTGTGTGTGTGTATATATATAGTCTTTTGTCTGGTGAAAAAAACTTCCCTGGAACCTAACCCCCCCATTTACATTAATTCTTATGGGGAAATTGGATTCGCTTAACATCGTTTCGCTTAAAGTCAGATTTTTCAGGAACATAACTACAACGTTAAGTGAGGAGTTACAGTACGTACTTGGCTCCTAAGTGTTTAGGTTGCTTTTGAAAATGGGACTTATGCTGCTGAGTCACATACATGGTTCTGAAAATTTTACCCAGAATCTTTAATGATCCCAAATGGTCAAGATGTCAGTTTTACACCTCATCTGAAAGACAACCCCATCCGGCAGCACAGCACTACCCTGCCTTGCACTGGGACATGGGACTCAGAACTAACTCAGATGGGAACGTGCCCCCTCCCAATACCAACACCACTCCCTGCAGTACAGCACCCCTGGCACTACACTGGGCTATTGCCTCAATGCTAAATTATCACTGCCTCCTACTGAATAAATACCAGATCGCAGCCCATGGCCTACACACACAGGATCATTAGCGTTTCTCCTGAAGCCTCTTGCCAGCCCGGTGACCATCATTCTCCCCAGCACCCAACAGGCAGAAGGATCAGCTCACATCAACCGAGCCTCACTCGTTCTTTGGGGCTGGCCCTGAACAAGGTCTTTATCATAAATCAGTTGTATGAAGAGTTGTGGGAATCCTGGCTCCAGCAGCTTCTTGTGTAACCCATCTGTATGTAAATGCACATGTGAGAATCTGTACATATACATACTGTGACAAGTGTCTGGGCACCCAGGTACTTTATGGTCATCACCATGGCCACAGCAACATCAAGGACAGAGTTCAGATCCTCCTGCTCTGAAAGCCCACACCCCTATCACTTCAGCTAAAGGAGACTTCTCTGTTAGCAGTCAGGGCTATGACACAAATGGAGTAGTTCTGATTCCAGCTAGCAAAGGGCACTGGTGCACACACATGCTATATTGCAACAGACACGTAACACACACACAGTGGCAAGGGCTGCTTTTCTGTACTGAACAAGTCAGACAGGTCCATGTGATTTATTGTCTCTCCAGATTCAGGAAATATCTGGGTACTGGTGATTCTGAAGCCTGTTCTCTCCAGCTGTGTTAGAGCTGCTTCTCACTCTGGCTCTATGATTATCCACTAACGCATCACTGCAGGGGCTCTCCATTCACTGCTGGGATCCTAATGTGTAACTGCAAGTATTGACTCTCCAGGCCAAGAGGCATGGTTACCAGGATGGCTACAGCAGGAAGCAGCCCAGGCTATGCGGTTAGCCTTGTATGGTGGAGGCACCAATAGGAATTGGGTTCCTCTGGCATTTCCTGAAGATGGAGATTCACACACACACCCCCTCCCCCCACTTCTAAAATTAGTCTCTGAGAAGAGGGTGAAAGCTGGGGACAGAGAGGGAGAGGGACAAGCAGTCCCTGTGTACAAAGTGGTGTGCTGCCACTCGTATCTGCTCACAAACGAAAGGGACACATATTTCTGAGTCTACTTAGCAAAGCTCTGCCTGAAGACAGGCGGGTGCAACGAAAGGAAGTGTGCGTATTGGAAGGGGTGGGTATAAGAGGTGTGTGTGTATATTGCGGAGGGGAAAATACAGGAAGGTGTGTGTGTTACAAGACTTCTCTCACCAGGGGTGTGGCTCGCCTGGTGTTGGTGCAGCACTAGTGTAGAGAGGGGATAGGTGGTTTAATAACTGTGTTGTATAGATCTGCTCCCTGCAGGATTGGATGACACAGCAACACCACAGCCTGGGCTACCTTGTCCTGCCTGCACCAGCACGCCCACTGGGGCTAGTCACGGAGAAGCAGTACCAGTGGTGGGGAAAGCGCTGAAACGTCCCAGTGAATATGCTCCCTGAAAATGCCTGGGGGATGCATGAGGCTTAGCTGCACAGCAAACACGAAGCAGAAAGTGCCTTTTAGGCAAAGCCGTCCCTTGACTGTCATTCTGGTGGGAGCGGGGCTGATCTGTGTGACTGCATCAGCACCAGGTAACACAGAAACGGGTGCTATAGAAAGAAGACAGGTTCACTGGAAGCAATCACACAGCAGAAGACATCTGCACACCAGGCTCCGGAAAGCTAAACATGTGCTAAGCCCAGAGAAGGCTCATGATCCAAGGAGATGCCCGCCGTTCTAATGACACTATTGAGACAGACTCATTCAGTCAGAGTCTTTCCCTCACTTACACCCCTTCCTGCCAAGTAATTATGCAACTGAGCAGCAGGGTCACACGACTTGGGTTCTAGGGCTATGTCCTTTCCATTCCCCAAAGGGGTCCTTCTGCGCTTACACCACCAACGTTCCCAAGGGTATCAGTACCTTTCCTGTAATGCCACTATGGGGCCCATTCTGCCCTTGAATGTGAGTATCAGAGCAGGATTTGTTCATGAACTTGAGGAACCTGTTACGCGGCTGAGAAGAAGCTGGAGCCCAGCTACTGAAATAGTGTCAGCCCCATTCCTCTGGGTGCACATGCTAATATTGGAAATACGTCCTTGGCCCCAAGACATCACCACGCACCAGTTCTTTCATGATGTTTCAGTTAAGACCCTGCCATGCTGCACTAAGTGCAGGAGAGGGGCTACCTAGCACCCGGACATGACTCTGTAGCAAGAGCTGACTTTAAACACACACTGGTGCTGAAGTACTGCTGGCATGCAGAGCATGCTCATAATGTGTCCGAGGAGCCATTTCTGCCATGGGCAGTAGGAACCAGGAGTCAGGAGAGACTTCCACTACCACCCAATGCAAAGCACACCTGTCTGAGGGGGAAGAGTGACTCTCTGGCATGACTCTTCCTGCCCCTAGCGCAAAGCACACCTGCCTGGGAAGAGGCAGATCATACTCCAGCCCTTTCTCCCGTGAAGGCAGTGGATGACTCCACATTCACAGTGCTGTACATGGGAGCAGTATCTGGCTCCAACCCACGCAGGCATTTCTGTTAACCTTAGATTTTGCCAAATCCTTTGTTAATAACAAGCCCCAGGTCAATGGGTGGCTGGCCCCACTCAATGAAGTGGGTCCAGTTCCTGGGTGCCAGAGCAGGTGCTCCCGGTTTGGCCAATTAAGGGAGCAGGGCTGATCTGGGGCTACAAAAGGTTTGCGGGAGCCCCAAGGAGAGGCTGGCAGTGGGAGCAGAGCTGCAGGAAGTATGCCCAGCAGGGCTGGGAGAGGAGGCAGTGAAAGCCAGAGATGCGGGGGGGGGGGGGGGGGGGGGCGGGGGAACTGAATTTGGCTATTTGGTTGGTGGAGTTTGAACAATTAAAAACCCTGCCTTGTGACAAATGGTGGAGAACGCAGGCACCTTGATCAGCCCCTGACATAATGGGAGGGTACGGAGAATCACTGGCAGAAAAGAACTCCCCAGCACACATTGTGCAGCACACACAGTGTAACATGGGCCTGTTGAGCTGGGTGGTAACCTGGGGACTGTCTTACTGGTTCCCTCGAGGAGCTGGCCACCATAGGGGCGACAGGACTCTGAGAGACTTGCCAATGCTCAGTCCCACCAAAACTCTTCCCATTGTCTTTCTTCCGGGACCTAAAGGAGTCCAGAGGACCAAATGCAGAAGATGGCAGTGTGATCCCCATAATATACCTGATTCTCTCCAGTACAAACACAGCTCCTGAGACACATTTAAATGGCCCAGAGTTTTTAATCCTTTCAAGTTTATCTCGGTGTCTGTGATGCCCCTCACCCCCAGTCCCAAAGGATGACACCAAAATCCATTCCCGCTGGCAACAGGATTAGCCTCCATCTCCTCAAGTATAGCTAACAGAACTGATGATGAAAGAGGGTCAGATAACATGGCTTTAACTCATAGGCTGGGAATACATTTAAAGAGACACAGATAATGGCCAATATTTAGGTTTTTAAACAATGGATTTAAAGCGGCCACAAAGAAAGGGCGCTTTCTGTCTTTGACTGACACTAGTTTGTAACAAATTAGGATCAAGAAACCTTGTTTGTATATATTTATGAGATCCCCTCAACAGCAACTGGCCCCCTCATTCTTATCAGAGATCTTTACATATTTTTGGTTACAGCTACAACTCAATCTGCTTGGAACAGTTAAAAGGTGAATGGCCCAAATTGGCAGATGTGCATGCCCATATTTCACGCTTGAAAACACATGTGCATTTGGTGGTCAAATGCAAGAATGAAGTTATCATGAATAGACATGCAATCACAGTAAATATGTGGAATTGACCAGACATCTAGTGAGTCATTTATAAGTGCAGTTATCACAGCTGTTGTGCACTCTCACTAACCACACACATCAAGTGTGCAAACACACATTCTTGGCCTTGCCCAATGCTGAACATCTGGACCAACATAAATCACAACTGTGCTTGTGATTGTTCCTAAATGTAAACAACTTCTATTTAAAAATGGAAACCTTCCTCTCTGCAGCTTTGGCAACACAAACTCAACACTGGCTTGGGCCACAGTCTGAGCAAGCAAAGGAGGGGAAGTGACTAGAAGTCAGTTGTGAAATAGGCCAGTCTACTTTCATAGCCCCAAGCTTTCAAAGAGGGCAAAAAAGTAGACATCACTCTTTAAAGAATAAATGAAGAAAGGAAGGGGCCTGCCTGTCCCTGCCTGTGCCATGTGTCATTGCTCACCCCTGCATAAAGAGTGTGTAAAACTCTACTTCGCCAGAATTGGCATTTAATGACTGCTGAAGACACTGGTGCATGGCACTGGAGTACTCCAGTGCTCAGTAATGGTCCAAAGCCTAGCAGCTTACCAGAGGGGTATTATTATTCATATTACAGCCAAGGACATGGGCCGCACTAGTCTGGGCATTGTACATATATCCAGGAAGAGATAGTTCCTACCAAGTGGGAGAAAGGGAGTGTTGCTATTCTCAGTTTACAAATGTCACACAGAAGCTCAGTTGCAGAGCTGGGAACTGAACCCAAGTTTCCTGACCCCCTGTCCAGTGCCTCCACACTGTGGCATTATTAGAGGGGTTGGGGAAGGATCACAGCGCAATGCTGTTGTGTATATTTTTAAATAAATGAGGACAAACAACATCACTGGCATCAGCTGAATTAGATTTTTTAAAATTCCTTCAATTTTAATCAAAGGTAATAGCTGATTTTAAAAACCACCATGGACACCTGATGCATTGTTTGTGAAGTGCCCAGCACAACAGGGACCCAGCATCAATTGAGCCAACTGGTCACTACCACACTTCAAATAACAAACAGAATAACTATGGCTACATCAGCCTGACTCTGTCCCTTTAATTCATGCAATTTGGCTACTGCAAATCTAGGTCCCTTCATGGTCATCAATTGTAATGAATGTGCCGGTTTCAGATGGGAGGGGGGAGATTAACTGCCGGTGGGATTAAAAGAAAACACACACACACTTTAATGAACTGCAGCCAGGTTGCAGGCTGTGTCACCTAATTAAATTGCAACATCAAAACAGAAGACCTGAAAGCACAACTTTTCCTTCTGCCTCTGATTGTCTCAAATGTGAGTATCAGCACTTTCTGGCCTCATGAAATATTGAGCCTCCGAACTTTCAGCACATTCCGTCAAGCCATTTCTGAGGGAGTGATAGGGGTAATAAATGTCCTGCTGCCACATCTCCAGAGAGTGCATTGTAAAACTCCGCTCCTTGCCTGTGATGTGGGAGGGGCTCATGAACAGGCCTGGTGATTGACATCGCAAGAACTGACAACGGCCCTCTTAGCTTTCATTCTCTGTGGCCTTGGGACCCAGTAGGAATAGGGCATTGGCCTTGAGAAGACCTGGCAACCTGTACCCGGAGGCTCCAACTCTACTCTTACAGGTTTCAGAGTAACAGCCGTGTTAGTCTGTATTCGCAAAAAGAAAAGGAGTACTTGTGGCACCTTAGAGACTAACCAATTTATTTGAGCATAAGCTTTCGTGAGCTACAGCATCCGATGCTTCATCGGATGCTGTAGCTCACGAAAGCTTATGCTCAAATAAATTGGTTAGTCTCTAAGGTGCCACAAGTACTCCTTTTCTTTCTACTCTTACAGAAAGCGAGGATGCATGTGGCATAACAGCCATGCACAGCATTCGTGAGCAAGAGGCCTGCCCCACTCCCCATGCACCAGCTGCCCCTCCAGCACTATATTCATGACCTGGGCCCTGGGACACTCTTGTGTATGCCCTGGTGGGGGCAGGCCCACATGACACTGATAGCAGACTGACAACCCTGAAAAATCAAGTACAGCCTTCACTCAGCCAGCATGTTTCAGCCTGGCCTGGCTTGCAGGGATGCCTGGGGAGAGCAATTAATTAAATTCTAATATTAATTATTATCCTGCCATGATGGGGCAGAGGGAGACGGCCCCTCTGCTGACACTGCCAACAGTGCCCAGAAGCAGCTGTGTAGGTGGTTTTTGATGATAAGACACGACTGGAAATCAGACTGGGCCCACCAAATACAGCTCATGTGGGACAGCAGTTGGGGACACCCTTGGTGGCCAATGACCTGGACCAGATTCAAACCAGCAAATCAGAAGCCAAAGGAGCCAGAGAAGAGGAACCTGCCAGCCCTGCAAGTGAATCCTCAGAGGCTTTTGCTCTCAGGGCAGCATTATTGAACCCTTGGCCTGTGCTTCCCATCAGCTAAGGCAATATATTCAGCCCCCTTATTGGAGAGGGACCTGGGGGGAGGGTGTCCGACAGACAGGGTTGTTTAATGTCAGAATCAGTCCTCACATATGATGCCCCATTAGAATCATAGAATATTAGGGTTGGAAGAGACCTCAGGAGGACATCTAGTCCAATCCCCTGCTCAAAGCAGGACCAACACCCATTAAATCATCCCAGCCAGGGCTTTGTCAAGCCAGGCCTTAAAAACCTCTAATCCGATCCCTTCATCATCCACAACCACTTGCCTGCTACATGGGTCACTAATGTCACTGACAAAAGGCATACAAGCCAAATTAACACAATGGGTCCGGGCTGATTAGGGGCTTTAATGAGCTGCAGCCTTTTACCAGCTTGTTCCTTTCCCTGCTTCTTGGGTACAGCATTTACACTGCTGTTAGAGCACCTCCTGCTGGGAGCAGCAGAGAGCTCCTCACAGAGCTATCACTTCCCCCATTTCCTACACTGCCTCAGATGAGAGCTTTACTGTACTTTCCCCGCTCCCCTAAAGCATCTCCTGCTGGGAGAGGGAGTGACTGGGGCAGATGAGAGCTCCCCCAACAGCCAGTGCTACAGACAGAAAATCTCTGGTTCTCTTTGTGGCTGCCACTAACTCACTCCCAGAGGTGGCAAATTAAAGGCTCTAGCATCTAGGGATGGTACCCAGTAATCTGGAGTTTGTCTCTCACCTTGGGGTGGGGGTGGGGAACCCATTAGCCAGGTGGTCTGAGCATGGGTGGAACCCCATAGACAGGGGCTGCACTGGGGGGGAATCCCCACTGGGGATGGGGCTCAAACCCCTGGTTACTGTCCCCCCTTCTAGGCTGGCACAGACCCTAGGCCCCCAGTACTTCCATCAGCCCCTGGAGTCCCATCCCACTACTGAGCCCCGCTCTAGGACACAGACCAATAGTTTCTAGCATAAGCCTTTTGGCTCCATCAGAGCTTCCATCTGATGTGGTGACCTCGATCTCCAGCCTGGCCTTGGCTGCTGGCCAGCAGCGCGTGCCACAGGGATGCCATTGGGGCCTGTCATTCAGGCAGCTGGCCGGCTCCTGCTCAGTACAGGCCAAGCCACAGCAAGGCCCAGTGGAACAGGAACATTCCCCCGCAGATTGCCTGGGATTCTGGGAGGAGGAGGGCAGCTCCACTGGAGCCAGAAGAACCAGCAATGAGGACTAACTCATCCCCATGTTTTCCTTCCTGTTGGGTGTGCCCCACTGGAGAAAGAGTAAGGACCGGGCCTCCGGCTGGGCCAGGCCTTGAGGCACCAACCTGTCCAAGATCTAGTGATGGTCCAGTCCCAGAGTCCAAACCTCCTGCTTTGGGATCTGGATCAAGAATGAAGACACAAGACCATCTCCCCTTCATCCCTCAGCATGGGGGGGAGCTGCGGTTGGGGGTACAGGGACTAGAGGCAGGATGGGGAGCTGGGGTACAGGTCAGGGATGCAGATGACGGGCAGTGGGCTGGGATCTTGGTTGTGAATAGTTGGTTGTGAATAGTAAGCTGAAAATTCTTGCCATATTCTGGATTTATCATCATTTCCTGAATTGGAAAGAAGGGCACCAGAGACTAGACAGTTAGAGCAGGGGGAGCTGGGAGCAAGCATCCTGGGTTTCATTCCCAGCTTTGGGAAGGGAGTAGGGTCTAGTGGGTTACAGCAGGGGAAGCTGAGAGTCAGGACTCCTGGGTCCTATACATGGCTCTGTGCCGATTCACGTGAGGTTAGGTGCCAGTATCACTACATCTGCAAATGCTGGCCCAGCTCCCTCTCCCCTGTGTAGTATGGTCCGTGTTGCCTCTCTGCCCTCCCCCTGCACATGAGCACCAGGCGGGCACCAAGCCAGCACACTGTGCTCTGGTTACAGCCCCTGCCAATGCTAAAAGGGAAACATAAAGCAGACAAAACTGTCTCTCCTTCCCTCCCTCCCTCTCCCTCCTGTGCTTGCAGTGATAACAATGATCTAGGTATGGAGTCTACATGAAGAAGCTGGATTCAACTACATGAGAAGGGCAAAGATCCCAGCCAGACCTACTGCTGTTAACCCTTTCAGGAGCACTTTCTTTCTCCCCACCACGACACCTGCACTGTCTGTCCTTTAATGCAGGGTGCTCTGCGTACCCCTCCCTCTTGCTCAGCTCCCTCCCTTCAGCAGGCATCCCATCTCTCCAGAGCAGGGGTCTTGGGTTACTGCACAGAGGGAGCCGGGCTGTAGCTCATGAATAATGAAGCAGCAAGTGAGCAGAATTGATCTGAGCTGCTAATGCGTGTCTGAGTGCAGGAGGGGCTCACTGCTCTCTTTAGCCCCAAATCAGGGGGAACCTGGAGAATCCACTCCACTCCACCCCCCACTTCCTATTACTGCATGTGGAGTGCCCCCTGTGCACAGAGTCCCTGCCCCTCACCCTCACTCACAGCAGAGCCAAGCGAGGGCCAAGTGTTTTAAATCCCCAGTGTGGTGGTGTGAATGGCAACAGGTTGGGTAGGGCCAACCTGGCCCCTACGGGTATGTCTACACTGAAATAAATAGCCCAGGGCTGCCTAGTGTCGGCTGAATGGAGTGTCAGCGCCCCATTCTGCTCCCAAGGCCTCCGAATGTGAGGGAGAACCCCATTGAGCAGCGAAAGGCAAGGCTTGCCAAGCCCTGCTTGGGAGAAGTGAATGAGTCATCAGCTCTGTTGCCTTCTCTTGGTAATTAAGAGCGGAGCAGAGAGGAGAGGAGCCAAGCAGCTGCCTCCCAGACAGGTGTCACACTTTGGTATCATGTGCTCACAGCCAGATGAGTGGCTGCAGTGGCAGCTCCTGGCAAATGGGGCAGAGGGCCCTAGCCAACAAGACCCCAGCCCCTTAGAACCCCTGCCCTTACCAGTGTTGCCAACTCTTGTGATTTAATGGCAAGTTTCATGATATTTGCTGTTTTTCTTAAGGCCCCAGCTTCTGGAGTCATGGGATTACTAGAGAATCTTGGGTTTCATCTGAAAAAACTTCAAGTTTCTAGCCCTCAGGGTTGCACAGAAAAGACCGAAAATGTGACCCAAGTGTGACCAGGTTCAGATACTAGAAGGCAAATCTAAAGAACCAACAGCATGTTTTATGTTTAAAATCTCATTATCTTGACATCAATCTCTGGACCTTTTGGGAACTGACTCATGATTTTTAAACACTTGGGTCTCTCTCCATCTTCCCCTGTGCCTCCCTAAAGCCCCCACCCCTCACATCCTCCGCTGCCGTTACCTAAAACCCGTACAGGCACTGCCCCCAAACCCCACATTATCAGCCTAGTATTCAGTTCTTGCACTACAATACCACATGTGCCCATCCTCAGTATCCGTCCCCTAGAGAGATCAAAGGATTCAGGGCCTCCTCCCCTGCCCTCCAGGCAAGGGGCAGTGCCCAGGCCCAGGAGGAAGTACAGCTGCAACAACAGGACTTTGGGCTTCAGATGCAGAACCAGCACTTTTGGGAGCCGGGTCCCTGTTTCATCTGAGCTTTTCTGGTAAAGCCCAGAAGATCAAGGATCCCCTAGAGAAGCCTGGGTCTCATGTGAGCAGGAGATTTATTATCATCATCACCCACTGTAGGAGGATAAGCCTTTCTGCTGGAGCATCAGGCAGGCTGCAAGCTGGGGGAAAGACTGGGCCCAGACACACACCACAACAGGACTCCAAAGCAGGAGGGACGTGGTCAGCCTGGCAACCATGGACAGCCCCACCCCATCAGGGCAGGAGACCAGCCAGAGGGAGCGCCCACGAGGGGTGGGGGTCTCCTTGGTTGCCAGGCTGCCGACATCACTCCTGCTTTGACTGTTGTGGTGAGAGTCTTCCCCAGCACAGCCTGCCTGATGCTCCAGCAGAAAGGCTTGTTCTCATTCTGTAGATAATAAGAATAATGCTAGTAAAAGCCAGTGCAAACCCTGCAGCCCTGCCCTAGGCACAGGGCCCCACAGATCTCATCTGGCCTTTTCATTTAAGCACGACATTCTCCCTCCTAGCACTATAAACAGCAAAAGCAGCATGATCTGCAGCCCCAGAGCCCTTCATGCAGGCTCCATATAAATGGCCCTCAGCAGAGACAATGAGACCAGTGAGGTGTCAGCAACAGATGCAATCAGCAGCCCTGGGAACTTGTGGGGCAGAGGCTGGAACTGCACTGGTTAGTTCTCACCTTGTCACTGTACAACAGAGGTCTTCAATGGGAGTTTGATTCCTCCCTCCCACACATGGCTGGGGCACAGCTAGAGACACTGCTCTCTGCCACAGGAGATCCCTCCGTATCCTAGAGCCCCAAATCTCCTGAAAATCAGTATGGGCCTGTGTGCACAGTTACAAACCAGCCTTGTTACCATCACAGATCACACACACACAGCCAGCCACAGACACATGCCTGCTGCTGATTAGGACAATGAGGGGTTCCAAGGGCGACCCCTAGTGCTGCAGCCCAAGCCAGGCAGCCTCTGTGCTGCATGGAGCTGGCAGCAGCTCCTCCATCCATTCCCCTGAGGCTCCTTCCACTCTCCAGCTCTGTTTGGAGAGTCATCAATTTCCCACTTTGAATGTCTGAGAAGTCCAATAAGATCAGGGAAGAGCTTCATCTCCTCAAGCCAAGGGAAGGCAGGAGGCCGCATCCCCAGAGAACCCCAATTACCCTTATGTGATGATAAACACATTCCCCTTTGCAGCAGCCACAGCTAGCTCTGCCTGGCACCCTGCTGCCCAGGGCACAGCTCTCCTTCTCCAGCAGTGGCAAAGGAGGAAAGTGCTGGAACCCAGGGGGGAGGGTGTGTCCACAGGTACGGTTAGAAAATTACTTTCTCTGAAAACTATCTGTGAAAAAGAAGCAGTAAGGCAAGAAGCCTCCACTTCTCACAGGGAGGCTGTTCCTGTGGCCAGCCCTCTGCATCTGGGCCTGGAAACCTTCCTCTTCTGGTCACTGCTGGAGGCAGTATGATGGACTGGATGGATCAATAATGGAGGAGGAATGCCAGGCTGACAGGCCACTGGTCTCCCATTTCCCTTCAAGTTCTAAAGCATTCCCAACTCAGCGAGAGCAGCGAAAAGGCACCCAAAGCCAAGGCCAGGGTGAGGGTGGGAAATTCCTTGCAGCGTTCTGAAACCCCTATGCCTCTCAGAAATGTGATCATAAACAAGTGGAGCCCAGAATTTTCATGCTCTCACTACCCTGCCCCTCATCACAGAAGGGGCAGGTCTAGCAACACAGGGCTGGCAGTACTACATCAGATTAACAGTCCATTTAGTCCATATCCCACCTCCTGCCATCCCAGATGAGATCCTGCCTCCTAACATGCTGGATGTGCCCATCTTCTCCAGCAGTGTCCAATACAGGAAACGCCAGCAGAAGATGCTTTCTCTGACCTGCAAATCTTTTGGCCTATGGAGCAATACTAGGCAGGGGCTCCTTTTTGACAAATGACTTCCGCTGAAGTTGAGGATGAACCTGAGCCTTGCAAAGGCCAGAGGTTCCTTTTCTCCCACTAAATTAAATGTCCAGAGCAGAATCATGAGTTCCTGGGAACAAGGAACATCTCCACGAGCAGCTCTGCACACTCTTCACCAGTGAAGCCAGCAGGATCCCTTTAAGGCTGAGTGAGCCAAGGCCTCAGTTACTTACATCAATTCCGTTACATTAATGGAGAGATAAAAATCAATTAGAGCAGCACATGGCATCAAGCCACTGACAAAGGCAATCCTGGCACCTGCAGGGCCCTGGAGGCAGTTTGACCCCCACTGGGAAGAGCAGAGAGTGGGGAGAGCTGGGTGCAGAAGTCAGAACTGAGGGTAGACAATTGGGCAAGGAGGTGGGTGCTGAGGGAAGAACCAAGGCTGGGACTTGGACATACAGAGCTAGCTTGGAGGAATGCAAATGATGGAAGGGACTGAGAACTCCAGATTGGCACTAATGCATGATGCAGCTCCAGGGCAGTGCCATGGAAGGGCGTGGGGGAAGGAAAAGCCCAGGCATCCCCAGGACAGACCCACGTGAGAACTCAGTGGGGACAGACATACCCTGAGTGCCCAGGGTGCAGCCAGGCAAGGGAGCCTGGCAAGCCTGGCATTTCCAGACTGTAGCTTTGCTGTGGTTTAGGGAATCCTCATCTCCCACAGAGGAAGGGTGTGCTGAGTGGTAACTGTGCTGCTTGTAGCAGATGGCAGCCATATGAACAGATGGCACCAGCTTCTGAAAGAGATTCCACACACATGCAGCATGGGGCCCCACATAGCTCCCTGAAGAGACTCCAGATCAGATCAGGAGTGGGATTCAGAGATATTAACTCTGCTCAGTGCAGAGTGCATGTGTGTGTGGGCAGACCGGAAACACCATGGGGTCCATATCCCCCGACGGGTCTCCCTGGCTTTGAGTGCAGGGGTGTCCACAGTGCCACCCTCCTAACCGATGCTAATGGATTCCTCAGCAGGGAGGTGGGGATGGAATGTGCCACAGAGACTGAGTGCCCCTCCACATTACATGCCCCCAGACCATTCTCATATTATGGGATGTTTGATCTGGGAGGTGTCTTCTTCTGAAGATTTCCCCCTCCCCATCCACTGCAGCAAACACATGCCAAGGGTCCATGACAATATAATAATATGACTGCAACTGCTGCCTTCAGGGCTAATACTCTACAATATTGCAGCCCAGGCACCGAAAGGCAGATGCAGAGCACTGCAGTACGGGCAACAGAGCATGGACACAGAGCTCCACACAGAGGGCACTACAAGGCAGGCTCAAGCATGGGTATCACCGTATGGCCACAGAGCACCGCAGCCACTGGTACCACAGGGCACAGAGTATTGCATAAGAACGGCCATACTAGGCCAAAGGTTCATCTAGCCCAGTATCCTGTCTTCCTACAATGGCCAATGCCAGGTGCCCCAGAGGGAATGAACACAACAGGTAACCACCAAGTGATCCATCCCCTGTCGCCCATTCCAGCTTCTGGCAAACTGAGGCTAGGGACACGGTCCCTGAGGTGCCAGGAGGTGCTGGGCCCCTTAGGGCAGAAGCAGAGCACCACAGGAAAGACATTGCAGTAGAGGCACAGTGCACTGCTGGAACCACAGGGCAGGTGTTGCAGAGAGAGCAAAGAGCATCACAGGGCAGGCATCATAGCATGGATGTAGAGTAGGGTGCTGCAGTATTTTATCCCCCAAAAGAATGCTGTTCCATCTGCCAGGATCCCTGAAGCAGTCCCCTGGGGGGCAACAGGTAGGAGGCAGCCGCTGCTGCCTTATCAGCTTCCATGGTTATTACAGTAATGACAGGGCCTCATTTGCATTCTTTGTGTCTCACCCAAGCTCTCTCTTCTGCCGGGGACAGATAACACGGCAGCTGTGATGCATGGCATGAGAGCTGTTGAGCTTGGCATCGAAGTCACAGCTCTTCCTGTCTCCCCTCACATGCTGCTCCTTGACAGCAGATAGCCAGCATTTCCCCATTCGTCCTCAGCTGTCTCTCTTCCCCCGTCCTTCCTCCCACCAAATCTCCAACTCTCCCTGCTTGGGAACAAAGGCACCAAAGTTGAATAGCTGCAAAAGGGACCAATGTGAAAAAGCAACAGGCCCCGTTGCCACAGCAACTAAGCGCAGCATCCCTGGCTGGATGCATTCAGGCTTTCAGGCTCTCTGCAGAGGTCTGTGCAACTGAGGAATTACCTGGGGTGCCCACCTGCACAGAGCCACAGGGAATCAATCTGGCTCTGTCAACAGTATGCAGCTGGATGAAATATCTCTTGTTCCTCAAATGCGTGACCCTGGGAGCAGGTCTCCCATCCAACCAGTCGAGGAAATGAGGATGCTTAGCATCACAGGCGGTATGAGCTGAGAACTCCAGGGTGGCAACCCTACTCTGGGAGCTAGGGTATGCTATTGTTTTGACCACAGGCCTGGTAGCTAGAAGCTCCTGGGTCCTAATCCTAGCTCTGTGGGGGCAGTGTGGTACAGCAGATGAGCATGTGAATAGGAGCCACCTCTGACATTAACACCTCTTCTGTCGTGCTAGGCAAGGCCTTTATTCTCTCTGCACATCAACCTGCATACCTGTAAAATGGGGACAAAAATATCCACCGACAGCTTCTCAGAGAGAACGAATCAATGAATGCTCACAAAGCAGGAGGGTGGCACAATGTGCAATGCAAGCATTATGCTTCATCACTAGAGTTTGATCCAGACAAGGCTCTGCTCCTCAGTGTCAGATATGTTACTTGTCAGTAGAACCACCCCAGGATTGAAGAAACTAATGGGCCATCTTGTCTGGAATCCTGTCTCAAGTAGCTGCCAATGCTAGGGGAAGAGAACAACCCGCTATGCAGGGTGGGACTCACCACAAGAGTGCCTCTTCATGGCCAAGCTGCTCTCATCTCATTGGGGGCCCCCAACAACAGCCGCTCTGGCTCTTCAGCGGGTCTGCCTCTTCACATGACTTGGCCCTCCAGCCAGGTCACAATTTAAGTCTGCCCCTTTTCTTTGGTAATAACGTCTAAACTCAAAGAAACAGAAACACTTCTGTTCTTCCCAGAATCAACCCTCTGCACACTCTTCACCAGGCTCTGCCGAGCTCCTCCTTACTCTGCCCCAGGGTGCTGCCTCCAGGACCCTCTCCCTGAATGCTCTGCTCCTCCTGCGTTCCTGACCCTCAGGGCTTCTTCCCTGGCATGTCTCTTCCCTCAAGTCTGCTTTAGGACTCTCCTTCTCCCCAGCTGCCCTCTCCCTTCAGAGACTCAGTACCAGAGGTCTCCTGCAGGCCCCTCTATTGGTCCTTTTCCATTTAGTCCAGGCCTTCTTCCAAAGTCCAGCTTTCCTAGTTTTGCGCCTCTTTCAGGACTTAAATCCATTTTCAAAGCCCTCACCCAGTCCTGCCCTTCTCTCAGGACCTGCTCCCCAAGGGTACTCCCTTCCCCTGAGGGTCAGCTTTTCTTCCAAGCCTTCTCTCAGGTTCCGCATCCAGGCATGTTCCCTTCACCTACAGCCCAGCTTTCTGAGGCTGTTCCAGAGCTTCCTCTCGGGAGAGGATCCCAAGGCCTACTTTCTGCCTGCCCCGTGCCACCTCTCTGGCCTAAAGCCCTTCACTTACAGTAGCCACCAAGCTCTCTCCATTGGTCCTGGCACCTCCTCCAGGTGTGCGCTCCGCCACCTCTTACCCCTTAAGTGCTCGTGTGTGTGTGTGTGTGGGGGGGGGTTATTTCCCATCACATCACCCTTCTAATGAACCTCACTGTGCAATACTATCCCATGCTTTCTGATCTCAAGCTGCTGATCCATTTATGTACTGAAGTGTGAGGAACGAGGCCCCTTCCCCTTCATTAATCCCAGCTGGGTCAACTGCAGAGGCAACCCTGCTTCACAGACATTTCATACCCTTGACCGTAATTTGCTAAGCTATGTGCCTCCACATTATCCTGCTGCAATGAGTGCTGCAGATACATTGTGGAAAGAAGCATTTCCTTTAACGGTCCTTTGTTCGATGTCTTTTAGGGCCCCTCTGCTCCCTCTTGTGATCCTATCAAGGGAAAGAGAAAGCAGAGCACGTACGTGGTCCTGGCCAGTGCAGTTGGGGATCACAGACCTTCTCCACAGCAATGCAGAGCCTAGGGTTCCCTTAGAGGGATGAGAGGAGAAGCACCCTGGAGAAGATCTTCTCTGGTTTAGGCAGGGGCCTGGTGGATCTTAAGGACAATGGATGCATCAGCAGAAGCTGGAGGCCGATTCTGAAGTGGGTGGTGAAGAGACCCACAAACTTAAAGAAGCATTGGTTTCCAGCAGACACCAGAGTACCTCAAACATGTAGAACATTAAAGGAGATGACAGAGGTCCCAAGAGCTCGTCCTCAGGAGTAACAGCACCTTAAAATGGCTGGGAGCAGAGGTGGGTCTGGCACCTGGCATGCAAGCGAGTGGGAGCTGGCCACTTCTGGTGCTGGGCAAACAGGCACAAGTAGTGCTGAATGTGATGGGAAGAAGAGCTTGGCCTCCCCTTTCCCAGACAAAGCGAACCCCAGGGGGAGAGGGTATATAGCCTGCAGAAGAGGAGGATGCTGTGGTCTCCAGCCAAAGCAGGGTCCAGAAAAAGGGAGCATCCCCTTCCTTTCCCACTGGAGCAGAGATAGCTCCCTTCTTCCCCCAGGCTCAGGCCTTTCTGCTGCTGCTGAAGTTGCTCACCTGTTAATTCTGATGGGCTGAGTCAGCAGAACAAGCTTGGAGAAAGACTTATCAACGTATTTAGACAGAAAAACAGTGAGAGAAAAAAAAAGAGTAGAGAGAGTAAGCATGCAAAGAGCACGAGAGTTCAGAGCAGGAGAATGATCGGCGAGAGCTCAGAGCAAGCAAGCATGTGCAGAGACAGCAAGAGCATGAGAAAGAGTGGGCAGAGTGGGTTCAAGGCAGGGGGCATTGGGAGCCTTGACTCCTGGGTCTGCTACTGTCCTGCTATATGACCTTGGTCAAGTCGCTTCCCCTCTCTGTGATGCAATTTCCCCATCCCTTGTATGGGGGTGGTTGATATCTCCCAGACAGATGAAGTGTTTATAATGCTCCATGTAAGTGCTAAGCATTGTTATTACATTAGCTCTGTCCTCTTGCTTCAGCTGCTTCTATCTGGCACTGTCTGACACCTGAGATAAGTGCACAGCATTGCGAGAAAGGGACCAGGAGTCTTACTGCGCGTGTTTGCAATGCTGTTAGATTCACACGCTGGCATCTGCAGCTGGTCCATGCTGTGGTAAGAGCAGGAGCTTGGACATGTCATGGAGCAATCTTATTTCCCTGAATTGTTTGTTCATGAAGTGTATTCCCAGGCAGGGCTGTGTGTGTCTAAAGACCATCTGTCTTGAGATTCAGCCATCAGGAATATCAGAGGATGGCAGGATGTTTGCATGAACAGCCAGTGAAGATCAGGTTGACAAAGAAGAGGCTTGTGGAGCTTTTGCTCCATCTCTCATCTGGTTAGTAAGACATTACAATCAAGTCCTCTGCCCTGGATGAAACCACAGGGTGACCTGAGCCTGGGGCCACATCTCCTGCAGTCCTGGATGGGATCACCCAAGCTTGGTGCACCATTCCCTGTGGTCCTGGATGGGGCCATTGGTTCATCTGCTGCAACTGTTATTTATCAGGGATTTGAAGTTTACAAAATGGCTCAAGTTTAAAGGGGGGGAGAGCCTGTCATGTTTGGGGGCTTCAGGGGGGAAAAGGGACATTTTTGGCGTGATAATAGGACCCCTGCATGTCTCAGATGCATTGAAATATAATTTCTCTTTGAAAACGTGTGCCATTCCACAATTTCATGGAAACTAATTTTCTGGGTGCTAGGAACAGGCCCGAACAAAGGCATAAAAGTAGTTGCAAAAAGTGTTGCCAAGAATTTCTTGCCAACTTTGAGCCAGGCTATTAAATGCCATTATCTGCCACAGTACGTTGTAATGTCTCAGGGACATTAATTCACACCTGGTCCAATCGCATCCCATTCCTGACCTAGGATTTGGAATAACCAAAGACCCATTTCCTGCAGACACTAATGCATCTGTGTAACTTTGTTCACATGAGTATTGGAGACAACAGAGCTACTCATGTGAGTTAAGTACTGGCGGAATTGGGGCCAAAGAGATTAACTGCAGAGAATCCAGGCGGTTTCTAGACTGAGTCCACTGCAGGCTGGCGCAGGAGTTTGGAAATTTAGCCAGTGCTGTGTGGATACTCAGGCAGTGAGATGTGATCGATACAGCTCACAAATACAGGCCTCACTATCAAATCTCCGTGCTTTGATCATAGTCACCTCCAATATAAGCAGAGCTGGGGAGATAGTACAAACTTGAATTTTTAAATGAATTTGCTGTGACTATGTTCATGTGCCTTTTGCATTCATTTTTCCAGGAAGATCTCCATGAACAATCTCAGCCAGAGCTAGTTTTAAAGGAATGCTGGGCCAATATTCTCAGAAAGGGAATCCTGAATCTCAAACATTCAGATGGGGAGCCTGACTGTAAGAGTCACACCACCCGCCCCATACTACACCATGTGATCTGTGCGGCCAATCAACAATAGCTTGGATATCAAATGCTTGTAACCAAGCCGTTACTAGCAAAGAATTCTATGGCAAACAATTTGGAACGACAAAATAAAGACCAGAAAATTGAGACAAATTCATCTACAGGAAGAGGCAAAATGCATCTGTTACAGGAGTTATAGATGATTCTCCAAACTCTAGGTGTGACAGAGAAGCTCTGAGCAAGCAGAGCCAGGGAGGTATGACCCCTGCCCCAACTCAGACATGCAAAGTTCAAAGGTGAGGGGAAGCAGAGCTCTGCAGGAGGAGCTTGTATCCAGGCTGTCTGTCTGAAGGCTGTAAAGAAGGGAGCCAAGCACACAAGAGAAGAGGAAGAAAAAGGAGCAGAAAGGGGAGGGGTTATGCAGGGCCATGACAAGCAGGAGGAGCAGTGGTGAAGGGATTCGGAGCCCAGAGCGCTGTCTCTGGCATAAGAGGAAGGTACTAGCATCCATCCCATGATAAGAAAACTGTACAGGGATGTATATGGGATGGGAGAGGGGCGTTGTTTGCCACAGGAGACTGGCTCTAATTAATTAATTATTCATATCCAGATCTTAGCACTCACGGTGTTACATAGCCAAACTTCTCAGCCATGGCAATAAATAACTCAACCCCATTCCCACATCATGCCTGCAGAACACTCACAACCAGATCCTTGGCTCTCTGCTACCAGCATCGTCTCTCTGTCCTTTCACTCCTCTTTCAACCAGCCCTCTCCTCCCATTCCTCTTAAAGGGGCAGGACCCCCAATATCAAAGCAGACAGAACTGTTTCAACCAAAGCACAATGCACAGCCCAATGGCACTGAATAAGAGCACCATACCGCAGGCTCGAATCTGCAAGTTGCTGAATGCCTGAGAGATGCTAACAGTAACAGATCAGAGGTCTGGATCTGGGCTTGGGCCCAGGGCTGCAAATGGGCCTGCTCTCCTCATTGCTTCAAGCAAGGGAAGAAGGCTGCCACTCAGCTCCCAGAGACTTGGGGGAAGGTGGGTGCAGACCGTGGTGTGCATGAGAGGGAATCCCCAGAATCTGCAGTGTTTGTGGCCATGGTACGCCACAGTATTAGATCTCACAGGAAAGGCTCCTTCAAACGGCCCCCAGCACAAACCAACCAGTTCTTTTAATGCAGCTGAGGCTGCAACTGCCCATGCAGAAAGAAGCCTGTGGCACCAAACCCAGTTCAGTACGGCACTGGTGGAAGTGATCCAAGCTGGGAGGAGGGAGGCAGAGGCAACAGAAATTAACCTTTAAGAAAACCTCTTAAAAAGCCTCTGGCAGGTTTTTCCATCTTTCATATTAAAAAACAAAACCCTCTGAATGTTCCTGCTTCTCACATTGTCTTGAAAAAAAAAAATCTCACTCCTTTCTTGGATTACTGCTTTTTAAGGCTTAATACAAAGACAGATCCTGATGTGATGCTCTGGGAAAAGCCTGCCCCAGGGCTCATTCCAAGATAATAGGATATGAATTACAAACTGGATAAGCAGCACTAAGTAACACAGTGACACCACAATCCTCTCAAAGTGTCTCCAGTGATCTACGGCAGCTTTTAAGGGTTTTTTCCCTTCTGTGAAGATGGGTATTTCCCAGCACAGCTCTGCCATTACTTGAGAAAACTCCCTGGAGAATCAGCTTGGGGGCCGAGTGGAGAGAAAAAGACAGTGAGAGGAGGAAGTAGATGAAAAGTGGGGGGAAGAAAAAGAAGAGGTAGGAACAAGTTGATGCATGAGAGGTTGGGAAAGAAGGGAAGAGAGAGTAAAAAAGACTAAGTGAGTGAAAGGGGGCTGATTGGATGGAGAGAGCGAGAGAGCGCACATAACAGACATGGGAAGGGAGAAATGTATTGCTACATCGTTTTCCAAAAGTGAAATGATATTCTGCATTAACACAAACACCCCTGACAAAGCCTCTGGAGCCCATGTGCAGGGAAACATGGCCAAATATTTCATAACTATTTCAATGAGAGGGGCTTCAGGAACTCTAGTGATGCAAAGGCAGTGACAGAGCACAGGCTTCGTCTAACATATTATGCACAAAACCTGCATGTTCAGGGCTGCAAGGGGAATCCAAAGAGCAGCATAAATATAGCATGGAGCCAGCTTTTTGTAACCAAATCCATTAAATCATATCAACCTGCTCACAAGAAATAATCCAGGTGGTAATAATGAAACAGCCACTGATATATTGTGTGGTTTCAGAGTAGCAGCCGTGTTAGTCTGTATTCACAAAAAGAAAAGGAGTACTTGTGGCACCTTAGAGACTAACAAATTTATTTGTTCCTCCCAAGTGTGAGATGCAAAACAGACTATATTCTAGAGCAGAACCCTCAAACAGAATGGACTAATTCAGTGTCACATTGAGCAGTTTAGAACCCCATAAATAGAACAAACCAATCCAATGTCTCTTTGGGCAGCTTAGACCTTTCACAGATAGACTCAGATCCCCCTGTTCCAAAGGTACCAGCCCCGTTGTATACGCTAACAGGGAATCTCCATTAGCTCTTAGCAATACAGAGCCTAGGACACACAGTGCAGCAGCTCTGATTCCATCCACAGGAGGGCAGTGCTGCCCACACAAACTAGCTAATTCATCACACTGTTCAAAATTACTGATTAAAAAAAAATAGCTGCAGTTATCCTCTCTTTTGATATACACTGTCCCATCAGCAAGCACTGACATTGAGATACCTTTGCATTCAGCCCTGAACACACAACTCCTGTCATGGTTTATTATCACCTGCTGCAACCCCCATGACAGGGATCATTGACTTATCATCAGATACAAAAACCTCCTTGCATATTTGTGAAATCCACTGTCAGCTAAAAACAAATGTGCAGGATGGCTCAAAGGCCAGCACCTCAATGCTACCATCAGTCCAATTCATCCTGCTGAGAAACTGTCAGTCAGACGCCGCTTGTACTGCCTGCTTCTGGGAAACCCAATCAATAAGCCCAAACTGATGGAGAGGTGGAGCTGAGGTTCCTTAAGTCATTTGGAAATGCTCAGCCTGGAGGTACTTATTGCTGTTATCAACTGCAAAAATAGAATAGTTTATACTTAAATAAGCACCTTTCGTTGAGGGTCTCAAAATCCTTAACATACATATAAGAGTTAGGTATTATCAACAACATATTTGAATGCATTATGTTTCATAACCATCCTCCTCATATGACATGGGTAAATGTGAATTATCCCCATTTCATAGATGGAGAAACTGACGCACAGGCAAGGGAAGAAAGCTGCCCAGTGTCAAAATAAGGTTAGTTGTCAGAGCCTGGAGTTCTCTGCTCCACCTACAGATGACACTACCTTGGGTGTACCAGAAACACATGAAGAACAACACTCAGCTGAGTGAATGTCTGAGCTGCTCACTGGTGTAAGTACTGCTCAGGTCACACTGTACAGATTGCACCCCACGGCCTGTGTTTGAGGATCCAACAGTGCAAGACGGATGCTACAGCTACCACCAACCACCACTTTCCACTTCTGTTGTTCCTGTCATCTGAGAATGTGAGGCTCTTTATAAACATGAATTAATACTCACAATATCCCCACACGGAAGGAAAGGGGCATATAGGGATGGTTTCACTCCTCACTGAAATGCAGCCGCCTCTGGGGTGGAACATAGCTACTGTTTAACAAACTAAACAACATGGCAGTTAATGAAGTTAATGGCAGTTAACAAAGAGGAATCTTGTATCCAACTGAAACTCTAGAGGGAATTTAATGAGGCACAATGGGATAACTTGGGCTGGAATGTGACCTGGGCACCAGCACTTGAGCAAAGTGTCATGGGACCTCTAATGACGATAATCATCAGTACCTCAGCTTTCTGTGACAGCAGCACCTCATCTCATTACTCTCGATGTAGTCCTCCCAAAGATCCCCTCTCTCCACTTGGTACAGACTCAAGAAGCAAGAGTGCCACCTATAATGTCACAAAGAGCACCTTCTGCAACATCAGAGGTTTCCCAACCAAATACCAACCCAGGCCCAACCCTGCTCAGCTTGGGAGAATCCTAGCATGAGGGATGGCCGACATCTTTGGAGGTGGGTTGGGGAACCTAGCCTGGATTTGTGTTTCTTCCAAGAACCATAAAGCCAGAGAAGTAGTACCATGTTCCATTATCAGCACCACAATTGAGCCTGTTCTCAAAGAAAAAGTGGCTTAAAAAGCCAGCTCTCGCCAATGAATTGATTAGTCAACTTTCAAAGTTCTAGTATTGTGTAATTTACAGATGAACCTAAGAGAGAGGGAGAGACACCTATCATAGAGGCTCTATTGTATATCGGATCTATGTGTCAGCATGAAACAAACACTGTACAGTACAGAGGGAGATGACAAAGCTCAAATGAGTGACTGGAAATTATATTTCACTAATACACAGAGCGTCTGTGTGTCTATTTATGTTTCTCAGTCTTGTCATTTGTCTCGCTCACTCTCCCCAGATTTTCTGCTGGTGACATCTCATTACAGTGCCACTCCATGGGAAAGAAGCTCCAAAATAGAGGGCAGGGAGCTGAGATCTGGGGAGAGGGATTTCCTCTTACTCCACGAGAGGCCGCACTCCTCAGGCAGACACTTTATGAGACTGCCCCAAAGGCTGCTCTTGTAAAGGGGAAATGGTGCAGAGGACCAACTTGATAGTTCACTTGCCGTGGATGTACTGGCAATTAGAATTCTAAAATTTGGTGCTAGAGAGAAAGACTCTAGACTAAAAAAAACTTGATAAATGGAGAGAGAGAGAAAGGAGAGAGAAAAAAAAAGATAAAGCAGGAGAGACACATACAGATTGAGAGAGAGAGATTAAATATAAAGAGTACAGAGAACCAGGCATGATCTGAAATTTGTTACTCAGAGCAAGGAGCACCATCAGGGCCCATAGAGCTGGCACTAGCCCCCGGCCTTTAAATTCTGCTGCCTGTTGACTCTAAGATCTTCCCCAGACCAGGAGCTGTGTTAAGTTCTCAGTTCCTCGCCATCTGCTGCTAAGTTCCTCAGCCAGGCAGTGGTTAAGCAGCAAGTAAACCCTAGGAGCCTCCATTCAGTTTGGATGGACACCCAAAAGGTGTGACATTTACCTTGGGAAGTCTTCAACAGTCTCTCTTGGCATTTGGGAGGGAAGCCAGAAACAGGAATGGACAGTTAGCTGGTGTTTGGAAACTCAGGAAAGGTGCCAAAACTTGGCCTCAGTCTAAGTTTATGGCAAATATTTCACCCAAACTCTCTTATCACACATGTGTCCTGGGCAAAGGCTACACTGAGCTGGGGACAGCTTTGGATCCACCTCCCCACACACACTGCTGCTCTTTCACTGGTAAGGATGGCCTTGCCAGGACTAAGATTTCTTTACTTCATCAAAAATAGAGTCAGCTCCTCCTGGGTTCCCATGCAGACCACATCCCTGTGTCACTGCATGTTTTATAGCAGGGGTGTCAAGCTCTGGGCCCCTCCTGCCCCACTGGCCTTGCTGGTGCTTCATGTGGCCTACACAATAGTCAGATTCTGAAGAATCCCAGCTTTTGTCTTAAAAACCAAAAATAAATTTTAACCCTCATATTGCATAGAAAATATCCCAAATGTGACCCAAGTGTAACCGATGCAGCGAGGTCTGCACAGAGCTTGAAACAGTGGGCTGGTCCCCCATTAATCTCACTAGTTGTTAGCTCTAAAACCTAATGATGGGTCTTTAATAATGTCAATATTTCACTACTGAACATTTTAGAAGATGGAGTGGTAAAGAGAGTGGGAGGGTAAGCAAGCAAATATCATATGTATAGCTGGCAGCTCCCTCCTTTCTTGGGCATGTCAATTCAAACACACAGAAACCTGGGAGATCCAAGTTGGCTTCACATAATTTCCCTCCTCATACTACCAATGGTTCCTGCCACCATCTGTAGTTGACATGATCCCTATCATTGGAGGTTTTAAGGACAGGTTAGACAGACACTTGACAGGGATGGTCTAGGTATGCGTGGTCCGGTCTCAGCGCAGGGGGATGAACCAGATGACCTCTTGCAGTCCCTTCCAACCATACATTTCTATGATTCTTTGACACGTAATTCTGCTGAGCGAGAGCCCCCCACCACACGCCCACCTCGTCACTCCAGAATCATTGCAGTCTCTGTACCAACCACTCTGGCTCCTGCAGCACAGCACACCCACTTTGCTCAGTATCACTTGAGCCATCAGTTACCACCAGGGTTTGCCCACCTCCAGGACCTGCCAACTAAGGGCTGGGAAATTTGCCATGATATATATGTACATGATTATGGTGTGCCCACCTCAACCCTCTCTGAAACACACACACTGTTCAACTACAGAAATATCTACACAAGAGCCACAGAAATACCTGCCAGAGGCTACACAATGTCCACAAAGAGCATGGATGGATGCAGATCCAAGTGTATCCTCTCTTGAAAAGTCCCCCCTCCTTTTGTAATACCTGCTATTTGGTGCAAGCCAGTTCTTGTCAAAGGCAAAGGACGTGCTATTCAGACACATAAGAGAGTCTGCATAGCCACTGACAGAAAAATTCTCTTGGTCCCTTTTTCAAATCCTCCCTTCAGCATGTCACCATCGCAGACATATCCACCCTGGACACAAGACTATACCATGTCCACAGTAATTCCCATCCTAGAAGGTGGCCACAGAAATGTTCACCACAGAGAGTCGACGTAATGTTTGCAGAGGGTGCCCACGAGCAGCACCCACTATGGGCCACCCCTATAATGTCCCACATTAATTCTGGTTGTGCTCACAGCAATGCCAGCCACAGATCCTACACACAGTTTAAATTCACAAGACACCCTCATCTCAGGATACAAATCTAGATCAGAAAAGCAGTGGCATGATCCAGATTGCTCTAGGCACAGCATCATTCCAAAGGATCAGGAGTAGAGGAAGCCCACAGAACTTACCACTTTGAAGTCCTCTGGGTTGCATTTCTCTCCACAGAAGGAGCAGGACAGCAGCATCTCCCGGATATCATGGCCAGCCCGATCGTAAAACTCCAGCATGTTGAAGGGCTTTGGCTTGAAGTTTCGGAAGTTGGCCTTATCTTGTAGGATCTCCAGCTGCTTCTCATCAGCCATCTGGGTGTCTGGGATCTCATACCTGGGGAAACAGGGCACAGAGACTTCTTAATCCTGGTTGGAGCGAGTCCTGTCCTCGCATATACAGGTGCAACTCCCACCAAACTAATCTCTGCTCTCAGTGTCACCAATTACGTCAAAGGAGTTATTTCCACATTGACACCAATGTCATTTATAGCAGAGCTGGCCCATTAACTTAAGTTGGATGTCTATAATTGAAGGACAGAATGTAACCTTATAGTACAGCACCAATGCCCAGCATCCAGGCACCTCCAGTACTGACATGAGACTGTGTCTCCTCTGTAGAATAACACAACACCCGGGAACCTTCAACACCGAGATATGACTGTGTCCCCTGTGCTACAATATAGCACAGGGCCTAGGCAAAAATGCCAAGTTTTGTGCTGCTCCATGCCTGACATTTTAAGAACATTATTTAATCACATGAATTGCATATTTGCAAATAACTTCCATAGAACCATAAATTTCAGCATACGACAACACACCTTGCCCCAAGTAGGGTGATTAACCATGGAAAGGGCTTACCAAGGGTCATAGTGGATTGTCCATCACTGGCAGTGTTTAAATCAAGAATGGATGTTTTCTAAAAGAGGCGAGGTGAGACTAGATGATCACAGTGGTCCCTTTTGGCAGGCCATGGAGCTGCACAATACATGCCAGCTGTGGTGGGTGCCTGTGAGGAGGGGATGGTGGGTGCTGGCAATAGCTGAAGGTGCTGGGGGCGCTGGCAGTATGGGTGCTGGGGTAGGAGGCCTGGCCATGCTGGGGTAGCTGGAGGTAGAGTTGAGCGCACTTGCCCACCCACAGCACTTTTCCACTAAGCATCTCAAAGTGATGTATAGCAGTAACTAACAAAGATAAAAAATAAAAAAATCCTCTGTATCTTTTGGCCCAGAACAATCTCAAACCAACATCTATTGACACAGTGCAGCCAAGAGGATCTGAGCACCATCATTGCCAGGTGGTGTTGGAGATGGATCTGTCATGTGCTTCAGATAGAAACTGATTCCATCACCAGAGTAGCAATAAGATGGACACCTGAAGGCAAGCAAAAACAATGCTGCCCAAAAACAACATGGCGAAGAGCTGTGGAAGCCGAACTGAAAACTCTGGGGCATAGCTGGGGAACCACTGAAAGACTTGCCAGAAACAGACAGAAGTGGAGGAGCTTCGTCACTGCCCTAAATGCCATAGGCAGAATAGGAACATGATGATGATGATGATGATGATGAAGAACAAGGATAAGCAGCAGTCAATCATTCACCATTGATATGCAGCCAACCTGCATTTCATCATAGGAAGCCAGGACACTGAGCTAGATGGAACACTGGTCTGACCCAGCATGGCCATTCCTATGGTCTCATGTTGCACCTCTGGGGCAGTGTGACAGCTGCCTAACAACAGCCTTGCTAAACAAAAGACTAGGAAAGGAAATGAGGAAGAAAACTACGTCTAACTGAGAAAGGGGGTTTGTGGAGGAAGAGTTAGGGATGCTGAAAGTAACTATCAGAAACATAAATGGCCAGGGCAGAAGCTTAACCACAGCTCTTACAATCACCAGCTTGGGATCTTTACATTTAATCTGAGCAAGACAGCACAACATCCTTCTAAGACTATAGTGGGGCACTGGCTCAGTACTAACTCAGAGGAAAGGCTGCCCTCTACTGAATCACCAGCACCTCTCCCTGCAGCTCTGGAGTGAGCCAGTCCAACCTGGCTTAGCTTGTGCTGTCTGACAGGCTGGCCGGAGGTGCTGATACAGCTGCAGGCAAAACAGGTTTTGCCAACCTACTTTAAGGTGCAGCCCGTGTGTGTCTCCATGCCCCTTTCCCTCCCCTCTTATAACTCATTCACTTACTCATCCTAATCTCACAGTCTTTCTTTTATTCAGTAGATGAAAAGGTCTTTCCTCTGTTGCCTTGGGTCCAGATTCTGATCCCATTTTTATGTCAATGTGAGTTTCCCTGTTGACTTTAGTGGGAGCAGGACGGGGCATTTATTTGCATGTACTAGGATCTGCTTGAACACTGACTGAGGACTCACACAACAGATCGGATCAAATCTGCACCCACTTTGGGCTTGTCTACACAGCATAGCAAATTGCTTTACAGAGTTATTGTTTGGAGAGAGCTCTAACATGTTGTGCTCTAACTGCCCCACGTAGATCCTGCTGGCACACTAACATGAACCTTTTAGAGTGTGCCAGCAGGGTCTACACAGAGCACTTGGAACACAACACATTAGAGTGCTCTACAAACCACACCCCTGTAGAGCACTTTGTCATGCCGTGTAGACAAGTCCTTAGGGTTTCATGTTTGTGCCTATGCTGCACACAGTGGCCACAAGGATCTTCACAGCAACAGCCAGGGTATTACTCCAAAAGCGAAGGCCCATGCTATCAGCTTTTAGCAGTACAGAGCCTAGGACACACTGCCGAGCAGTTCTGATTCTATCCAGCAGAAGGCAATCCTGCACACGTATGCACGTACACGCCCCAGTGGCTGTCACAGTCTGCAGTGACATGTGCACAGGGATCATTAGTTTTCATGCTCTCAGGCATATTACAGAGAGCAGTTACAACAGCAGCCAGATCAATCAAAGAGCAGGAGCTGCTGCCAGTTTAGAATGGCCAAGAATTGTCGCTGACAATGGCTGGGGAATGGGCAGGGAGCTGCCACCAACACAGCACAGATGCTGGATAACACTGGCAAGCCTGGAAGTGGAAAGCAAATGTTTTACAGGAAGAATGGATAGTGACCCATGGGCTCTGTACCAACCTGGGGAAAATCCACTGGTGCATGGACTGAATGCTAAAAGTGCATAAGAGCCCTTGGGTACCATACTAATGTTTGGCAGAAGCATCTATGGGAGTCCTTTCCTACACAGTGAGGGCATCTGGGCATTATATCATGGGCACTTCCTCTTTGTCCCAACCCCAGCTGGCCAAGGGAGTTTACATCTCCCTAAAATATAGATAAAAATGCTATTGCCATCTGTCCTGCCATCTCCTTGTGGTACCCTGGATCTGCCTGCACGTGCCACTCATCCTGTGGACAAAGAGACTTGCCAATATGTTCAGGGATGTTTTGCTTTCCTGCAACCAACCATCCATGTGGGAGGTGGGGTGCAGGAAAGCAATCCATGCCACACCCTCCCCTAACATATCCACCAGGTCTACCAGCCAAGCACCCAGGGTAGCTCTAGCATCTGAGCCTCGCCCTGAGAAGCAGTGTGTTAATGGGATCGCTTTGGACCCCTACTCTCTGTCTTTTCCATTGTTGACAGATGCCAGGAGGACCCCAGGTCAAATTCAGCTGTGGCTGTTGACTTCGTTGGGGTTGTGCCTATCCGTTCCATCATCTCATCTTTCACTTGCACACAGACAAACAAGGTCCCTATTATAGCAGTCATAGCAAAGGGCTGCTGAGGCTGCCCACAGTTGGTGTGCCACCACGTCCCCTCCCCAGCCACTCACACAGGTGGCAGTTCTTTTTTCCCCATGGGAAAGTGCCATTTTTCCCAAGTGCCAGTGGTGGGGTGGGAATGAATATGATCATGGGTATGAATGTTATCTTAGTCATTCAGGAGCAGACAGGCATGCATTGCAGAGGAAACAGCTCAAGATGCAGAGTATGGGACTAAATTAGGCCTGAATATTTAAATTAGGCCTGAATATTGGAGCATCCTATTTCCAGGAATGTATACAGGGAGGTGCACATATACTGTGTGTAGGTCCACATGGTGCATAGAGACGTGTGCAGCTTATGCAGGTGCACGGATGTCTCTCTAGTGCCAGAGTATCGTGTCTGTCGAACACCTGAGTGCAGATGTGCACACAGTGCCCTGTTGGTTGTGTTCACGTAGATGGCAGCACATTCAGATGCATGGTGGTGTGCTGTCCCATCTAGATCAGCAGTGCTGAGCTCATGCAGCATCCTCAGGGCCTGGCTTCCCTGGACCCACCTGTTATTGAGCAGAGCGAGGAGTTCCCCAGCATGGTACAGGTCATTCTTTGTTACACGGCTGAAGCGGAATTCGTTGAGGTTGCAGAAAGTGACAGCAGGGAATGTCAACCTGGTTGTGGCCACTTCATCCAGCCTGGTGACATGAGGGTAGAGGAAGTAGTATTGGATCCTCTCCGTGCAGACATAGGCCAACAGGGCCATAGAGCCCAGGAAGCAGAGAGTCCAGATGATGCGCTTGAAGGAGAGCCTCTCATAGGAGATAATGTGGGACAGGCCATGCAGAGTGGAGCTACTGGCAAAGGCCTGGATACTGACTGGATGGCCATTCTCCACCTCCTCCTCGTCCACTTTCAGGTCCATCATAGTCAGGGCTGAGATACAGAGCGAGCCACTCTATGAAGAACAGAGGAGCCCATTACTCCCAGCATGGACACATGGACAGGCCAGTCGGGATGCTGCTGCTCCTCCCAGGCTAAGGACCTCAGCAGGGACAGCAAAGATGCCATAGGGGGAGAGGCAATAATGAAAGGTGCATTCCCAGTGGACTCAACATCCCAGGAAATGGAGCAAATGATGGGAATCCTAGGAGGATGCTCCCAGCTGCCTCTGAGGGATTCCATCCTATGCACTGGGTTTTTTAACACAGTCCCTTGTATTTCTACATCCCTCCCACCCTGGCTCTGTCACTGTGATGTCCATACACCAAAGCTAGTTACCATTCTCCCCCAAACAACTCTTTCACGGGTTTATCAGATCCTCCCGCTTTCCTCCACCTCCCCCCACCACACACACACACACACACAGCACTAGCATGTCAAGAAACAGACCAAAGAAACAAGAATCCAAACCTGAAGGCAGGGTCAGCATCCAGGGCTGGGTCCACACTGCTCCTGTAGGGCTGGTCCCAGCAGCAAAGAAGATAGGTCCTTGCACTAGGGTGGATCTCCCTCCACCTCTCGCCGTTTGGATGAGAAGAAGGGAGCGAGGGAGACGCATGCACAGAAGGATGTGAGAGTCACAGAGACTGGCAGGTGGAGGAAAACCGGAAAAAGAGGGAGAGAAATAAAAATAATCCTAACCCCTCAAGTATCTTAGGAGGGAGGGTGCAATCCTCTGGGATCTGGGATGCACCAAGGAGCCTGTTCACTGCAGCTGCTCAGGGAAATCAAAGGAGATCATAGCTGGAAAGGAGGCAGCTGAAGGGAGAGAAGAGCGATTGAGAAAGAGAGCGAGCAAGCGAGCAGGCGTCTGTATCCCTGCCAAACACATGGATACCTCCCCTTGTGGCTATTCAGAAGCTTGTTATTCCTTCAGATGCATAATCCGCATGAATTCATTGTCTCCGTGCTGGTGGGGCCCAAATGGCGAGCGGATGGGTCCTGCAGGGGCGGATGGGGAGCTCAGTGAGAGTGAGCAAGGGAGAGAAAGACAGACCAGGAGAGAGGAGGAGGAGAGCAGATCTGGAGGTACCGAGGCAGTGATTGCAGTCTGGCTGTGCTGTACTGGCTGGCAGAAGCTGTTGATGCTGATGCTGTGTGCATGTGGATAATGTGTGTGTAAGAGACTCTCTCACCCCCCCTTGCTGTCTTAATCAATGCTCCGCTCCTCTCTTGGCTGATGCCAATGTCTGCCACTAACACACCATGTCCTGGGCAGGGAACAATCCTGCATTGGCTTAGGCATGAACCCGCTGACCTAATAGGTCTTTGCCATACCGTCCCTCCTAGGATTCTCAATCACAATGTTACCAATTCATCCAAACTCAGTGGCAGAGCCTGGTCTGCAACAGCAGCATTGCTGTGCCCAGAGCAGTCTCTAGGCTTTCGCCTCTGTTCAGTCTTTGAATCAGTGAGTCAGTGAGTCTAGAATAAGGAGGAGCTGAATAGCCACTTGTCTAAGTCCCTCTCTCTCCCCAAGGCTGGCAGGACAATGATGAATCTGAGTGATTTATTTCTATCCTCTGAAACTCTCTGGGCCTGATTCTCTATCCCCTGTACTTTGTGTCATCATTTACTCCAGTGCAAAGTGGGTGTAAAACACTACCAAATCAGAATAAATATGCACATTGCACTTACAGCTTTACAAGGAAAAGGGCATGGAGTCTCAAACACTCTTTTTCCCTAGCTTTACAAGTTCAATCATTTCCCAGTCAAGCAATTCCTCTTCTTCCCCGCCCTCCGGCCTGGCCCCATTTGTTTATAGTTTGCAGAGCCTTGCAAAATAGTCAGGAAAATTCCCTCCACAGCTCAAAAACCCGCTCATCTGCCTTGACCATGAGGATGACAACAGAGAAATAAAATCCCAAAGACAGCTTTACTTGATCATAAAAAATTAGACTTTCCACAGATGAGCAGCCAAGTGGAATTCTGCAAGGAAGGCAGGGTGGAGGTAAAGGAGGGGACTGGTGGCCCATGATTCCTGGGTTCTGTTTGTACTGATGAAAGTCTTTGGGGCTCTCACAGCTCAACATCTCCATGTACATAATCATGAAATTGTGATACCTTTTGCTTTCCATCCGCTGCACCTTCAGATTTTTAAGTTCTCTCTTCTTGCACAGAGCTCAACAGATATTTTGTTCTCCAAAGACTGTTCTCAGACTGTTACTGAGAACACACACACACACACACACAGTGTTCTCTCTCTCAGGGAGACTTGATTTTGTCCTTTCTGAGGACGATCTTTTGAGGCATATCCACACCAGGAAAAAAAGGTGTATTTTTAACCACATTACCTAACGTGGTAAAATCCGAGTGCAGACAAGGCCACTGTAGTTTTAACACCTGTGAGTAGGTCATGGTAAATGCTAGGCTCCCCCATAGTCTTTACCTCAACCTGCTCACACCCGAAAATCACAAATGACCTTATCTTCATGAGGCGTTTACCCCATGTTAATTACTACATGTTAGCTACCGTGAGGTGAGATAACACCATTTCCTAAAGAAGATTCACCCTGAATCTTGGACAGACCAGCCTGCTTGGTTGAAGGGTTACTGGCTAGCAGGTAGTAATGAGACCAGCATGGCAGAGGAGCCGATTCCTTTTCGCCCTGAGAACCTTGGATTAACTCCAGATGGTTCTCTCTCTCCCACTCCCCCCAGAATCAGGGTTGTCATAACAGGATGACACGAAGAGGGAACAGTCAGATGCAGGGGGGTAATGAATGGGAAAGAGGGTTTAACAGGGCTTTCCCAGTTCTAGCACCGATCTCAATCCCACATCCTTCAAAGAGAACCAACAAGAAGCAGTGATACTGGTTTAATGGCAACACTTGACCGGGGTGGATAGTCAACGCAGGAGAGGACGAAGGAAGAAACAGAAGGAGACAACCACACCACCAACGTTATGGACATTGTTTTCATAGCCGCCTGTGTAATACACGAGATAAATGTGTGATCATGGTTTCACATGCGCATGTAATTGCATATGCAAAAGTATACACGAAACTGTGTGCACAGTTTGCAAACCCTGATACCACTCTAGTGTATGCACTCAGGTATGTGTATGTGCTCATCCCCGACTTGTACATGTGGTGGCACACATGTTAAGCACACAATGGCACACACGATTACACTTGTAGTTGTGAAAATCTGCCCCATAAAGTTCCCATTTTTCATTTCCAGTGTGTCAGTCTCCCTCCCTCAGAAACGATGGAGGCTTCCAACATACAGACACCAAAGGTGTTAAAACCCTGAACATGCAGGTGAAAAGCTGCACACGCAGTGTTATGCAGTCTTCACCCTGGAGCTTTGAAAGCTTAGCACCAGTGGCACCTGTCCTCTTCCTCGAGTCCCAGAGGTTCAGAGCCCAGCTCCTTTAGTGATCTGGCAGAACAAAAGGACTCTCAGACCAAGTTCGCTGTTGTTCCATCCCATCTACTGCCTCATCCAGGAGCTGTGGCTGCGTAAGGCCCTTGAACAACTGTAACTGACTGATGTGGAGACAAGGCGCTTGGGCTATTTCCCTGGAGTGTCAGTCACAGAAAGGGGACTGAGCAACAGACTGCTGCACACTAACAGGAGTGAAAGTGGATTAACGCCCCAGTGATGGATTCTTGTAGGCAGAGGATAGGATACAGGCCCTCTGTAGACACCCCACTGAAGAGGGTGTGCAGGAGTGGTACCCCAAATGTCCATATGAGCCCAAATGTGAAGGGAAGTGCTACATTCACAGGAGCACTGCCTATGGTGGGACAGTCCTGATTTTCACACATCTGTCCACATTGATTAAGTCCATTCAGAAATCTGGGATTTCTTTCAGGACATACATTGGCAATGCAACATCACAGAATGATGGGGATAAGTGAGCACATAAGGCCCCAACACCATTATTCACGGGGGGCTCATCTTCTGGCTACGTTCCTGAATGGGAGTCAGGCCTCCACAGCTCTACTCTCAGCTCTGCCACAGCCTTGAGCAAGTCACTCCATCTGTGTGCCTCAGCTTGCCTGTCTGTACAGTGGGGATGCTCTGTTTCTCAGGGAAGTGCAGAAAGGTTAAATTCATTAATGCTTGGAAAGCACACTGAGGACCTTGGACAGACGGTGCTACAGATGGAGAAAATATCGTAACAAATCTGAAACCAGCACAGTTGTCTTCACTATGTCACTCCCTGTGGCCTGTCAGAACTTCATAGTGACTGCAGGGATAGAATTCAGACCTCCTCCTCCAAAAGCACAGACCCCTACCACTTAAGTCAAAGGAGAATCTCTATTAGCTGCTCGCCATACAGCGCTATGAAACACAGTTGAGCAGTTCTGATTCCAGCCAGTAGAGGGCAGTGGTATGTACACACACACACACTCTCTCTCTCAATACTATCTGTCAATACTGGCTACATGGGTGCGATTTCTTTGCTTGTGTACACATCCTTGCGCAAGCGCTCATGGAGCTAGTGCCAGTATACGCAGCAGCGTAGCTGCAGTATCAGAGGTAGTGGCAGCGGAGGCATGACTTAGCCATGCCAAGCATGGACCCACCAGTTTCAGGCAGGTTTGGCACAGCTAACCCTTACCTCCACTCCCACGACCCGTGCTACAATGGCTACCCTGTTTATACCTGTGCTAGCTTGATGAAAGCTGATGCAAGTATGTGCACATGAGCAAGGGAATCCCACCCCTTGCTCAGAGTGTAGCTGTAGCCACAGGAAACACACATGGGAAGCAAACAACAATCACCACCACCATTAATAAGTAATTCTCCAGTAAACAGAATCAAGGCAGTGTGGCAAAGGCTTGCTGCAACAAGGAGGGCTAGCGGTGGAAGGGGCATCAGTGTGGTCATCCCTGACTTTATTTTGCTTGATGGGTTTTCCCTCCTCAGGCCTCTGACTGTGGTTTCCCACTGCAGGGCTCCCTGGTGCCAAGAGCCTCTTAAGTGATGTTCTTTGACCTTGTGGAGCAGAGGTCAAGCTGGCTGGAATAGTCCCTGATGAATCCCCCGCAGCTTTCATTGGAACAACAGGAGGCACGAATTCACCCACAAAGGGTAGGTCACCATTCAAGACTTCCTGAAAGGGGCAGCTCCTGATGGTGGCGGAAGACAAAGAAGCCAACTGGAAAGAACAAATGGGCTTGAGATCTGGCTCTCAAGTCTCATGGGAAACTGGCTCTCTGGCTTTGGCACCAAGTTTGTAAGGGACAATAGCTTAAGCCACCCTCATCCTAATAGTCAGAGATGCTGAGCATTCACAATTCTATCTCATGGTGCTAGGAGTGGGAGGTGCTTAGCTCCCCGAAAAAACAAAAAAAAACTTGGGCAACAACAAATCAAAGCCCTCCAAATTAATGACCATTTGAAGATCTGGGCCTTAGCTACTACAGAGTTCAGTAACGTAGTTTTATGGTTTAGGGTCTTTGTATTTATTTCAACATATGAAACATAAATGAGCACTTGTTTCTGTCCCCCTGGGAGCCCTGCCTATGAGTTGTGGAGGCCTTGCTTTGTAGTCCTTTATTTATAAGTCTAATTTGATATGCTCCATGGAATGAGTTTGACATCTCTGACTAAAGGCCTCTTGGCTGATTCTGGTTGGAGATTTTTCTAATTAGGTTTGGCTAGAAGGTGGCAACCCTCTCTCAGATGTGGACTTCCCTATCATGACCTTGGCCTTTGCAACCTCCAGGCTGGATCACCACAGTACACTTGCCACATACGGTTGCTGGTGAACATCACTCAGAAACTTCAGGTGGTACAGGGTGCATCTGGTTCTCAGGTGATGAATATCACAATTGTGCTGCAGAATCTGCATGGGCTTGCAGTTCTATTTGAGTGCAACTCTAAGTTCTGATTTATTAAGCCATTTGCAGTTTGGGCGCTGGATATTTTTGGGCCAAGGGTCCTGACTTTCCTCTGAAAACCAGGAACAATTTGATCGTCTTCAATGGAGCTTAACTGGAGTACACTGGGGAATCAGACCCCCTTCTCTCTCCTTGCATTCTAAGCCAGCACATGGGAGCAGCTGGGACACAAGCTGACAGGCACTAGCTTTGTTCATTAGGGGGCAAGTTCCTCAACTCTGGAAGTTTGCTGAACGTCAAGGCACTCTGCAAGGCCATTGCTGAGGCTTTTTCTGGGGATTCAGTTGAGGAGCAAGGCTCTCAGCTCCAGGTGTGTTGGGAAGTTTATTGTTGAAAAGCTTATATTTACAATACAACTTCGCACAGGTCTTGCATCTTCCAACCAAGAATCTCACTGCCCTTGACGGGTTTCACAAGATAGGGAAGCATCATCTCATTTTACAAACCAGCACACAGTGATGTTATGTGATTTATTCCAAAGGTCAGATGGCAGGGGTCCTGCTTCCCAATCCCTGCACTAACCCTTTGAACGTACTTTCTAAATTGGAAACTCTTTATTCATTAAGACAAGGAAAAAATGCAGACAACTCTATCCAATCAACAGCTAAGATCAGCTGATGAAATGCAGCAGTGTGCAGAAGAAAGAGGCTGCTCTGTGAGCTACAGGAATCATGGATTAAAAAAAAAAATCTAAAAACTTTTGTTGTATGAATCTCAGCCTGTTCTTTGCTGAAATCAGTGAGGCCAGTGAAAAGAGCTACAAACCAGGGCATGTTCTAACAGACCCTGTTCGCATGTGTGATAAACAGCAGGATGCATGCAAGCATACCATTTCATCCAGGCCATGTACTGCGCCTGCTCCTTCTCCCTCTCAAGTTTCTTTAAACCAAGTCTCCCAAAACCTTTTGGCTAAATCTTTCAGCCTGGTGCTCATCTCTCTCCCAAATTGCTAACTGTAATCTCCTGCTCTCCAGCCTCCAGACATCCACAATGTCCATTCAAAACTCAGCTACTGAGAACCTTCTCCCGCCCTTGCCTTGATCACTCCCTCTCCTTTGTTACAACATCAGACTCAAGCTTCAATCCCCACCCTCAGGGCTAGGGTGACCAGATAGCAATTGTGAAAAATTGAGACGGGGGTGGGAGGTAATAGGAGCCTATATAAGAAAGAGACCCAAAAATTGGGACTGTCCCTATAAAATCAGGACATCTGGTCACCCTACTCCAGACCCTACCTAGCACTGCCTGCCCCTCCTTCTCCCATCTACCACTGTCTCTTACTGAACCCTTTCGCACGTTAACTCCCCTTCCCCAACACCCACGAAACGCCTTGCTGAGCTGAGTTATAGGAGCAGTGCTCTCCCTCCTCCTTCAAATCACCCCTCAAGACCATCATCTTCCATGATGCCTGCACAGAACTCACCAGCTAGTAGCTGATGGGCTGGGAGGCAACTGGGTATGGCTGAGATGTACCGACATTGCAACTGTCTCCCTCTCCCCTACCCTTCACATCCCTCCTGTCTTTTTAGACTGTAAATTCTTCGGGGTAGGGACCACAGTGTATTTGTGTTTGTCCAGTACTCAACACAAAGGGGCACTAACTAGCCTCCTGGGTTGCAGCTTCAGTGGAGATACCAAGGGCTAAATGGGCCATAGAGACAGATCTCCCCTGATACTCAGAGGTGACCTCTTTGTCTAATCCCTGGGGCACATTAGCAGGGAAAGCTTGCCCTGGCAACGCCCAGGCAGCTGCAGTGTCCAGAGAGGATTCAGTCTCCAGGGCTGTAAATTAGGAACCTTTCATCAGTGCAAAAGTCACAAGCTTTCAAGGAAAATCATATTCTTCTGGGCCAGATCCTTGGCTGGTATAAATCAGCACTGGTCCAGTGAGGTCAAGGGGGCTACACTGATTTACACTAGCTGAAGATTTAGCCCATAATCTGGACATTTAAGATTTCAAAGCAGTTTTCAAACCATTCTTTTACATTTCTGGTGGAAGGTGGTGTAGCTGTTTACAGATGGCATCACCCATGCCTTTACTTTCCCCTGCTCCATTTTGCACAGGGAGCACATTACCTAGGCAGGAGAGATGGCAGTTATGTGCTGATAGCGATCTCTATATTAAGTTTTCTGATAAAAATTCAGAGGAGAACACACCACTAGGATAAAAAAATTTCTCCTCTACGCTCTTGCTGGATTTACTGTCATTTATTTTTTACAAACGAGTCATCCTCAGCTGTATTTTTACTGACAATAAATTCACCAAAGGTTGTAGGGAATAGAAGCTGAAGAACTTGGGCATTCATTGTTTCAGACATCTGAGTGTGCGTGCAATGCCTATGTGCCCTTTCCCTCTTTTGGGTGGATTCTGAACTGCTCATCTGTATGGCATAGGCCCTACATTAGCATCTAACAGAGCATCTTCTTCACATCAAGTGGTCAGTTCCTCTAGTTTTAGAGCAGGAGGACCCACATTCTCTCCCTACTGCTGCCATGAAACTCCAGGGGCCATAATGACTGCTAAATTTTGGGAGTATTAGGTAGCCATGAGTCCTTCCATCAGCCTGACCAGCCTCTGACTATCCTACAGACCTCACACACACAATAAGTGGGACTTTAGTGACATGGGACGGCTTCGCACAGCCCCTCACAGTTACCTTTCCCTACATAGGAAGGAGGACAACTGGGGCTTTTCCCTAAAGTGAAGGAGAGCAGCTGCCCCAGGGAAGTGGAGCTGCAAAGAGCTCTCTCTATCTGGGGAAGTCATACCCTTGCTCAGGGGCAGGGAGTGGAATCCTTCCAGAAGGGCATCCCCCTTCTGAGGAGACCAGCAGAGAAAGGTATGGAGAAATCCAGGCCTTCCTCTGCCACTCCCAGCAGAGGGAAGCAGCTCTAATTGGGCCTCCACCTTCCTCCGCTCTGCTGCCTTAAGATATCAGACCTGGTCTTTAAAGTGCTCCATGGCCTGGGCCCAAGATAGCTAAAAGATCATCTAAAGCTCCAGGATGAAGACTGTGATCAACAACTACACTCCTCTGGCATAACAGGGCTCTCATTAATCAGATTAAAGCGTGTCTGTGCAGGAGACAGAACCCTCTCTGGGGATGGTACAAGACTTGGTATTTTCCACTGTATGCATCCGATGATGTGAGCTGTAGCTCACGGAAGCTTATGCTCAAATAAATTGGTTAGTCTCTAAGGTGCCACAAGTACTCCTTTTCTTTTTACGGATACAGACTAACACGGCTGCTACTCTGAAATCCAAGACTTGGGATGAACTCCCCCAAGAACTAAGAACCATCACAAACCTCACCACCTTCTGCTCCAAGTGCAAGGCACATTTCTTTGACCCAGCCTTCTCTAATACAAAACACATAGCAACAGGTGTATTTATATTTTTAAAGAAAGACATACACTGCCAAAACAAGACACTCCACTACACATGCTTCTTCCTCTGGGAAGATGAGAGAACAAACTACACATGACAGATGTGTAGTCATGTGGCTTAATGCACTACTGGAAGGCATCAGATACTACGGTGATAAGCACAGTATAGGAAACCTACATAGAATGAAACGGAACAGAATTCTCTTCAGACTCACAGGCATACAGAATGGATCCAATTAACAGGAAAAGAGTAATCAAGAAAAAGTGTTAATGTGCCAAACGGTGATTAGGGCTCTTAGCACTGTTCTTAGGAAGCGTGTGTGTGCGCATGTGCGAGCGGGTGGGAAGGGGTGTAGTGATGCAAGGGAGAAGGCTTCTGGCTAAAAATGTGTGAGGTTATGAGCAAGACTTCCATGGGCATATGGTTCAAATGCATTCATCCAATAGTAGGGCAGATGGAGACAACTCACCTGGCTCTGGCCCTTGGTTCCATTCCCCACTCACCTCTCTGGCCACTTAGGCAATTCAGGGCCTGCATGGGGACCCACATGACCTCGCCTCTGAGCTCTGGCCCTACTCTGCCTTTGATGGGAGTGGTAGAGGCCTATCAGCAGGCAGGGCTTCTCCCGGACTCAAAAATAGACACTGCCACATCCAGGCTCTTTCAAGGAGATTTCTCCCTCAATAGAAGCCAGTGAACAAACAGAAAACCAGCCCTCTAACTCAGTCCTTACTTTCAGGTTTCAGTTCCACACCTCTTAAGAGCCTCTGGCAGCTTCCTAGTTCTGACCAGCTCTGCTCCCTCTCTGGGACAGCAACCTCAGAGCTTTCTCTCTCCCTTGCCTCAGGGGACTCACCACAGACGTTAGCTCCGCTATGCTGGAGCCTTTGCAGCCCAGGCACAGCCTGTCCCAAACAATTCCTCCTCTTCCTGCCCTCCTAGCAGCCCTTTAAAGGCCCAGGTGTAGCCCGGGCCCTCTTGAATTGACTCTATTGAATTCACATGCTCTGCTCCAGGGGAGCTGGGCCTAGTCTATCCATAGGGACCAGCTATCCTGAGACAAGACTCCAGATACATGAGGGGTCTTCCAGGGCCCAGCACAATTCCTCTCTGGGCAGGCTCAGGCCTCCCACCCCACCCCAGAACACCACTCCCAACCTTTATGTGGGCTGGAATCCGTCACAGAAGAGGGAGGTCTCAGACCACCACCCGCATCCTAGCGGAACACTCTGTGTGGGGTAGGGCGATCCCTCCCACCAGTGTCCTAAGGGCCACAATGAGATAGCAGCAGTGAGGTGCCCTCCCTCCCCAAAGTCTTGGCTGGGATGGTGTCAGCAGGGGTGCCACAGAGCAGTGGGTCTGAGCTATTGTCTCAGGCTCTCTGCAGACTCAAGGAGATGTTACTGCATCAGTTACACTCTAGTCACATTTGCAAGGCTAGAAACAGATTTTTTGAAAGGAATGCTTAGATCGTGTCACCATCACGCGATTCAAGGAGCCAGGGTCCTATGCCCTAACATGACCTTGCTTAACAGTTATTCACTCTGAAGAGCTCCTCAAGTGCAGATCCTAAACAATCCCCTCAGTGTTTACTCCAAATTGCTCCCCAGGTACTCACCCGAAAAAAAATCCTCTTCAAATGTTCATCTCACACCATTCCCCAGGTGCCTACCCAAAACAACTCCTGTCTGAACACTCTGGGGGACAACATGAAGTGCTCCTCCTGAAGTGCTCATGCAAAAGTTCTCCCTGAGAGTCACAGTAAACTTATCCCCAGGTGCTCAACCCAGACCATTTTCCTGGACCTCACCCTAAAGAGCTTTTCACGTGCTCATATTACACCACTCCACGCTAAAGAATCCTTCTAAACAATTTTGCAGGTGCGCAATCTAAGCTGCCTGCCATATCCTCATCCTGTACCACAGCTGGATGCTCACTCTAAACTATTCCTAAGTGCTCTCCAGCAATTGCTCCCCAGCAGCACCAGATTAAGGCAATCTGGGGCACAAAGCACTCCCACATAAGGGAACTTGTCTGCCCACGTTCCCACACCATGGCCCTTTCCTGCTTGCAGTAGTAGTGCCAAAAGCTTTCATGTAAAAAGCTTTCTGCTGGAGGCCCGAACACCACTCCTCTGTGACCCAGCCAGTACACACCTTTCAGAGTGACTGTGTCATGCTGTCTGAAGACTCAGGCAGACACTCCTCCATCCTTTATGCTCAATCATGTCTTCAACAGTGAGGGATAGAAACATAATTTAAAAAGGAAAAAAAAATACTGGCAACATGCTTGTGGACAAAATCTCTCTCAAGAGACCCAGGAACTCAGGCTGAGTCCTGGACAGATTCCACCCATGCTGTGAAGCCTCTCCCATTCCTGGAACTGCTGGACCTACAGAAGCCAAGAGAGTTCCTGTGAGGGAGATGCTTCAGAGGTGTTGAAACAAGCCTTCCTCCCAGGAATTCTCTCATTGGTTTACTACCCAAGGCCACTCCGCCAGTGAGAGCAGTAGCAGGTGCTAATGCAGAGCAGACAGGCACAACATGGGGCTGTAAACACTGGTGACCTGCCTGCACTTGCTCTTCCAGAACTGTTTTTTTGGATAAATCTCCCAGTCTAGTGTATTGAAGGCCAAGGAGGCTGTACTAGGCTAATGCTTATTCAGGAGGAATGTGATGGTCCAGTGTGTTCCCCCATAAGAATGTAAGAGCCTACTACTGCAAATAGTTAACATAGTCACTCCTGTAGTGCAGGGGTAGCATCCCCTGCTTTTAGCACTGGAGGCAAAGTGTTTAAGCCCTGCTGAGGACCCAGGGTGGTTACAAACCAACAGTGAAATTTAGGCTGTCAACAAAGCAGAGGGGTGCTCACCCCTCATAATAATAGCCACCTGACTACATGCCTTTGCAAAATAGCTTGGTGTTCAGGCACCACTTTCCCCTAGGTTGAGGTGTTCTGCTTTCATTAAGCAGAAGCTAAGGGCACCTGTTGAGTCTGACTGAAGAAACATGAGCCCAGTTTTCTTTCAATCTCCTGTTAAAACAAACAGCACCAGAGTTTTCACCACTCAAAAAAAAAATGATGGTTTCGATTTCCAAAGAGGTTGGGATATGCTGTGGGCCTGAGGAGGAAGGACAGGGATCCTTCTTCCAAGGAGCAATAACTCAGCACTGAGGGGTAAGAGACCAGGCAAGCTGTCCAAATGCTATGCCAACATCCAGGAAAATATTTTCCCGGAGGAAGTATTGGCAGGGGCACTGCCCACGCTGGGAAGGTCTGGCTCACTCAGCTGTAGTCAGCATGCATTAGGGTCAAGAGCCAGAGAGAAAAATGAAAGAGAAAGGAGAACAGAGAACAAGAAGTGACAAAGGGGACAAGAAAGAGAAAGAATAAGAAAGAAGAATGATCAAGATAGAGAGGGGAAGGAAAAAGAACAAAGAGCAATAGCAAGAGCCAGAAAAATCAGAAAGGAGATGAGAAAATGAAAGGCAGATAAAGAAAGATAGCAAGGAGGAACGTGTGAGACGTAATAGAGAGAGAGGAAAGGAAGAGACAGAGAGAGCCTGAACAGGAGAGAGATGACAGGGAAGATTGGAAGATTTAAAGAGAAAGTGACAGAAAGAAAGAGGAGGGGGTTGCTTCCACCCAGGGGAGATGACAAACTGTCAGCGGGGATTGGTGCCATCCACAGACATGTAAATTATCTGGGCACCTGCAGTGCCTGCCTCTCGGGCATCTTGGGGTAATTTGGAGCTTGCTCCGCGCATGCCATCACCCTATCATTTCTGGGTCCCATGAGTCACGCACTCAGTAGTCACAAATCTCCCTCTCTGCAGCTCAGGGACTCTGGCACAGGCAGAGTACAAAGCAGATCATGGGTCACATACCTGCTGTCTATGTAACAAGGACAAGCCAACTGGGGAGCTGGGATTTAGATTAAATCTCAGGAAAAACTTCCTAACTGTAAGAACAGTGGGACAATGGACAAGCTCGGGAGGTTGTGAAAGCTTCTTCACTGGAGGTTTTCAAAAGGAGGCTGGATACCTATCTGTCTTGGCTGATTTAAACACAACAAATCCTGCATCTTGCCAATGTGTTTGAGTAGATGACCTCTGCGGTCCCTTCTAACCTTATGATTTTGCCCCTCACTTCCCCCCCAATCTCCATGCAACCCTGTCAAAAACACTCTGTGATCAGCCAAGTTGAAGGGGATTAGCCACAGGATAATGAGAGGCTGGTGGGAATATAACTCCAATCTCAGTGGCTGTGATTTTACATCCCTGCCTAAAGCATCAAGTTCATCTGTGCTGCTTCCATGCCATTGCAGAGGCTGGGGCAGCAATCCTTCCATTCAACCCCACCCAATCATCTGAACCTCTCTGTAGACTTAGCTGCTTCAAGGTAGAGGAACTCCCAAGTGTGCTTCCATCCTGGGCAACTCTGCAAAGCTAAGCAGCCCCGTGAGGAATCTCTGATTCCCCTAGTGAGTCTCCAGAGAGCTGGCACAGAGGAAGATATCTGTGCACAGCCTTTGTGTTGTGTGTGCCTAGTGCCCCTCACCAATGCACCCATTTGCATGCTAGGCATGCTGCATATACAGTCTCTACAGATCCTGTGTTTGGAGTCTCCATACATTGCAGGACCCTAGGAACAACAGTTGAGCTACATCATAACATTGAACTAGATGATTATGTTGCACCGATACCTGGCACTTGTATTGTCCAACCATTAGCGATTCAGTGCACTACCCACACCACTGCTGGGCCTGGAGCTTTTCAGTTACCCTTTGTGTGCTCAATTCTGCAAGGAGCTACATGCCCTCAATTCCTAATGAAGCCCTTTGGAGCTGAGTCAGACCCTTGATTAGTTCCCTAAGTTGTTATGAGAAGAACCTTAGAACAGGAAAGCAAAGTTACCTGGGGCAGCCAGCAGGTGGCAGCACAAACAGCATAGTACAGTACTACATTACGGGGCTGCATCCAGTCCACACAATGCAACACCATGCTCTTTTCTCCGGGTTCAGTATTGTTCACCTCCTGAACATGAGGAAAATACAGGCTGTTCTCCCTTGCTGCAGTGCCAAAATCACTAGGCATTAGGTGCCACACCAGGCATAATCAATTAAAAAGAGCTAGATGTTTGGTACAGAAGTCTATTGTGTTAGGAGCGGGTAGTTTGATAAAGGGTCCCTGGCCTCCTCCACACTGTCATGCACAGTCTTCCAATCAGTCTCTGTGGCTCACTCACTCTTTTGCCTCCCCACTGAGATGACCAGCAATGACAACAATTGTGCCAGGGATACCACTGCCAACAAATGGCCTGAGATCCTCCAATGTGTTCCATATGTGAGGCCACCAAACAAGCGGCAGACAGTGACACCTTTTACAGCCTGGCTTTCCCTCTCACACCAGTGGGAATCAGAGGTTGCTCCATTGAAGTTACGCTGGTGTGAGAGGACAGTCCCCTTATTTCTATAAGCCTGAGCTGGATTCAGTTGTTTGTCCTAATGCTGAAAGGCTCCATACCCTATTACCCAAGCCATCAGCCATCCTCTCTGCCCCTTTCACACTCTCAGCCAATACTCAGCTTTCTGCCTTAAGAGTTGGCTCTTCAGCTCTTTGGGATGCCACATATCCTGGTTTTAATGGCTCCATCTCAGTTTTGATGGGGACTCTCCTGCAAGCCTTAGCAGCAACTCCACATACCTCCAGGGCTACCGTGCCTCTGTCATAGCCCATTGCCGCACCGGAGACATCCATGCTGCACTGTCACAGCACTGGGTCATGGTGGTGTGATAGTGCAACAACCAGGCGGAGTGAACCACTGTCTGTCTCAAGGAACAATTTTTCTTAGCAACATATAAACCATGCACTTTTTTAAAAAACATTATTTCCTTAGACTAGGCAGCCCCCTGCTTGCAAATTGCTTCTTTATCTGGAACCACAGTCCATCTGTCGTATCCGAGGCAATTTAATTCGTATTGGTCTATTAAGTACTGCAGTCGCTGGAGGTGCTTTGGTGGTGCTGTGCAATGCAGCTCTGTAATTCCTTAGAAGCTAGTAAAAGCTCTCATTTTTACAGGGTTGTTTTTCCACCCTAACTGTCTAAGACACTTTCGTAAGCATTCCCATAAACTGTGTGACCCCTATGGCCACAGAAGGCCGAAGATAGAGGGTCACTTAAATGCCAGCTATTCAGAACAAAGCCCTCGTTGTTCACTGCTGGAACATTTAGAGTCTTTGCAGCAATGGCGGTTGCAAATGGCAGTAATGTCTGGTCAAGTTTGGGCTTTTATTGCTTAAGATGCAGGGAGTGTTATGGCTTTTGATGCCAGAAAACAAGTGAAATCACCCACGCTCATGTAGTTGTCAGGAAGCAAAAGCCTAAAGTCTGGCTAGGTCATGGGTCCATCCCTCACTACTGTGGAAGTGATAGGAATGACACCAGGGATGACTATGGCCCAAACTGGCCACTTCTACACTAGAAATCTCACCTGTTTATGACCAACTTGGTTGCTTTGAATAGGCTGAAGAACAGAAGATTCAGGATGCTGGTCACATTAACTATGCCAAATTATGTTATGGTCAGCTGGGAGTGTTGCCCTGCTACAGAACTGGCACTTCGCTAGATTGACTCAGCTGCAATACCCTCTAGTACACGTCACACAATCCAGAGTCCAGCTTCCAGGAGCACAGTCTGGGAGACTGTCAAAAGCCATTGTGGGACACCTAAGGGAATTGTGGGAGAAAGTGTCTAACTTCCACAGCCCCTGGGAAATTCCCATAATTTCTTTTTTAAAAGACTGTATTTGTATTTGTACAAATTGTATTTGGTGTCACGGTAATTTTTAAGGTCTAGTCTTCACACATCACCATGGTATTTAGTATTAGGGGGTAGCCGTGTTAGTCTGTATCCACAAAAACAATAAGGAGTCCGGTGGCACCTTAAAGACGAACAGATTTATTTGGGCATAAGCTTTCGTGGGTAAAAAACCCACAAAAGCTAATGCCCAAATAAATCTGTTTGTCTTTAAGGTGCCACCGGACTCCTTGTTGTTTTCATGGTATTTAGATAACTTGCTACTGGAGCAGCATGAGGGAGCAGCACTAGATTTCAGTGGCAGAAGCCATCTGAACCTGATCTTTTGCAGTATGAAAAGGTTTAAGCTCATGCAGGAGGCCAATGAAGTTTTTGGGTGGTGAACAACTTTGTCTGAGCCCAGCAGCAAAAGTCAAGTGCTCTCACTGAGAAAAGTTTTACACATTTCTTTGCAAAGAAGTTCATTCTGGATTGAGCTCATGCCACACCAGCTGTATCCTTTTGTGGTGGCAGGAATGAACACAAAGCCTTCTCTACTTGGATTTCAGCCCATGGCATTTGCTGGAGCTCTGCAGATTGTGGGGTATGTATGGGATCATAGGGTTCCATTTTGTCACTCCCTCTAGTTCAAAGTCTACAGTGCAGGGTGGGGTTTGGGAAGAAACATGGGTTCACGTGTCTTGTATGCTGATGGCACCAGCTCCCTAATTCCATCTCCTCCCAGAAGGGGCGGAAAGTCTTAGAAGACTGGAGTTTGGATGAGGGCTAGGCAGCTCAGGCTCAGGCCAGGTAAGACTGAGATGATGTGCAAATTGGAGGAAATGGAAGTCACTATGTGTGATGAGGTATATAAACCCCGCACTAGCATGGAAGGAGGTAAGGAGCTGATTAGGACCGGAGTGGCCGTGGCCTCACCCACAAATCATGCCACAACTGGAGGAGGAGTTAAAAAGAGGGAACCAGGGGAGCCCTGGGAATGGAACAGACTAATGAGCTTCTCCAGCCCTGGAGAGAGAACTGACAATCTAAGGAACCCCTACTCTCATAGAAGGAGGGTGCAGAACCTCTCAGGTGAAGGGGGAAAGAGCTGAGACTTGCACTGGAAGCCAGTGCTCAGTGATACTCCCAGGGTTCCTCTGAAGTAAGAGAGGCCGAAACCTGAAGGAGCAGCTTACAGGTTTTGCTTTACCTTTCTTTTGCTTAACCCCTTTTGCAGACTATGGCCTGTTTGGTGGCATCATGGAGGACACAGAGAGGGGATGAGCCAGACAAGCAGCCCTAGCCAGAAATTGAGTGCCAGCCCACTAGAAAGACACCACACAGCACCTGCTGAGGTGGGGTGGGGTGGAGCAATTGGACTCACATGCGTGTCCTCCCTATGTAGTCTAAAGGGGGTGTCCTAGTGAGGACAGATTTGTGACACTAGGTCAGCACAAATAGGACATATCTATCACCTGTTTCTAACATCAACACCACAAGAATCTTGATGGATCCCCTACTGCTATGAGATTCTGAGGTAGCAGTTGTTGCCGACTGCATTTTTCCTCTGTGCTTGGCAAGCGGTTGTGTCTTTTCCTTTCAGATGCAGGACTTTGCTACGTCACCTTGAGAATGGTTACTACAATGTATTCTCACACCTTTAGAGACTGCATGAGGTGCAGAAACTTAGTCTTGGTAAACAGAGGGTCAGATCAATAACACAGATTAACATGTCTGTATACACATCTGTATACACAGATCAACACAGTGACTGTATACACTCAGCCATATACACACACACACACACAATTGTGTGTATGTGCTACCTGATCCAAAGCCTGAAGTCAATGGGAGTCTTTCCAGTTCGCTGAATGGGCCTGCATCAGGCCCAAAGCGTGTACACATGCATGTGCACACACTGGTTGGAAACTTCACCTGCTAGTTCCCCAGCAAGCTCTAGATGCTGCATGATAATGATTGAACTTAGCATTTATATAGCTTCAAACATGTAACACTCACAGTACATGGCACAAGCCCTGTATCAGCATGATGCACAGATGTATCTGTGCTACAGAGCTGGCTAAGGTGGTGATTGCACTTGTCCTATGTCTGTCTTTGGAGTTGGTGCTCCCAGGTATGTGCTCTGATCCTACCACTTCTGGGTGCATGCTCCATAGTATATCATCAACAGTTTTTTGAGATACACACTCTGTAGCCCCTCCTATCACCATTTTGGGAGAGGGTGAATTTTGTACCATCCATTCCCCATTTTGGGAAGCTCCTCTCCCCATGTCTCTGCTTTGCAGTGCATGTTCTTTAGCCCTGCATGCCGTCTTTCTAGGATGCAGGTTCCCATTCATGCCACCCCTTTTTCAGATGTACACCCTCCACTCCTGCTTTGAGGAGAGCTGCTCCATCTCCCCACTGGCATTTTAAGTAGTGCTATCAATTGCAGATTAAAAACAGAGAAAAAAAAACAGGCCTCCTCACACAAGGGCTGAGTGACATGTAAAACGTCTCATTTGAGGATGCTCCCTGCTAATGGATTGCAAATTGCTTCAATCAGCTCCGATATTACAGATTGCTCGTCTGAAATTGCTGTAAGGCGCTCATTCCGGGGGCCAAATGCACTTCCCAGCTTGGGGAAATAACCATCACATGGTAGCAATAGTAAGTTGTATGCAAATGAGGCACTGACACAGGCCTCGCTGGGGCTTTAGACACATCCCCTTCATCTCTGGCTAGGGGCTGCTTGGGGACACACACTCTGTCTCTCTCACTGCAGTACTGGGCTCGGATATCGGTTGCAGATTACAATGCCAATTGCTGTGACAGCTGCATAATTCCACAGTAAATGTAACAAAGAGGCCCTCCTGGACTCAGAGAACATCGTCACCATTTAATCAGCTGAAGGCACTTTTAAAATCTCACACTGGGGTTGCAGTAGGACAGCCCTGCTAAAAGGGGATGAGGGTGAAGATTTGGATTTTTGTTGTATCACATTGCCTGCTTGCCTCCCACTGCACAGCAGTAGCAGCCCCATGGATTTCTGGGTAACAGAGACTAGGGCATTGGATCCAGGCACAGTTGAAGGGCTGTGATTAACCACCTGCCTGAGGCATACCCAGCTGCTTGTCAGACAAGAGGCAATAGGTACATGAATAGGGCTAAAGGTCAGTGGTTTACTGGGGCTACTGCTTTCTATTCAATAGGCGGGTGGGTGCAGCAGCCTTGACACAGAGGTGATTTAGTACCAAACAGCTGACAAGTAGAAATAATTAGACCAGCCAATAACAATTAAATCCAGTTAGCAAGTGGAGACAATCAGAAGGTACAAGGGTGCAGGAGGGAGGTAGAGATGAAGACCGTGTCTGTACTTACAGACCACTGGATGGGCACTTTCACAATGCAATATCGATACTATGAAGAAAAGGAGTACTTGTGGCACCTTAGAGGCGAATACAGACTAACACGGCTGCTACTCTGAAACCTGTCTGTACTATGTTTCACAGCCATCCAGATGTTCTGCATGCATTGGTCATAATGGTTGGTTGTAATACCCAGGACAAGGTGTTCAGCTCAGGCCTGACTGAACTGGTGTCATCTACAGTGGTTTCTTCCCAACATGGATGGGGTACCACATGCACTCGAGCATTAGTCCCCTTAATACAGTGGTCCCCAACCTTTCTTGTGGGAATAGCATATTGCTATTCCCAGAAGACTGTGGCGGGTGCCCGACACCCCGCCGCCGAAATGCCACAGCGGCAAGAAGCGTCGCCGCCGAGAAAAGGCAATGCTTCTCGGCGGCATTTCGGCGGCGGGGTGTCCTGTGGGCGCACAAAAATGCCCCGGCGGCTGCCATGGCAGCCGCAGGCACTGCACTGGGGACCTCTGCCCTAATACTATCCCACAATGCAATGTCTTGTGTTTTTAACCAGAAGTCAGTTCCCAGCACAGCTTACTAGTCTGGTGGAGTCTTTATGTTACAGGAGGTAAAAGTGCATCTACTGCATATTTCAGGGATTTGGAGATAGGCAGGGGGCCTTGTTAACCCCCCCCACCATTTCACACAGGCTGCTGGGCATCACAGATCTTCATGGATCTGAAAGGACAAAAAGGAAATGCAGTCAAGGCAACAATTTACAGCCGAAGTCCAGACCATTTACCTGTGTTGACTCCAGTGAAGAAACTGCCCCTCTTGATAGCGCTCTAATGTTATATAAGGATACTACTAGCAATGTGATTTCTTTCCCACGCGGCAGACACCTTGTAATATGTCCACCCAGCCTTGGACACAACCTGCCCTGGCTGCCCCCCTCAATTCACACCCCCCCAGAGAAAGGGGAAGGGGAGAAGGGCCTACCACAGAGGTTATAGCTGCTCTTGGAACAGGGGAGGCAGTAGCTGTAATGGTTAGAGAAAGAGTCTGGCTATCAGGACTTCTGGAAGAGAACATTATGAATTATCTACTGGAAGCCAGAGCTGATGTATCTTGTTGAGACTAACGAGGCTATTGGCAGAGACATATTTCTTGAAATTTCTGGTTCTGGCAGAGGTGGAGTGTTTGTTATGATCTCAGTTATAGAGAGCCTTGGCATGCCTCATACAAAGTGCACTTACACTTGCTATTGTTTTTTAAAAAGTAGTCCCTGACCACAGTGCCTGACCACTGAGTCCTAGATTTTCAAGTATTTCTTTTCTATCTAAATATTAAATGGGGTCCAAATCCTGTAATTAAAGCTTTAAGGTTGTTTTTTTATTTAACAATATCTTAGTGAAAGTGAATCAGCAAGGTTCACATGGCCATAAACACAACAGGTCAAATTCACTGAGGTCAGTGGAGCTGCATCTGCTTAGCTGCAGGGCTGACTTTTACCATTATTTGTATTATGGTAGCACATACCTACCCTAACTCAAATCAGGGCCCCATTGTGCTAGATGCTGTACTTACAAAAAGAAACAGACCTGCTCTGAAGAGCTTACAATCTAGCAAGACAAGTCAGTAACAGCAACTGAGGCAGAGAGAGTTTCAGTGATTTTGTCATACAGGGAATGCGTGACAGAGCCAGGAATTGAATGCACATCATCGGAGTCCCAGGCCAGTGCCTTAAAAGCAAGGAAGGCCTTGTGGTTATGTTTAACTTTTAATATTATTTTGAATGTGGTAGGATTAACAGTGTGATGGGCACTTCCCAGACACAGGTGGTAACACAGTCCCTTCCTCAAAGACCCTCCAAGCTAGAAAGACAGTCAGATGAAGGGTGAAGGACAGGAGTGTAATATATAAGTAAAGTGATCAGCATAAGTCTATGCACATGACATTGTAAACCTATTAAATTGCCTTCCTTGCACAATTCACCCTTTGGGCATTTCTTCCACATCAGTTGTAATATTCTTATGAAACTGATACCACTTGAGCTGACAGCGGCACTACTGCTAACCATTGAGATTTTGAGAGATTTGCAATATTTATTTCTCTGTTTTTTTTAAAAAAGGTTCACGTGATTTTTCTGATTTCTGTTTTCAGACTCACAAAGTTTTGCCCTTATCCAAAATTGCCATCATCTCCCATGGCACAGACTGCCCTCAGCAAGATGGTCGCTACTTCCCTACAATCTTGTCAAGTGAAAGTGAGGCTCCTCCCTCAGGAATGCTCAGTCCACACTCTAGATCCTCTCTCCATAGGGGCCTCCTCCCACCTCCTTGACATCAGGTGCAGTAACCAGTCATTTACCTCAGTGAGTCAGCACTTACCAATACCCACTTAGCCCTTTCCCAGCAGGCCCTGCATCTGCTAATAGTGACACTCACCTGTGTCATAGCACATAATTTCTGGTCCCTGACTGGGATGATTCCATGTAGAGTTTTCAAGATGGTCACACAAACACTTGAAGCATGAATACTCGTGCAAATATGTATTCATATGAGTATTTGTGCCACAAGACTTCCCTTATACAAATATTTATGAAAAACAAACAAGAGTTGCTAGTACTAGAGTGAACATGTGAGTTGTATTCAAACAAATGACTGCAACTTCTGTCATTCACCCTAGATCTCCATATTAATAAGGAAAGGAATGCTTTCGCTGCACACTGAGCCCAATCAGCAAAAATCCCCAAACAAGTCACTTCTCCAGAGCAGAGTCTTTTAGAGTCTGAATATTCCCCATCAGGAGCTCTGCATGCTAGGGAGACCAGATGGAAATTAAGCTCTTGATGGGAGGAACATTAAGGCATTAATTCAATTGTCAGGCTGCATCTAAAAGAATCATGTACAGAATACGGAGGTAGTAACAAAGGCTGCAGTGGGGGCTGGCTGGCTGGGGGGGTCTCAGGAGAACATTTTGGTAGTTTAAGTTCAACATGGGGTCAGCAGCCAAAATCTTGAGTTTGGCTAGTCCCCAAAATTCAGCTAAAAGCCCCAGCACCAGCACTCTGGACTTCTAAAGGAATCTGAACTCCAGAGTCAGATCCATATTTTGCAGACAGCCAGAGTGGGCTGAACAACCTAGATGTGATGGGAGGGAACGAAGGAAAATGGAAACCTAATGTCACTGTAGAGTACTGTCTCCCAGATTGGACCCATAATCAGAGGCTATTCAGAGTGCTGACCCAATTGTGTGGCTTTGGGGCTCCCCTATATCTGAAATCATCATGTTCCCTACTGTCTCCTTCTGCCACAGAGCTTGGCCCACATTAGTCAACTTCTCTGAAGCTTATGAGGCTGGGTGTTTGAATCTGGGCTCCCTTTGGGACAGATTTCCATGAAGGGAGGACAGAAAAATCACAGGTGGGCCTGAGTGGCCATGTTCAGACTAAAATTCAGAGTTCCCCAATGTTCCAGAAATTGTGGGAGTTTGAACCTTGGGTTCTGTTTCTGGCCCATTTTCACAGAAATCAGGAGGAACTGGGGATGTGAAATCCCTAAGGAATCGATACATGGAAATTGTCAAAAATAGGAAAACTGGGCTTGTTTCATCCACATAATTCCAGACCTCAGAAACTGTCAAAAATGCCTATTTTATTAATCCCAATGTAGAAAAGCTTGGGTAGAGATGGGCCACAGTCCAAATGGTTAATGCACCTGTTATTGCTTTATTATACACTATTATTTAATATCAGCGTTCCAACAGGGGCTGGAAATCCCTTTATAGCTTGTGTAAATATTTTATACTTGTTACTGTAAATAGAAAAGCTTAAGAACAGGCACAGAGGAGGGGATGGGAGTTGGGCTCTGGGATTGCAGTATAAAGAGCACAGCGTGTGGATACAGATAATTCTATCTGCCTGCATCAGCTGCCAGTGCTCCCCACAACAGGAACTGAAAGAGGTTTCAGGTGGTCTTTCCTGACAGCATACAGAAAAGAGAGATGAGGATTCAGGAGGAAGTGCGACTTGACAGCCAGGCCCTGGGGAACTTATCCAAGAGCTCCTGGGCTTCACTGGAGTCTGGCTGGCTAAAAGCTGGTCTACATAGCTTCTACACCCCTATAAACCAGTAAACTGATCTAGTTAAAGTGGTACAGCCCCTAGAGTGTAAAGGTGCTTATATTAGTGCAGCTTATTCCCCAGCTCGGGGTATAAACATCTTGATATGGGTATAATTGCATCCATCCTAGGGGGTTGTACCACCTTAACTATTAGTTTAAATACTGATACAGCACTACAAAAACCATGTAGAAAAGTCCTTTGGGACACAGAGGATTTCATTTCGTCATCTGTTCAAATTCAGACCACATCAATAGCGACTGAAAGCCATTCCTGCCCAATGCCTGGTCAGTAGCCCTTGAGTGAAATAAGTTGGATGCGTCTCAGTCCAGCTCCAAGTGGGAGAGGTACCTACCTCACAAAAAAAGCCGCCAACAAAATTCCATGTCCCCCTGTTAACAATTGCAACAAGGAGGCATCCAAGGCAGGTCTGAGGTGCATGGATAGAATGATGTGGAGGGCAACCTTGCTACCCATACTGCACCAATGTTATGGCTAAAGACAGGCCTTCAAATTCTGGGGCCATCTAGCCAGCAGTACCTGCCACCAGCATCTTAAAAAACCAACAGTAACCCCAAGAGCAGCATGAGGTGCCTACAGAGCTAATATCCAGCATCCCCAGGGAGGGAAACATAGCTGATGTAGCTGTAATCTGCAGCACCTTCTCCCAGAAAGTAAACAGTGGCATCTCCAAAGGGGATGTTACCCCAGCCCTGTGAATCCAGGGCGGGGGATTATAGTATCCTACATAAAAATACCACCCCTTGCCTGGTATCTGAGAATACAGATTGCAGCTGGTTTTTCGTTTCCCACATGAATGTGATCTCAGAGCATGAAGTGAAGGGGAAAACCTCATAACAAATAGAAACAAACAACAGGCCCAAGGGCCCTATTATGCCTATGTTTGCAAAGTGGAGCAGGCTGTGATGCCGCTGGGGTCTTTAGCATATTAAAAACCAGGCTCCAAAGCCTGTAAATAAGTGAAGGGATTTGCAAGTTTGCAGGATAGCATGGTGGGATGGTGAAATCCTGTAAATGTGATGCAATCAAATCCCTCAGCTGAGTCTCCACATAACTCTTCCCCCACCCAAAGTATGTTCCCTTCAGCTGAAACTCCCCTAGGGTCTCCACGGTTGGAAAGAGACTGCAGTTTCCCACACCAAGGGAAGCTGAGATAGGAATCGGGATGGGATGGATTAAGCTACTTTCAGTGACTTAAATCACAATAATAATTCTTAGTGCTTTCAGGTAGCTTCCCTGTGAGGATCTCAAATCCTTGAAATACAAACTCACAACCTCCTTAGGGGAGCAGGTAATGGATATATCAAAATATAGGGATTGCTTCACCCACTTCTGAAAAGCAGCATCCCCTGGTGAGGGATGCAGCAGCTGCTCAACAGTGCACAGTTAACACTACACAGCAGTTTGGAACAGGATGTTGGGAAGAGCACACTTGAATGAAACCAGAGGAGGGATTTAAGGCAGGCAGAATGAGTTGGAATCTGGCCAGGCGAATTCCCCTTTAACATTATGGAGAGATTCCACAGGATTAACCTTTTGTGGGCCTGGTGCCAAACATATTTGTGGGCCCCCATTGAGGCAATGGAGCATGGCGCGGGGAGGTCAGTCCCCAGACTGAGGGGCCAGCCAGGGACATGGCATGGCAGGGGCGGCCCTGCTCCACCCAGCCCAGTGCGAGGGCACTATTTACAAATAGGCAGTTGCCAGATGCACAGTGGCCCTGTGATGCCACTATGCCCCTTTCCCTCAGGGGGCGGGCCCATGGCATGCCACAGAGCCCCCCGCCCAACACCCCCCAACTCCCTATGACCAGAGCCCCCCCGGACCCACTATGCCGAGCGCAGTCCCCCCCGAGGAATGCACAGCGCCCTGCACAACACCACTCCTGCCCAGCACTCCCCTGCCAGCACCCCCCACAGAACCCCCACTCCCTATTGCCCCAAAACACAAATCTTCCCCGCCCCCTCACAGCCCAGAAGCACCCCCCCCCAGACTCCCTAGAGACCCACTCCCCCATGCCCTACCTCCTGACTGCACTCACCAGCCCTGCTGGGAGTGACTGTGTCTGCTGGTCTGAGCCTGTGGCGCAGCCAGGGCTGGTCCCGGGGCCGGGAATTGCTCTGTCCCTTCAGAAGTGGTGCGATCAACCAGGCCAGGGCCTGCCCCAGCCGGGCTCCCTCAAGATGCACTTGCCTGGAAGGGCCCAGTCAAGCCCCCCACACTGTCCACCCCCCTAGGCTGAGACTGGCCAGGCTTCTGCACCAGTCCCATGCGGCTCAGCTCCAGGGAAACAGGCGGGGCCCCGCAGACCTGGAGCCAGAAGTGCACTGGAGACCTGCCAGGGGGCAGGGAGGAGCTGGGGGTGGAGTCAGGGGGCATAGAGGTGCCCTCCGCCAGCCGGCAGACAGGCCGAAAGGAGCAAGTGGTCGGCAGGGGAAGGAGTGGGGTCTCGGGGCACAGTGCAAGTGGAGTAGGCCAGGGCCCCTTCTGAGCATGGGCCCAGCTCCATGGAGCCACTGGCGCCATTGTAAACCTGGCACTGCACAGGATCTAAGGGGTGTGTCTACGCTGCATTTGAAAAGCCCCAGCAGCAAGTCTCAAAGCCCAGGTCTGCAGACTGGCTCGTGCTACTGTGCTAAAAACAGCTGGGTAGACACTCGGACTGGAGCTTGGGCTCTGAAGCCCAGGGAGGAGAGGGTGTTTCAGAGCCTGAGCTCCAGCCCAAGCCACAACATCTACCTAGCTGCTTTTAGCACTGTAGCACAGGCCCTGCCAGCCTGAGTCTGTAGAACAGGGCGTTGTGACTTGCTGCCACACAGCAAAGACATAGCCTTAGTGACCACAATGTGGGGGGAGGCACGGAGGTAAGTCAGAGGGGAGAGTGCCTCTTACTGAGTCACCAACATTTTTTCCTGCAGCACCCACACAATGTTCCTAAACGGAATCCAATCCAACCCTGGCCTAATCCTGCTCCATTTGAGAGTTCTAGGGCAATCACAGAGCAGGGATTCAACCAAAGCCATTACCACAGAAGTCAAGTTCCTCTAATTCACTTTAGTAGCTTTTACTAAAATTGTGTTGATTTACAAAGATAAACCCCCCAATGCCACATAATTTCCAATGTGCCTCTTGGAGGGGATGTAGCTCTGCACAGCACCAGCTGTAGTAAAAAGAGAACCTGAAACATAAGACCTTGTATTAGAGACTTGGTATGAGGCCTGAGGCCTGGTCTAAAGTAGTTGTCAAAGCATTGTTGATATAAAGCAAAGTCAGGTTGTGAGCTAGAGGCAGGGCCTGCTCACAAAATCTGTAATATTATCCTGTAATTAAATCTATAATAACTCTGTAATTAGCCCGGGCAAAAACAGGGCTAATATTGCTGAAACACTCATTCCTATGAATTGCTAGATACAAGACACTCACACAAACATTCCAAAAGGGCAGTACCAGAACATTCCAACACCAAGAATGTACAAGTACGCTCCCCATAGATAAGAGACACATGCTGACCCATCTTAAAGATAAGGTAAGGATGATGAATAAAGATGTTTTAATAGAACCAAAAGGTACAAGATAATGGGTGGTAGTGAGCCACGTCAGAGGGTGGCACCTAACCACATCAGAAGGGTGATACATAACTTGTTTATATTGGGGTATACAGATGCTCCCCGACTTACGCAAGTGTTCCGTTCCAGAATGCCTTGCGTAAGTCGAAATTTGCGTAAGTCAGAAACATATTTCCAGCCATTATGCAAAAACAAAAAACAAACCCTCCTATTTCTAGCTTACGGAAATTTTTCCGTAAACTTGGATTTGCGTAAGTCGGGTTTTCATAACCCGGGGAGCGTCTGTAAAGAGGTATGTCTGAAGGGGTGTTGGGGTCTGGCCGAGGGGACAGTGGAAAGTCCCACTACTAACTGAGCCAGTCCATTGTCAGAAGCATACATGTGATGGCGTACCTGTAACCATTGAGCAGGGGCATTAACACCATGCTTCGTCAGCAATAAACCTAACCAAGTTCCTTTGCTGAAAATCAAGTCTGTGAATTTATTGAGCAGTTCAATCAAAGTTTGCTGTCTCCGCTATCTGTGCAGAGCTGCAGCAGCATACAAAAAAACACCCCCACACACAGCCAAACATCCGACAACACCAGCCAGCCTGCCATGTGTTGTAATACAGCCTCAGTGACTAGGGCTGTAAGTCAGATCCAAATGGGGTGAAATGCAAGTTCCTCTGGAGCCACTCCAGCTGGACACACTTTCAGTCTGAATTCAGAGAGCCCACTGGGTCCCACCATTCCAAAAACCTTCCCCTGCTAGAACTGGTCTCCTAACTAGGCCACCATTCAATTTCTAGTAAGAGCTCCACTGGAGCCATCCCTCTCCTTGGTCTCAACAGGATGCACATTAAAGATCCCCATTCCAGTGCATTCTTCTCCCCCAATCCCATAACAGAGACATTACTGTCTTTGGTGCCAATGAGGCACAGATTAGGGAGTCCCCAATTGTTTGAAGGCAGGCAGAATATCTGGTACACACATCTCCAGTGAGATGGTAACAGCATCTCAGGGACAGGAGTGGGGAAAGAGGAGTTGGGAATGCCTCAGACAGTTTGCATTTCTTAAAACTCTACAGGAAAGGATTCAAGTACCTACCCATCAGGGTAAGCTCATGTGCAATGAGGTAGGGAAAAACCTTACAGTTTAGGAGCACAAGAGGGTAATTCAGAGCAGGAGTGGGAGCCAGGACCTCTGGCTAAATTGCCATGACTTCAGGCATTTCATGGAAGAATCCCATGCACCGCTACAGACTAGGGACCGAGTGGCTAGGCAGCAGTTCTGCAGAAAAGGACCTAGAGGTTACAGTGGACGAGAAGCTGGATATGAGTCAACAGTGTGCCCTTGTTCCCAAGAAGGCTAACAGCATTTTGGGTTGAATAAGTAGGAGCATTGCCAGGAGATAGAGGGACGTGATCATTCCCCTCTGTTCAGCATTGGTGAGGCCTCATCTGGAGTACTGTGTTCAGTTTTGGGCCCCACACTACAAGAAGGACGTGGAAAAATTGGAAAGAGTCCAGCAGAGGGCGACCAAAATGATTAGGGGTCTGGAACACATGACTTATGAGGAGAGGCTGAGGGAACTGGGATTGTTTAGTCTGCAGAAGAGAAGAGTGAGGGGGGATTTGATAGCTGCTTTCAACTACCTGAAAGGGGGTTCCAAAGAGGATGGATCTAGACTGTTCTCAGTGGTGGCAGATGACAGAACAAGGAGTAATGGTCTCAAGTTGCAGTGGGGGAGGTTTAGGTTGGATATTAGGAAAAACTTTTTACTAGGAGGGTGGTGAAGCACTGGAATGGGTCACCTAGGGAGGTGGTGGAATCTCCATCCTTAGAGGTTTTTAAGGTCAGGCTTGACCAAGCCCTGGCTGGGATGATTTAGTTGGGGTTGGTCCTGCTTTGAGCAGGGGGTTGGACTAGATGACCTCCTGGGGTCCCTTCGAACCCTGATATTCTATGATTCTATGTCTCCCTGTGCCTCAGTCTTCCCATCTGAACAATAGGAATGACAAAACTGTAATGAGCCAGTGAGTATATGTGCAGCACTGCCCTCTACTGGATAGAATTGGAACAATTTCAACTGTTGGGACCATAACTAGGCTCCTTGGCACTTCAATTATAGGAATTAATAATAAAAAATAATAATATATTGTAAATAGAAAATCTCCAATAGCTCAATGTGAAGCCACGCCCCCCGTGCTGCCTTCAGCTACACTTTATTCTTGCCAGGCATGGAGCGAAAAAAGCCCAAACACAAGGTGCCACAAAGCAATTACAATAGGGATAGACCTCTGCTCCCATGGCACAGGACCCTATTGCTCGAGCTAAAGGAGACTTTCCATCATGATATGGGTTTGAACTGCAGGGTGGCTGAGGTGGGAGCACAGAGAAGTCCATCTTCAAAGCCATGAACCTGCTGAATGGAGGAGAGGGGCAGTGAATCAGAGCTGAGGGGAGGGGGTTACAGGGAGGTGAGAAAGGACATGGATGCTGATTGAGCAGTTGCTTTCACTTTACCATTGCTCAGTGCAACACATTCTGGTGAATTACACAGGCTCGTCTGGAGTAAATGCAATTCATTAAATAAATCAGCTATTTGCTTTCCCTCTACCCGAGAACTGATGGGCCACTTGCCCCAGCAGGGAATGCCATGTGGCTGCGTTACCACTGCACCATAATTAATACCTGGCCATCTAGCACGGCAAACGTATTGCCCCAGTCCCCATTAAATATTGACTCACCCTCAGTAATTTTATGACGGGGAAGCAGCATCAGTAATTAAATGACTGTTGTGCCCAGGGCAACCTGACTGCTGCAGAGAGCAGGGGCCGCATGAAATATTGCAAGGGCTTCCTGTGCTGTTCATCTCAATGGGGCTCCTGGGGCAGTGATTGGGAAGACAACCTGCAAGGATCCTTAGTATGGCGGGATCCTTAAGGTGACCTGATGGCCCCTCTCCTTTCCCGCCTCATGTTCCACTTTCTGCTGCCCCTTCTGTATTCTTAGTGGCCCCAGTATCCACTGCCCCGCATTCTTACTGAATGAGGGAGGCAACCTAGTGACAGAGGATGTGGAAAAAGCTAATGTACTCAATGCTTTTTTTGCCTCTGTTTTCACTAACAAGGTCAGCTCCCAGACTGCTGCGCTGGGCATCACAGAATGGGGAAGAGATGGCCAGCCCTCTGTGGAGATAGAGGTGGTTAGGGACTATTTAGAAAAGCTGGACGTGCAGAAGTCCATGGGGCCGGACGAGTTACATCCGAGAGTGCTGAAGGAATTGGCGGCTGTGATTGCAGAGCCCTTGGCCATTATCTTTGAAAACTCGTGGCGAACGGGGGAAGTCCCGGATGACTGGAAAAAGGCTAATGTAGTGCCAATCTTTAAAAAAGGGAAGAAGGAGGATCCTGGGAACTACAGGCCAGTCAGCCTCACCTCAGTCCCTGGAAAAATCATGGAGCAGGTCCTCAAAGAATCAATCCTGAAGCACTTACATGAGAGGAAAGTGATCAGGAACAGTCAGCATGGATTCACCAAGGGAAGGTCATGCCTGACTAATCTAATCGCCTTTTATGATGAGATTACTGGTTCTGTGGATGAAGGGAAAGCAGTGGATGTATTGTTTCTTGACTTTAGCAAAGCTTTTGACACGGTCTCCCACAGTACTCTTGTCAGCAAGTTAAGGAAGTATGGGCTGGATGAATGCACTATAAGGTGGGTAGAAAGCTGGCTAGATTGTTGGGCTCAACGGGTAGTGATCAATGGCTCCATGTCTAGTTGGCAGCCGGTGTCAAGTGGAGTGCCCCAGGGGTCGGTCCTGGGGCCGGTTTTGTTCAATATCTTCATAAATGATCTGGAGGATGGTGTGGATTGCACTCTCAGCAAATTTGCGGATGATACTAAACTGGGAGGAGTGGTAGATACGCTGGAGGGGAGGGATAGGATACAGAAGGACCTAGACAAATTGGAGGATTGGGCCAAAAGAAATCTGATGAGGTTCAATAAGGATAAGTGCAGGGTCCTGCACTTAGGATGGAAGAATCCAATGCACCGCTACAGACTAGGGACCGAATGGCTAGGCAGCAGTTCTGCGGAAAAGGACCTAGGGGTGACAGTGGACGAGAAGCTGGATATGAATCAACAGTGTGCCCTTGTTGCCAAGAAGGCCAATGGCATTTTGGGATGTATAAGTAGGGGCATAGCGAGCAGATCGAGGGACGTGATCGTTCCCCTCTATTCGACACTGGTGAGACCTCATCTGGAGTACTGTGTCCAGTTTTGGGCCCCACACTACAAGAAGGATGTGGATAAATTGGAGAGAGTCCAGCGAAGGGCAACAAAAATGATTAGGGGTCTAGAGCACATGACTTATGAAGAGAGGCTGAGGGAGCTGGGATTGTTTAGTCTGCAGAAGAGAAGAATGAGGGGGGATTTGATAGCTGCTTTCAACTACCTGAAAGGGGGTTCCAAAGAGGATGGCTCTAGACTGTTCTCAATGGTAGCAGATGACAGAACGAGGAGTAATGGTCTCAAGCTGCAATGGGGGAGGTTTAGATTGGATATTAGGAAAAATTTTTTCACTAAGAGGGTGGTGAAACACTGGAATGCATTACCTAGGGAGGTGGTAGAATCTCCTTCCTTAGAGGTTTTTAAGGTCAGGCTTGACAAAGCCCTGGCTGGGATGATTTAACTGGGAATTGGTCCTGCTTCAAGCAGGGGGTTGGACTAGATGACCTTCTGGGGTCCCTTCCAACCCTGATATTCTATGATTCTATGATTCTCCACTTTCTCATAGCCTCCTTTCACATCCTGGCCCACTCCCATTGTAAATCAACTCATCGTGCTTTCACAATGAGCCTCACATTTATTCTCCATACCCCATCATTTCCATCTCATTGCAGAGTTGGATGGAGGGCTGGCTAGCTCATGATCTTGGGATACAGACCCTCACCTCTAGGCCATCAATTTAACTTCAGGGCTCTGGCTCAGTGGCTACCCTTTAATCTTCCCCAGCTGATGGCTGTTCAGAATAGCCCCCGTTTGACATAAGTTTTGGAGATCAGGTAACCACCTCCCCAAACCTCCACGAAACAGCATTAATGGGCCCCAACATTGGCAGCTTCAGCAGAGAGGCAGAGGACTGAGTGGGCCATGGAGATGGAGTTCCCCTCTTCCCCTTAGACAGGGTCCCTCTAGGGCAGAGGTGGGCAAACTACGGCCTGCGGGCCACATCCGGCCTGCGGGACCCTCCTGCACGGCCCCTGAGCTCCTGCCCGAGGAGGCTCGCCCCCGGCGGCTCCCCTGCTGTCCCCCCTCCCCCGCAGCCTCACCTCGCTGCAGGCGCAATGCTGACCCGGTGCTCTGTGCTGCACGGTGGCGTGGCCCGGCTCCAGTGCCACCAGCCACTGGTGCTCCAGGCAGCGTGGTCAGGGGGCATGGAGCAGAGGGGGTTGGACAGAGGGCAGGGGAGTTCGGGGTGGTGGTCAGAGGGTGGGGGTGTGGATAGGTGTCGGGGCGGGAACAGGGAGTTGAATGGGGGCAGGGATCCTGGGGGGGCAGTCAGGAAGGAGAGGGGGTTGGTTGGATGGGGCAGGGGGGCAGTCAGAAATGAGAGGAGGGGTTGGATGGGGCGGGGGGGGCAGTTAGGGGTGGGGGTCCAGGGGCGGTCAGGGGACAGGAAGTCGGGGTGTGTGGATGGGGCAGGGGTCCCAGAGGGGCTGTTAGGGAATGGGGGGGGTTGGATGGGGCAGGAGTCCCGGGGGAGGGAGGATAGGAGGTGGGGGCCAGGCCACAACCCCCTCCCCTAACCGGTCCTCCATACAATTTCAGAAACCTGATGCGGCCCTCAGGCCAAAAAGTTTGCCCACCCCTGCTCTAGGGCAAGGCTGCGGCAGACTGGTAGGGGCAGACTGGTAGGGGCAGTGTGTGGGGGAATCTATTTGTTGCTGCACGGGCTAGATCCATAGAGATCTTCATGCCCCAGAGCTATCATCCCCAGAAACTTCACCAGTGTGAAACGGACCCAACCTTCCCTCTGTTTACACATGCCTGCAGCTCTCCTTAGTTACGTCAGAGGACTTGTGAGGGGACTTGTGATGGGTCTAGTTCACCCTGGCACTAATGCAGGAGGAGGAGAAGCAGTGGCTGGGATCTGGGAGGATCTGGTAACTAGCTGGCAAAGCACAGGTTCCCCATGCCAATCTTGCCCCCGGAAGTTAATCACAAAAGGCATCTGTGGGGAAGGAGTATAAAGCAAGATGGCTGACTATAGCCGTAAACACTTTGTGTAAGAGCCACTACATGGCACCAAATGCCCCTCACTTGCCTGGTTCCAGGCTGTCAGCACAGCTTTTACAGGTGCTGTCAATTAGGATGGCCAGTAGTGAATTACAGCAATACCAATTAAACAGCATGATGCCACAATTACAGCTCTGGAAGAGGGGGCTTCCTAATTTCCCAGCTGACCCAAGTGAGCAGGCCCTGCTAGAAGGCAGATGTACCTGGGCCAGATGGTTGGTTTTTAATTTTCCTCTGACATACAGGAAAGGGAGGGGACACTGCTGGCTCTGAGTTTATTAATCTGCTGAGGATCTAGAAAGCTGGGAAGGAGTGGGGAGTCAAACAGGTTCTCTATGCTGAATGGGCCCTGGGTGCCAAAGGGGACTGGGAACAGGATACAAGCGGATTGTCTTAAATGCAAATCTGATTTGCAACACATCAGTCACGTGGGGCAGGGAAGAAACAAACATGAACCCCCTGTGATGGGAAGAGGGGGCAGTTTGGTGTTGCCCAGGTAGCGCAGTGAAGGGTACCCATATATACATACACACACCTGACGTCTGCATCCATTTGTCCCACACGGACACAATGCTGCTGCTGCTAAACCGAGGGAAGGAAGAAAAAAATGTGCCTCTAACGCGTGGGAGGTTCAGTACAGCATTCTGGTGAGTGCTTTGGCTAGGTCAGAAATCCACCCAGAAATGCAATCAGATGCTACAGTGGGGAACCACAAAGGGGATAGGAGGGCTTATGAGTGGTTGCACTGGGCTCATGCACAGTAGCTGCTCAGTGTTTCCTCAGGGCTCAGGACACCTGATCTGGTAGCCAGTGAACTCCATACTCTCCACACTCCCTCCTCTAAGCACAACCAGAAGCTCTTCAGCCCCTGGTGAGTCAGAGCAAGGGGAAGGTGCTCAGCTGCTTCCTGGCCAGGGAGACCATGGGGACAGAGAGCACCAGCCAGGGTCCCCGCAGGACCCTTTCTGTGATTTGGACACTAGCAGGAAATGAGGCATTTCCCACTTTCTAGGCTACTCCATCGTGCAGTGTGCCCTCCAGAAGCCTGCACCTCCTGCTGCAAGCTCAGAAGCTGAGATTTGTAGATTCACAGATTCCAAGGCCAGAAGGGAGCATGGTGATCATCTACTGACCATCTGTCGAACACAGGCTAGAGAACTGCCCCAAAATAGTTCCTAGAGCAGATCTTTTAGAAGAACATCCAGTCCTGATTAAAAAAATCATCCTGTCAGTGATGGAGAACCAACCAGAGACCTTGGTAAATTGTTCCAGTGGTTAGTTACTCTTAAAAATTTACACCTCATTTCCAGTCTGAATTTGTCTAACTTCTACTTCCAGCCACTAGATCATATTATATGTTTCTCTGCTAGATTGAAGAGCCCCTTATTAAACAGTTGCTCCCAATGTAGGTACTTACAGACTGTAATCAAGTCATCCCTTAGCCTTCTCTGTGGTAAGCTGAATAGTCTTGAGGGGCTTGATCAATCACAGTCATTTTCATGGCTCTTTCCTGAACCCTCTCCCATTTTTCCAACATCCTTAGAATCATAGAATCATAGAATATCAGGGTTGGAAGGGACCTCAGGAAGTCATCTAGTCCAACTCCCTGCTCAAAGCAGGACCAATCTTCTTCTTCAATTGTGGACAACAGAATTGGACACTGTATTCCAGCAGCACTTGTACCACTGCAGATACAGAAGCAGAATAACCTCTTTACTTAGTGCTTAATTTGTGACTGAGCCCCGGCACATCTGGGCTTGCTGCATCAGTTATGAATCTTTAAAAAAATGGCTTGAGCCCCAGAACCTCTTTCATTACAAATTAAATACTGTCTTTACTCTTATTCAAAATTCCTGTTTATGCATCCAAGGATCACATTAGCCCTTTGGCCACACCATTGCACTGGGAGCTCATGTTCAGCTGATTATCCACCTCCCATCCCCAAATCTTTCTCAGAGATACTGCTTCCCAGGATAGAGTGCCCCACTCCATAAGCAAGGCTTCCATTCTTTGTTACTAAAAGTATACATAAAATTTAGCCACATTAAAATGCATATTATTTGCTTGTGCCCGATTTACCAAGTGATCCTGATCACTTTGTATTAGTCACCTGTCCTCTTCATTATTTACCACTCCCCCAATTTTTGGATTATCTCCAAACTTCATCTGTGATGATTTTGTTTTCTTTCATGTCATTGATAAAAGTGTTAAATAGTATAGGGACAACAAGGGTACATCTACAGTGCACTCAGACACCCATGGCTGGCCTGTGTCAGCTGATCAGGCTTGCCAGGCTTAGCGTGGGGGGCTATAAAATTGCAGCATAGACATTCAGGCTCAGGCTGGAGCCCAGGCTTTGGGACTCTGTGAGGGGGAGGGTCCCAGAGCCCAGGCACCAGCCCAAGCCCACATGTCTACACCTCAGTTTAATAGTCTTGCAGCCTGAGCCCAAGTCAGCTGATGCAGGCCAGCCATGAACGTTTTATTGCAGTTTATACACAAACAGATCCCTGTGGGACCACCTTAGAAACACACCTGCTCAATGATGATTCCCAGTTTACAATTACAGTGGAAGGAACCCAGCTTAATAGGGCTTGAGAATCAAGGCATGCGGAAGCAGAGCTGTTAGCTATGTCACTGATGAGGGAAAGCAGCAGCAGATGAAAGGCCCCAGTGAGGCGGCCCTGAGCAAGCTGCCATGTTTTGAGGAGATGAAACTCAACATTTAGAGACAGGTGCTGAGCTGATCAAGGTTCCATGACAGCAGCAGGAAGCATGGTGGGTGATCAAAGTGCTGAAGCAGAAGGGGGGAATGAGACAAGCTGGGACACCCACTTCAATCTGATAGAAAGGAGACTCCAACCTCACAAAGGAAAGAAAGCCTTAAATACCCAGCTACTCAGAGCCATCCCAGCTACGCAGCTCAGAAACCCCTCACGGCATCTTTACAACCAGGGAGGAACCTAAAAGGGTACGTACATCCCCCACCCACCCCAAACATCAGAGTCACAAACACAGGGACAACGGGGAGAGATGGCATCATCAGAACTGTAACTATAAGAGGGAGCAAAAACCATGGTTTCCTGCCACAATCCCAGTTGCAAAGGATGGTGGCATGGAGGTTGCAGTAAGGAATGGCAGTGGTTTTCCTGTACTGCATGGAAAGATGTTAAGAAGCACTGTGTTAGAAGAGAGACATCTTGGTTCTCAATTTCTTTCCACCTACGCCCACAAGACAATCCGTGGTTTCTTGTGCAATCCTGATTCCATGATCCTTTGTGCTCTCAGAGAATTTGGATCACAAGAAACCTGTGTGATTTTGGAAGTGAGAGCGCTGGGTTCTCAGAAACAGGTATTCGGGAATTTACAGATGGTCCCTCAGCTCCTTGAGGCCTTTAGGTATGCTCCCTGGGAGAGGCCCAACTAGCATCATCTCACAGGTTTCCAAACCCTGATCACTAGAGCCCTGCATGGAAATAAAAGTTTGGATCTACATCCGATCCACAATAATTAACTTGTATCCAACCTACACTCCACATGTAACCCACACACCTCCTGGGTGTGGTGTTCTGTCCCAGCGAGTGGAAAAGAGACTGCTTCGAGAGTGATTAATGCAGGGGCGGCCAACCTGAGGCTCTGGAGCCACATGCGGCTCTTCAGAAGTTAATATGCAGTTCCTTGTACAGGCACCGGTTCCGGGCTAGAGCTACAGGCGCCAACTTTCCAATGTGGCGGGGGGTGCTTACTGCTCAACCCCTGGCTCTACCACAGGCCCTGCCCCCACTCCACCCCTTCCTGAGCCTGCCGTGCCCTCACTCCTCTCCCTCCCCCCCAGAGCCTCCTGCACGCCACGAAACAGCTGATTGGGAGGTGCGGGCAGGGAGGGGGAGGCGCTGATCGGCGGGGCTGCCGGTGTGTGGGAGGCGCTGGGAGCTGATGAAGGGCTGCTGATGTATTATTGTGGCTCTTTGGCAATGTACATTGGTAAATTCTGGCTCCTTCTCAGACTCAGGTTGGCCACCCCTAGATTAATGAGTTTGCTCTACAGCCTTAGCTAAGAGCTTTTTAGTTCATGCAGTAGAGGCTCATGCATTTAGTTCCAGAGGTCCCAGGTTCGATCCCACCCACCGATGACTGGGGTCTGTCGGTGTCACACACACTCCACCTTTTACATATATCCCCACTAGCATCCCTCACTATTAGAGCCCTGCACAGATACAAACACTTGGAGACATATCTGATTTGGAAGGATGGTAAACAATACAACCGCATCCACAGCTGCAGATATCGACAGATTTGCAGGCTCTGTTGATCACTGCTTCTCCTGGTGCATGTGTGTGGGGAGCTCATATGTACCTGGGGACATGACTAAAGTCCCCAAGGGTTTAGATGATTATGTCTCCCACAAGGTCTGTAATATCATGCAGTCACCCTCCCCCCTACAAGCACCCCCTCGTGGCTAGTGGTATCTCAGCACTGCCCTGATTCCCCCCCTCTTCAGGACCCTTTCAAGAACTCATTCAATTCAAAAGGTAGTTCATACAAATCCCCTCTTGGGGATCCAATTTGTTGAGTCCTCCAGTACATACTAGCCCTCAAGCAGTTCAATGTCTCTCTCATGATTAATCCAAAATAACACAAAGCATAAACTCACAATCATCACCCCAGGTGTCCTTTAGAGTCTCTCCTAGATCTCCCCACCTGGGGGACTTTCTGCTATTTTTCCCCTACTGACTTGGGAGCCAACTTTTTACTCTCTGCAGTGGCTCTAGACTAGGGGTGGGCAAACTACGGCCCGGGGGTCACATCCAGCCCTTCAGATGTTTTAATCCGGCCCTCGAGCTCCCACTAGGGAGTGTGATCTGGGGCTTCTCCCGCTCCGGTGCTCCAGCGGGTGAGCAGGGTCGGGGGCTTACACTGCTCTGTGCGTGCCGTGGCTCCTGGAAGCAGCGGCATGTCTCTTCTCTGGCTCCTATGCATAGGGGCAGCCAGGGGGCTCCACACAATGCCCCCGCCCCAAGCACCACCCCCGCAGCTCCCATTGGCTGAGAACCATGGCCACTGGGAGCTGCAGGGGTGGCACCTGCGGATAGGGCACCGCACAGAGCCACCTGGGCACACCTCCACATAGGATCCGGAGGGGGGACATGCTGCTGCTTCTGGGAGCTGCTTGAGATAAGCGCTGCCCGGAGCCTGCACCCCTGACCCCCCTCCCATGCCCCAACCCCCAGCACTGATTCCCCTCCTGCACCCACAATCCCTTCACCCCAGCCCAGAGCACCCTCCTGCACCCCCAACCCCTCATCCCCAGCCCCATCCCAGAGCCCGCACCTCCAGCCACAGCCCTCACCCCCCTGCACCCCAACCCCAACCCCCACACCCTGAACTCCTCATTTCTGGCCCCATCCGAGAGCCCACTCCCCTAACCAAAGCCCTCACCCCCTCCCACACCCCAACCCCAATCCCAATTTCATGAGCATTCATGGCCTGCCATACAATTTCCATACCCAGATATGGCTCTTGGGCCAAAAAGTTTGCCCACCGCTGCTCTAGACATAACTGTAATCTCCTAAACTTCCCCCCTTCAGTGGCATTTCCTGCTCTTTTTAATCGGGTGAGCACCTGATTCAATCCAGATGTGACTCATCCTGTAATCAGGGCTGGCTTAGCCCCAGGCTCTCCAGTCCATGGAGCAAGCCACCCTGTGACAGGGTCAAACAAGGGAAGAACTTGCATCACTGAAGTGCCCCATCCGGAGCTGGGAGCTTGCAACTGCACCTTGGTGTTCCTTGAGCCCTAAGCCTGGTTCCTACCACATGGAAAGAACATGGTGCTCCATGCCATTCCCGTCAGATTAACTGAGTCCCCAAGGGAATCACTGGAGCGGTTTCAGGGGCACATCTGCTATCCAGATGCCTCTGCTTATTAAAGGGACAAGCTGTTTGGGGAGCTTGTAATAATTCCATGAAAGCTTTTATCTGCTGGTGTTAAAGGCACTAATATCACTGTGCTCTGTGTGGGTGGGGAAATTAGACAAGAGTTCCTCCATGCTGACGTTTTCCCCCTGTATTCATCTTTCTCAACAATTATCTTTTATTTTGATATCTTTCTATTTAAATCTGCAGAACCTCTTTCGGGATAATAGAGAGGCTAGATCTCTTTAATAACCAAGCACCTTGCTGTGCCAGTTATGGGGGAACAGAGAGAGACAGAGAATGGTAAAGGAGAGAAGATGGCTCAATCATCCCTCCAGGTGTCTGCAACCATCCCCAGGGATCAGGAAACAAATGGTCCCACCCCCCACAAGCTGCAGAGATCCCAGGGCATTCTGCTCCCTGACAGACTATTGGCGGAAAACAAGAGAGGGAAGAAGCAGCACTGAGGTACCTTGGGACTAGTTGTAAGAAAAAGAGCATCTTATTTCCTGGACTCCCTCCTGGATAAGAGGAGTGTTCAGTCTACATGTCCCTTTCAGTCCTTGGTCTCTGCCACAAAGGGGCCTAAGTTAGTGCCAGTTGTGATGTGGACACCTGTCCACTAGCAAGTAGGCCATAATGCCCCCCAAATCACTTCACATAAAGGTTCACTGAACAGGTATGAGATGGGAATGACATTTGTTTAATACTGACTTGGTCCAGGTTTTACTGGTGACCTAGAAATGAAAGTTTTGTCTGCTTACAATAAAATAACAGATCTCTATGGCACAAGTAGTACATGGGAAAGGGCGGGCAGAGGAGTTTCCAGAGGGTTCATTGAACTCCTGTTGTGAGCATGCACCACCTCACACTCTGATTTTTCCCCCTTCTGCTGTACAGTCCCATTCACAAGACTTTGCAGCCACCACTTCTCTAGCTAAGGGCAACTAGGATTTTGAACCCACCGCCACTGTTCCACAGGGGTTGCTATGAGTGATATGCCTGTCTTTACAATCCTCTGCCCTTCTATAGTGCCTTTCTAGCCTCAAAGGGCTTTAAAATATTAATTTCACCTCACAATATTGCTGGGGGGGAGGGGTCACTTTTAGTACCGTCTTCCCTGGAAGGAAAGTGAGACACAGAGAGTGCAAGTGACTTTATAAGGTCACTCAGTGAATCTGTGGCAGAGCTGGGAGGAGAACCCAGAGGTCCTGGCTCCCTGCTCCAACCACTAGGCTACACAGCTTCCCCAGGCTGGGAATGGAACTCAGGAGTCCTGGTTTCAAGGCTGCCTCCAACCACTGAATCCTGCTGCCTTCGCTATGCTAAAGAAATTGCCGCCTGGGAAGACTGGACAGAAAGTCACAGAATGTCTGTGGCTTCAAGGCCACTGAGCTCTGACACAACTGGCCCAGTGATTGGGAATAATTAGCTGGGCCTCCCTGGGATGAATTTTCTGAATCAATACATGTCACTTACCTGTCAGTAGCCCGGCCTCCAAGGCTCATTATGACCAGTCTCAGCTCAGCTTCAGGCCTGGGATCTCCCCTGGAGATCTGCTTCACTACAGCAATTCTCCCTCAGATGCACCAGGAAAGGGAAAGATGACGGCACGTCTGAGACTCCTCAGAATCGGGAGATGCAGAGACACCAACAGACACAAATGCTCACCCAGGGCTCTGACGCAGCCGCCCAAGGGCTGGATTTTTGAGGGGCACTGACCGAAGGACTCCATGTCTCAAGAGACGCCCGGCCTGTCGGCAGCCCAATAATTTGTTGGGCTGGGCATGGAGAGGCCAGCTCCAGAGCACAGAGAGCTGGGTACTAGGCTATGCCCCAGGCCTCCCCACAATGCCATGCACTGAGGCACTGGTGGTATCTATGACAACAACTCCTCCTTTAGCCTGTCAGACTTAAGGCCCTGGCTGATTTCCCGCCTGCCCCCTTGCTGCTCCTGGGCCTTTCACATTGCTCCCCCCCAGCCTGTGGGGCAGGCCTGGATTCTGCATGGAAGGTGAGCCTTTAAACACTCACAGACTGTGCCCTCAGCAGGTGAGAGGTATTTCCCCCTGAGGCAGCAGCCTTGGTTGAGAGAGCTGCAGAATGGTGCATTCAGGCCAAACTGTATGTATTAGGGAAGAAAAAATGCAGTTTACTCTGTGTGTGTGTGTGTGTGTGTGTGTGTGTGTGTCCAAAAAATTTCTTATGTGCAAATTTTTGAAGCAGAGTTCAAATTTGTGCGCCATGAGGCAAATGCGCCCAAGCGAGTAAAATGCTTATACATTTAAAAAGTTTTAATTTGCAATTTGTGATAATAATGGTTTTATACCACGTTATTTTATAAATGTCATTTTTAAATACTTAAAAAAAGGAAATTTCACCTCCTTTCCCTTTCCCCCCCTTGCCAGCTAGTAGAATCTGGCTGTGTTGATAGATGGCAGGCGAACAATGTCAAGAGTCGCCCGTAAATGATATTTCAGCCTGGCTCTGTTGTAGTATTTCACTTTTTTGTGCGCGGCGTTTCGCCATGTGCGCGGGGTCTAGGATCTGTGTACGCGTGCACACACGCACAGCTTACAGGGAACAGTGGTGGGGGAGGGAGAGCAGGGGAGACTGGTGAGCAGGACTGCTGGCTTCTCATGCTCCTGTGATTTAGATGCTAAAGTAATCCCCTCCCCTGCTCTGTGGCTCAGAAACGTCTCAAGGCTCATTTGTAAGCACAGAGAGACCTGGGGATGCAGAGGGCTCTGGAACAGGAAGCCACGACTCCAGGGTTCTCTTCTGGTTATCTAGTAGTTAGCACTGGATAGAATTCTTTCCTGTGTGACCTGGGCAAGTCACTCCCTCTTTCTGTGCCTCAGTTTCCCCTCTGGCATACATGCTTTGCTGCTTAGCACACCCACATCTGTGAAGGCCTCCATCTCTCTATGCCATAGAACAAGGAGGACCAAACTGTCCCCTCATTCAGAACCAGGGCCAGGCTGATGTTTCAGTAGGCAGGTGAACCCAAACAATCCCATTATTTAGCAAAGGGAAGGCTCCCATTATAATGAGCCTGCGGCAAAGCAGAAACACTGGCTGCTATGCAGTGGACCTTCTTCAGTAGTTCCCCATGGTCCACTTTACATGTTTCCTCAGCTCATAAATCCCACTTTGTCTGGTTCCTTCTGCTGATAGTGCCTTGCTTGTTTAATCACTCATACCGAAGAGGCCTATTATCTAGGATAGACATGACCTGGGGAGAGTATTTCAGAGCAGAATGCTGTTGCTACAAGACCAGTTGGCATGAAGATGTTCAGGTTGAGTGGAGACCAGAGGCAGGGAGGAGAGTGAGAGTTGGGAGGTTGTGCACCTGCAAGTCTCATCAGGACACCTGCAGTTGGCCCAATCCTTGTGCCATCTCTCCTTTTTGTGGGGGAGGGTGCTGAGGAGGGGTATCACATAGGTGCACCTAGGGTGAGCTCTTCCATATGAGCAAGATGATCTAAAGGGAGCTGAGCTCCGCACACTTTTTAATGGATAGAGGTCTGCATCTTACAATGCACATCACCAAATGTCAGCCCCATCAGAGAGAGATGAATAGGCCACAGGGAACATACTTCCCCCTTTCTGTCTGGGAGTGCTACCTTCCAGGGAGGCCCAGGATTAATTCTTCAAAAGTAATTTAGCACTGGACTGAGAGGCTCTTTCTGCACAGGGCAGATATAGCACAGGTAGTGGCAGGGCTCAGCATATCTCAGGGTCCATGGTAAGTGTGACGGGATCCCCAGGATGCAACCTGGAAACTGGGCTCCCTCTCACACTGTGATGTTGTGACAAACTGCAAACCTCTCCAGGTACTGCACTTACACAGACATCCACAGACAGGGACATACCCAGCTGAGTTACACAAATGCAGGGCACAGATTACCCAATAAATTCTTGGAATGTATTGGAGACAATTTTTTATTTCAGAAGGTGGAAACACCTACCAGGGGAGACGCTGTTCTAGACGTAATTTTGACTAATAGTAAGGAACTGGTTGAGAATTTGAAAGTGGAAGGCAGCTTGGGTGAAAGTGATCATGAAATGATAGAGTTCATGATTCTAAGGAATGGTAGGAGGGAGAACAGCAAAATAAAGACAATGGATTTCAAGAAGGCAGACTTTAGCAGACTCAGCGAGTTGGTAGGTAAGATCCCATGGGAAGCAAGTCTAAGGGGAAAAACAATAGAAGAGTGGGCAGTTTTTCAGAGACATTATTAAATTGTTCTTAATTAGACAAATTAGAGAATTGGGCCAAAAGAAATCTGATGAGGTTCAACAAGGACAAGTGCAGAGTCCTGCATTTAGGACGGAAGAATCCCATGCACTGCTACAGACTAGGGACCGAATGGCTCGGCAGCAATTCTGCAGAAAAGGACCTAGGGGTTACAGTGGACAAGAAGCTGGATATGAGTCAACAGTGTGCCCTTGTTGCCAAGAAGGCTAACAGCATTTTGGGTTGAATAAGTAGGAGCATTGCCAGGAGATAGAGGGACGTGATCATTCCCCTCTGTTCAGCATTGGTGAGGCCTCATCTGGAGTACTGTGTCCAGTTTTGGGCCCCACACTACAAGAAGGATGTGGAAAAATTGGAAAGAGTCCAGCGGAGGGCAACAAAAATGATTAGGGGACTGGAACACATGACTTATGAGGAGAGGCTGAGGGAACTGGGATTGTTTAGTCTGCGGAAGAGAAGAGTGAGGGGGGATTTGATAGCTGCTTTCAACTACCTGAAAGGGGGTTCCAAAGAGGATGGATCTAGACTGTTCTCAGTGGTAGCTAATGACAGAACAAGGAGTAATGGTCTCAAGTTGCAGTGGGGGAGGTTTAGGTTGGATATTAGGAAAAACTTTTTCACTAGGAGGGTGGTCAAACACTGGAATGCATTACGTAGGGAGGTGGTGGAATCTCCTTCCTTAGATATTTTTAAGGTCAGGCTTGACAAAGCCCTGGCTGGGATGATTTAGTTGGGGATTGGTCCTGCTTTGAGCAGGGGGTTGGACTAGATGACCTCCTGAGGTCCCTTCCAACCCTGATATTCTATGATTAAGGGCACAAGAGGAAACTATCCCACTGCATAGGAAAGATAGGAAGTATGGCAACAGACCACTCTGGCTTAACCAGGAGATCTTCAACAATATATAAAAAAAAAAAAAAAAAAAAGAGTCCTACAAAAAGTGGAAACTCGGTCAAATTACAAAGGATGAATATAAACAAATAACACAAGTATGTAGGGACAAAATTAGAAAGGCCAAGGCACAAAACGAGATCAAACTAGCCAGAGACATAAAGGGTAACAAGAAAACATTCTACAAATATATTGAAGCAAGAGGAAGACCAAGGACAGGGTAGACCTGTTATTCAATGAGGGGAGAAAAATAACAGAAAGTGTGGAAATGGCAGAGGTGCTTAATGACTTCTTTGTTTCGGTTTTCACCAAGAAGGTTGGTGGCGATTGGACGTCTAATGTAGTGAATGCCAGTGAAAATGAGGTAGACTCAGACGAGGCTAAAATAGGGAAAGAACAAGTTAAAAATTACTTGGACAAATTAGATGTCTTCAAGTCACCAGGGCCTGATGAAATGCATCCTAGAATACTCAAGGAGCTGACTGAGGAGATATCTGAGCCATTAGTGATTATCTTTGAGAAGTCATGGAAGACGGGAGAGATTCCAGAAGAGTGGAAAAGGGCAAATATAGTGCCCAACTATAAAAAGGGAAATAAGGACAACCCAGGAAATTATAGACCAGTCAGCTTAACTTCTGTACCCAGAAAGATAATGGAGCAAATAATTAACCAATCAGTTTGCAAACATCTAGAAGATTATAAGGTGATAAGTAACAGCCAACATGGATTTGTCAAAAACAAATAGTGTCAAACCAACCTGATAGCTTTCTTTGACAGGGTAACCAGCCTAGTGGGTGGGGGGGAAGCGGTAGACATGGTATATCTTGACTTTAGTAAAGATTTTGATACAGTCTCGCATGACCTTCTCATAAGCAAACTAGGGAAATGCAACCTGGATGGAGCTACTACAAGGTGGGTGCAAAACTGGTTGGAAAACAGTTCCCAGAGAGAAGTTATCAGTGGTTCATAGTCAAGCTGGAAGGGCATAATGAGTGGGGTCCTGCAGGGATCAGTTCTGGGTCTGGTTCTGTTCAATATCTTCATCAATGATTTAGATAATGGCATACAGAGTATACTTATAAAGTTTGCAGGTGACACCAAGCTGGGAGGTTGCAAGTGCTTTGGAGGATAGGATTAAAATTCAAAATGATCTGGACAAACTGGAGAAATGGTCTGAAGTAAATAGGATGAAACTCATTAAGGACAAATGCAAAGTACTCCATTTAGGAAGGAACAATCAGTTGCACACATACAAAATGGGAAATGACTGCTTAGGAGGAGTACCGCAGATAGGGATCTGGGGGTCATAGTGGACCACAAGCTAAATATGAGTCAACAGTGTAACGCTGTTGCAAAATAAGCTAACATCATTCTGGGATGTATTAGCAGGAGTGTTGTAAGCAAGACACGAGAAGTAATTCTTCCGCTCTACTCCATGCTGATTAGGCCTCAACTGGAGTATTGTGTCCAGTTCTGGGTACCACTTTTCAGGAAGGATTTGGACAAACTGGAGAGAGTCCAGAGAAGAGCAACAAAAATTATTAAAGGTCCAGAAAACATGCCCTATGAGGGAAGATTGAAAAAATTAGTCTGGAAAAGAGAAGAGTGGGGACATGATAACCGTTTTCAAGTACATAAAAGGTTGTTACAAGGAGGAGGAAGAAAAATTGTTTTTCCTAACCTCTGAGGATAGGACAAGAAGCAATGGGCTTAAATTACCGCAAGAGAGGTTTAGGTTGGACATTAGGAAAATCTTCTTAACTGTCAGGGTAGTTAAGCACTGGAATAAATTGCCTAGGGAGGTTGTGGAATCTCCATCATTGGAGATTTTTAAAAGCAGGTTAGACAAACACCTGTCAAGAATGGTCTAGATAATTAGTCCTGCCATAAGTGCAGGGGACTGGACTAGATGATCTGTCGATGTCCCTTCCAGTTTTATGATTCTATGATTCTCATGAACCAACAAGAGAGAGGCTCCAGCCAATTCCCCACAGCACCCCAGCCTAGGGCCCCAGAGCCATACTGTCCTGCCCTGATCAGAAGCCTGACCAGTGTAAATTTTTAATCCAATCTGCCCCTCCCTCAATGTGGAGAAGACATGCACCAGCTTTTGTGCCTGAGTCAAGGTTTCCCAAGCACTTCAAAATACACTATCTTAGGGAAAATATAAAACAGGTTTATTAAATACAAAAAGATAGATTTTAAGTGGTTATAAGTGGTAGGCATAAAAGGACAGAGATGGTCACCAGAGAAAATAAAAATAAGCACCCAATCTATATTCTATAAACTAAACAGGATTTTGAATCAAACACTATTCTCACCCCACTGGATGTTACAGACCTTCATGCACAGACTTCCCTCCTGAAGCCTGGACCAGTCTCCTCAGATGATCTTCATCTTCTTGGCATCCCCGTTGTTTCCATAGTAGGTGGTAGAGGAGAAAGGCCCCTGCCTGCTGCAACTGTCCTTCATTTTATACCCTTGGCGCATGTGCCTCCCAGATACTAGCACAGGTATGTCCTGGTGGGCTTTTCTGAGTCACAGTGAACGATCAGTTCCCATTGTGTGGTGCTTGAATAGCTGAGTCACACAGTTAATTAATGGGTGGTCAATACCCATCTAGGCAGGGATCCTTTGCATGCCACTAGCAAACTTACAGCATATTTCAGTAACAACCATGCAGCACAATCTCATACCTTTGTACACACTAATGATATACACATTTGGATAGGACAACGGGTTTCAGCAGATCATGACCTTTCATATGATACCTAACATGGCATGTTTTGTATGAAATATCACAACCATCTATGAATAATGAATATGGGGGTTACAAGGTGTCATTGTGAGGTAGAGTGTGTCACATAAGAAGGCCAAAAAGGGGGCCACTTGGGGGAGAGTACAGTGTAATGTGGAACTGAGAAACTGTGCTGAGCTGAGACCTGCCAAACTCTTTCCACACAAGCCACTAATGACTGCTCATTACTGACCCAGTCTGAATTAAAGCTGATGACCTAAAGGTTTAAAGGCTTTGTCTTTCACCACCAATGTCCTCAGATGCCCTCAGTTCTCTAGAACTGCCCATGGCAGTCCCCAGTCCATCCATGCTCCCTGATCCATTCTCCATATCATGGTGTGAATTGGTGTTACCCCCGACTTGCCCTGAAATGGTTATTGTAGGCTAAGAATGGGCCAATTGACCAGACAGGCCACAGCAGAGGGGAATCAAGTGGCTTAACTAATCCACTGTCTGAATGAGGGAGGCCAGCTGAGGAGGAACCAGCTGGGCTGGGTTTATAAAGACAGGAAGCTGATAGTGGAGAGGGTAGTAGCTATGCAGGTAGAGAAGGGAGGTGTGTTTGGAGGCTACAGAGCTACCTGTCTGTAGTTACCCCCTGGGAGGAGGAAGTTGTGAGGCTGGCACATCTGGAGAGGCAGCGACAGGCACAAGGAAAGGGATCATGGAAAGGCAGTAAGGTCAAGGAGGGAACAGACCTTAGCTGTTGATTACAGGGTGCCTGAACTGGAACCCCTAGTATTTGGGTGGGCCTTTGTTCCTCTGTCAGCCACTGAGGAAGTGGATAGTGAATGAGAAGATTGCTAGTGAGGAAAGACTTTGATACCCCAGAAGAGTGACCTGGCTGGAGGGCCAAGTCACACAGAAGGAGCCTCTGGAGTTGCAGAGGCTGAGAAGGACTGAGAGTAGGGTGAGCAGCAGAAAGGGGCCCTAAACCTCGAAGGAGCTAATCCCTAGAGTGACCAGGAGGAGGTGCCCACCTGCAGTGAGTGGACCCTGTGATAGGTGGAAAACATACTACATCATAACTTGCTATGCTGTTTTTATGAATATTGATAACAAATATAAATACATCTGTCTCCCCACTTCCCCATCTCCTGGTAAAAAGCTCACATTGCCCCAGGCTGTGGCCTTGTATCTGAGATTCATCTCTGAGGCAGTTCTGTACAGATGAATTTAACATTTTTTTTCTGGAGGCAAATTTAACACTAAATTGGCATTCTTTTCATGGTACCACCACAATCCCAGCTGCTGGCTATGAGGGCCTCTCTGCAGCCATCAGTGATAATAAATGGTGTGAGAAAGTGCCATTGTGCCCCCTCACTCCAAGACCCTCAATGGTGGGGCTAGCACACCCACCCACCATTTCTCCTAGATTCTCTCTGATGCCTGTACGGATTAGAACAAAATTTAAACCATTTAAAAATACTGATTGTAACTGTAAGTGGGCCTGGGACCCCTCCAAGCCTGCTAAGTACCATCGCTTACTGGTAGCCCAAGTCCACAGCACCCCACAAGGCATCTTGGTAAGTCTGCCTCTCCTGCAGGGCCAATATGGAGGAGTACAGAGAGAGGCTGAAAGTTGTATCACTGTGACTCCAACCCCAGATAGAAGGATTAAAGTCACTTCCCAATAATGGTGTTACACTGGAATGAATTTAACTTGATCCAGTTTTGTAGGTTTTTGGCATAAGCTATGGGGAGAAGTAGAGAGAGAGGCAGGCACTCAGTCTCTGTTACAGACTGTGGTATTCACTGCAGAGATCTGGTGGAGGGGAAATGGCATTTACAATAGGATGCTGGCATGGCACATGGATGCGCGCTTTTAGACATGTGACTGGACTTAATGTAGGAGCTAAAGGGTTAATAATGGTAGCATGCTGCAAGCCTTTCTGGTGCCTGAGAACAGTCATGTCCTGTTGGCCTCCATCTGTCTAATAAAGAAAAGAAAGCTACATGGGAGCACCAGTGAGACTGGTGCTGAGATCCCTACAGACCCTTGGACCTTTGAGCCCCTGTATATGAGAGCTTGGGACTTTTGAGTCACTGTATATGAAATTTGAGGAACTGTATATGAAAGTAGGGATGTAAAATATTAAACAGTTAAAGGTTAACTGATAAGTATTAGTCTTACTGTTAATATATTGCAGCTAACATTTTAAAACAGATTGGTAACATAATTTTGCGACATTGTAATACCCAATGTGCACATTAAAAACACCACGGCAATACCCAGCAGGTGCTGGACCTTGCAGCGCTCTCACAGCTTGGGGCACCACTGGATTAGCCCATGCCAGGGTGAGAGGGCACTGCTGGGGGCAGCCTGAACCCCCGCCCCCAGCTCTGCTTCTCTTGCAGCTGGCTGCAACGGGGGGTCTGCTGGAACACTTGGATCTGCCCGGGCACTGCTGCACAGGAAACATGTTTAGATCCAAGAGGGACACCCCCTGGCAGATTGCACAGCTTCCCCGAGGAGCTGCTGCTGCCCAGGTGCTGCTTGGCTACCCCTGCCTCCAGCGGCTCCTCCGCCTCTGCTGCTCTGGGCAGCAGGAACCTGGGGGAGGCAGCAGCGGTCACTGCGGGGATGCGTGCCAGGCAGCACATGCCCAGCTAGGCGGTGGGGGAAGCTGCAGCTGGGATGCACCCACCTTAGTAGAGTCTGCTCCAGCTGCTGCTGGGCCCCCAAGTCCCTGCCCCCTTCCACCCACTTGGCAGCGGCCACCCGCATGCCGGGCACTGCAGACCAAAGGGGGTGGGAAGGGTGGAAGTGTGAGGCTGGACCAGAACAGGCCGGGCACGTTCTGCTGCATGTGCCCCCCCGCACACGCACCTCTCACCCGCATCTCCCCACCTCTGCCCTGGTTAACGATTAAAGAGTTAACCGATATAATGTCAATAGTTTAAATGGATACTTTTAAAAACAATATTTACATCCCTATATGAAAAGGTGAGCATGTCACTGTGTAATGCCCCATTCCAGAGACTGAGTTACTGGCCTCACCTCTAGCTCCAGGAGCTTCTCTCTATAGAAGCAAACTGCATTAAAATCTCTGTTTTGAAAGAAAATTTCACCATTTCTCTGTCTCTTCCTGATTCCTCCCTCTGAAAATTTTTCAAACTCTCCCAGTCAAAAAAAGGTACTCTTTACGTCCCTGCTTCTTGCTGGTTCTGTTCCTGGGCGTCTCCCACAGGTGAGGGATATGCTAATTAGGGGATGGGGTAAACACATACCTGCATATAGACAGTTCACTCACTCCTGGTTTCAGCAACTCAAAGTCCAGCTGATGTCAAGGGGAGCTCAGTATCTCTGAAAAGCCAGGTCCTAGAAACTGCTGTTATGCAGTGCTTTGCGGCCCAATTGCCCTAGTAGGGGACAAAAGTGATGTAGAGAAAAGAAGTGACTTCACCAAGGTAACAGGGTGTCAGTGCAAGGGCTGGAAATAAAACCCCAGACTTCTGCTGCCCAATTCCTTGCTGTAACAGAGTGCTGGTCACTTAAGGGCCCCCTTGGGGTAGGGAGAGCAAGACCTACTGGAAAGGGGAAATGGGATATAAAAGAGCTTCATGTTCTTTGTAGGGGATGGAAGTTTGAGAAAGCAGTGGATTTCCCCTACACTACAGCTGTGACTCCTTGAGGGGGAGAGTGGACCGATAGAAGGGCAATATGCAGTAGCAGTCCCTAGGGAGGGGGCTGGGTGGGGTCCCAGAGCAGATGAGAGGAGGTTTGGTTGTTAATTGTTAGCAGCACAGAGCCTATGATACATAGATAAACTACACCTCTATCCCAATATAACGCGACCCGATATAACACGAATTCGGATATAACGTGGTAAAGCAGTGCTCTGGGGGGGCAGGGCTGCGCGCTCCGGCGGATCAGCATGTCTGGCTCCGACACGCTGCTCTGAATGGTGTGTTAAGGTTGTTGGGCTGGGGCCGAGGGGCTGGATAGGGGCAGAGGGTCTCAGGGGGCGGTATGGGGACCGGGGGGTTGGATAGGGCGTGGGAGTTCCAGGGGGCCTGTCAGGGGGCGGGGGTGTGGGTAGGGGTCAGGGCAGTTGGGGGACAGGGAGCAGGGGGGCTGGATGGGGGGGGTCCTGGGGTTGATTAGGGATGGGGGGGGTCTCTGGAGGGGGCGGTCAGGGGACAAGGAGCAGGGGGCTTAGATAGGGGGTGGGGTCTTGGGAGGGGTGGTTAGGGGCGGGGGGTCTCTGGAGGGGATAGTCAGGGGACAAGGAGCGGGGGGGTTGGATGGGTCGGGGGTTCTGAGGGGTCAGTCAGGGGGCAGGAAGTGACTATTAATAACAGAAATGCTCGAGGCCAGAGCAAGTTCGATAGAACGCGGTTTCACCTATAACGCGGTAAGGTTTTTTGGCTCCCGAGAACCGTGTTATATTGGGGTAGAGGTGTATCTTGATTCCACTGAGCAGAGGGCACTGGCACGCACACATGTGCACCCTCCTCCCAGGCAGTCCATTCTTTGCCTTCCTCAGCTACAGAAAGCCAGATGGTGTATTACATCCTTCACGAGCCCTCAGTCTGAAAAGGATTCGGTTCCAAAGCCCTGGTACAATTAAGGCTGTGCATAAATACGGCATGCAAGGAGCAGACTGTGGCTGAGTTTTGAGGTGCTATCTCAGCAAAAGCAAAGACAATTAAAGAGTTACTTAGAAGCACACAATGCAGGAATTGGGGGACCCTGGGAAGGGCTGGAACAAACCAAGCTGTCATTACCCATTCAAAGCTGAGCTAACCCACCTGATGCTGAATAGGCTGTGGCACAGCTGGGATTTGGGACTGACTTGCCAGGGGATTAGAGCAGTGACTTTCCCCGGTTTTTTTGTCTATGTAAACCCTAAGAGGATCCACTCAGTGCTTTGCAGACATCTCCCAGAGCCTGAAAGAGAGCCTAGGAAAAGGGATGAAGCTCAGGGTCTGGAGAGACCCAGGTGACATATTCATGCAATGGACTGACAGGTCCCAGGACTAGGTCTGCCCTCAGAGAGCCACATGCAGCTCAGGATGGATCAGCTGGGTGTGTCCAAAGGCTGATTGTGACTTCCACTCCTAATAAAACAGAGTAATGAGGGTGGTGAATGAACCTATTTAGAATAGGCCTATAGTATAACCTTCTGTCCTTCCCCCAGGGGGTGATGTCCTCTGTCCCGTGTGGTGTGACTGGGTAGGCTGACTCACAGCCTTCTCACTCACTCTGAAAGGCCACGGTTGCAGCATGATGCAGACCATTTCCTGTGTACAGAAAGGTGTTTCATAGGAGTGCCAATAGATGGGTTAGTGCTCTCTCACACACACAGGTATCCTCTCTCTCTCTCTGCTAATCTTTGGCAGGACCCCGAAATAGATGAGTTTGCTATTTCCTCCCTGCTCAAAACCTGACTTAGCCTTGCTGTGTACCTTGGACCAAACTATTTTTTAGCCATGTTCCCCCAAGTCTTGGACTTCTGAACGAGCTTTCATGTTGCAGGACTGTAGTATAGGTAGCATAGCTTGTCCCATCTACATTCCAAGACTGAACTATGTCTTAACCAATTAGCCACAGCAGAAAAAACCTTAACCTAAGGTCCAGTACTATCAGATGTGCTCATTTCAGAGGCCCCCCTGCAATGTCCAGTGGGCTGCCTGAGCATACAGTGTTTAAAGACCATGTCCCCTTTTTCTGCTCCCAACTGGTGTCTGTTTATCCTCCAGGGCTCTTCCCCTCAGCTGAGCTAATAGAGCTTGGACTCACTAGGCTTGTAAACTGCTTCAGACTCAGTTGCCCTGGGCTGGCACGCAGCTCTGATGATCCCCCGCCCCCATATACTTTGCCAGCCTGTCTGGTAGATAAGGATGGCAGCAGCTTTAATTCCTCACTACGCCTTGACTGCCAACTCCGCTGCCCACTCACCCTAAATAAACACTGTCCAAGGGTTTGTCTGCCAATGCTCTGGAGATAAAGGGCCAATTCCACCAGATCTCCTTCCTCCATCCCTTTTATCTCATGACTCATCCAATTTGTTAGACAATCCACCTGCGGCAGGAGAGGACCCTTTTCTTTTCCTTTTTTTTTCTCCCATTAAAATCTCTGAACAAGTCTTCCTGCACAGAACCTGGGCTGGATATTTAGGAATAAAAAAGTCTCTAGCAGCTATTACTGGGCTTGAATTACCATTGATCGAATGATCAATAACAGAGGCTGTCTCTGCTCAAGAAATCTTCCTGTGTTTGTGGCAGGATCCTGTTTCCTGGGGCTCTGCTGTTGCCTGGGGCTGTTGTGTCATCAGCAATCCACTCCATGACTGCTGGGTCCATGCCTGGGCATAAGAAGGCCTTGTATGGAGACTCTAGACAGCACAGAGAGAACCACAGGGCCTGTCAGTGTCCACCAACCTTAATAAAGAATCCCTTTTACATTCAACTGGTCTTTTCTCTACTGCAAGTAAGGGATGGGGCTGGGATTGCAAAGGGAATGGCTTGGGATTTGGAAGCCTTTACTGGGACGTCAAAGCTTCCCTTATATCCTGGCAATCCAGCATTCCAGGCTGACTGATAGACTGAAAGCAAACATCATTACCCCTGCTGTGAAGAAGGTCAAGACTATCCTCATTTTGCAGGTGCAGAAACTGAATCACAGAAAGTGCACGTTCTTTTCCCAACTCTCATAGCAAGTTAGAAGCAGAGGTGGTGCAAATCTAAATCACACTGTCTCTCAAAGCTAGGGATGGAACCTAGGAGTTCTGAGTAGAACCTGGGAGAGCGAGTGCTAGTTCCCTGCACTAAGCAGTGGACCACCTTCCCAGCAAGAGCCATGATTAGAATCCAGTAGCTGCAGTTTGCTGTCCCCTGATCTAACCACTAGGTCATAGATCCTCCCTGTATCATTGCCTTGATGCAGCATATTGGGTCAAGTTTGTGTTTCTTACCCTTGATGCAGTAATTCTTCTTGGCTGGCTCCTCCCTGTCCCCACATCCAATTCAGATGATGGTAGGGGAGGACTGTAGTGGGGAGGGGCCTGGCTAGAGAAGGTAGAAGAAGCAGTGACCTGTGAGAGTTCCAGGGGCGGCACAGCAATTATGCAATGAGAAAACATTAAAGCCAGAGGGCCCAGTTGTGCTGCTAGTGATTCAGTAGCAAAACTTCAGTGGGTGCAGGATTGGTCCCTTACCCATTTGCTGATTTTTGTTAATAAATTAATAAAAAAAGGCAGCAAACTGGGGCACCCTGCTCTCTTAAAGGGATAGATGCTCCCAGGAGCCATAAGTGGGGATCCATCAAGAGTTATTGTAGGGGTCATGGGCTGATACTTGCTGATAATGAAATAGGCACAAAAGTTTGACTCGTCCCAGGAAACAGCTGCAAGATTAAAAAGCATCAGAACAAAATAAAATAATTTTTTTTTAAATGCTGGATTCGGATTCATGATGTTGCAAGGGGATTAGTAGAGCCTGGGAGCTGGCTTCCCCACTGTAGCGCTTGGGTGCGCTAGGCCTGTTGACAGCAGATGCTGTCGGCTTAGCTAAGCAGCCTTGGGTCTCATTAGGAAGGGATTTTCCTCACCTCTACCTGGAATCTAGCCTTTCTAATAACTCTGTTGTTTAAGTTCCCAGCCTCTAGTAAAAACCTGCTTGCTCTTTATTCTAAACTGGCACTGCCTGGAGGCAGCATCTTGGAGGATGGATGGACAGACAGACAACACCGAACCTTAGATGGCTGAAGTGCATCATTCACTCACTGCAATGATGTTCCCATTCCAGGCCATGTCCAGGGACTTCAGAAAAAGAGAAATGGTTAGAACATGGGAGAGGGAGTCAGAAGCGCTTCAGTTCTTAACTTAGTTCAGGTTTCAGAGTAACAGCTGTGTTAGTCTGTATTCGCAAAAAGAAAAGGAGTACTTGTGGCACCTTGAGACTAACCAATTTATTTGAGCAAAAGCTTTTGTGAGCTACAGCTCACTTCATCGGATGCATACTCGATGCATCCGATCACTTCATTGGATGCATACTCGATGCATCCGATGAAGTGAGCTGTAGCTCACGAAAGCTTATGCTCAAATAAATTGGTTAGTCTCTAAGGTGCCACAAGTACTCCTTTTCTTTTAACTTAGCTCAGTCACTGATTTTCTGTATGACCCTGGTTGAGCACCTGCCATACCTAAGTTTTCCTCTCTGTAAAATGGGTTAAGGAAACAAACCAACTTCCCTGAGGGCTTATGAGACTTAATTAATCAATGCGTGTAAAGTGCTTTGAAGATCCAGGACCACAGCCGTCTGTAATGTGAGTGCAGTTTATCCTGAAATCAGGGAGTTACAGCGGCTTATGCCACAGAGGAATTTGGCCCAACACTAACTCATGATATCCAATTATTGTCACACTGGAATTTTGTCACCCCCAGTGGTAGTGTGGGCTGCTGCCCAGCTTACAGGACTCATGGCCTCCCCAATTCAAGGTTGGTTTTGGGAATGCGGCTTGATCACAATCACTTCTACAGGCATTAAAATGTTATCTAAAGTGCTACAAATAACCCTCTGATTATCTACTGGCTCTTAATGCTACTCCCCAGAGATAACAAGCTGTGATGCTTCCTCTGGGCCATATAATAATCACCGCAATTAGTCCCAAGCAGCAGTTATTAAGCTCATGGCAGCGCTTTTGTTTACAAAGCAGAAATAATTAAGCAGGTGCCTGTGATAGCCATGTGGCTGGGAGTGACCAAGGATATTCCATGCTTCATAGCTTGGGAAAGGAAGAAAAACTCATGTGCAAGAGATCCCACCACATGTGTAAGGCAGTGACCCCACAGCACCCTGCACATGAAAGTCCCTCCACACCAGTAGGCTTGTTTTGTTGCAAAACCAATGGATAATTAGCCAAAGCAAATGCAATCAGTTGTTAATGCTGGGAATTATTAATCCCTTGCATAGATCTCTCTTTCATCCAAATACCCTGACTATTAGATGGGTGGAGGATCGAAACACAGACCCAAACCCAGCCTTCATGATTGGGGTGTCTCTTCACAGGCCCAACTGAGCTAGTCTACAGCAGTTTGGTAAACCTTTTTCCTGGAAGCTGTTATTTTCTGTCTTAGAATCTGTTTTCACTTTTTATTTTAAATCCTTCTGCTCCACAAAAATAACCTTCTAAATGTGACCTGAGTGTACACCAATGCCAGGAGGCTGGCCTGAAACTTCAGATAGCCTAAAATACTAGCTCTGAGAGAGATGTGAGGTGCCCCTATTCATATCAAAGGATACCTAACCATGGAATCTAATGATGACAATTCAATGTCTATATTGATTATGATTTAAATTATCAAAATCATTTGAGAAAGGAGAGAGACAGTTATACTATGAAGAGCTACTGTGTGAAGTCTGGGCTTGACTTCCCAGAACTCCATTTTTGTTTTTTCTCTCTCTCTGATATTTTGGCCTAATTTTGAAGCATTTGCAAAGGTATTTCAAGCAATCATATCAAGAAAAGAGGCAAACATCTCTCCATGTGCCTGGTGAAAATGCAATAGGTTCCAGTAATATTCATTTATGGACCACCTGGGGCTGTGATTTCCCTTCTGGGAACACTTGTTGTCTCTTTGCTGTGACACTTGCAGGAACGGGATTAACTGTTGTACAGTGCTTCACACAGAGCACCATGATATGTTTATAGACTGTGGAAGTCACTGATCATAATCATGTGGCTTGAGCTGAGTCAGCATGACATTTAATTAGTCTTAATTGGTACAAGGCATGAGATGAACTAGAAGTGTTAATTTCATGATTTTTGGTACTTAAACCACTATTGAGTCTACTAGTCTAAGCTGTCTACCAGTATCTGTCCATCCATCCAGTTATCTGTTTTTTCTATCAGATCTAATCTACTCTATTTCTGTATTTCTCTTTATCTAGGCATTTATACTACATTCATCACTCTGGCATCCCCAGATCAGACTGCCTCTTTTGGTTGCACATCAGCCCATGAATCCCACAGACTGCAGAGAAGGGGGTTAATGGCATTTGCAAGTCCATTATGACAACAGGCAGAAATACTTAGATGAGATGAAGCAGCAAAGGGGTTTAACTGACACCTCAGCAAGTATGTTAAAGCATTATGGCCAAATGCTCCTGAATGTATGTTCCACTCCCCTGCCATATTTCAAATGCAAGCATCATCTGAGAGCCCCTGGACGCCCCTTGCTGTGTGTTTTTCCTTGTTCTCTTCCCCTGGTCTCTGGAGTTCACGCTCTGTAGTTGTACATACTTTGTTTTCCTTGTAAATGGCTCTGATTTTAAATATATTCCTCTGCACTGGAGCCACAAGGAGATCTGCTCTGCTCCTTTCACTGCGTGTGGGTACAGATGGCTTATCTTCATTGTGTCACATCCCAGGATTTGTGGTGTCAATGTGGTGTCTCCACTCACGTGGGGAGGCTTTGCTGATCCCTGGAGACAGAGACAGGAGAAAAACAGTGAGATGAGAGAGAGAGAAAATCCCATAGTTGGGTTAACAGCAGAGTCTGTACCTAGAGACCTTCTGCACTAACAACATGAGCCTCTACCACTTGAGTTAGAAGAGCAACTCTCTACGCTGCCAGTTGTAATAGACACTTATCCTCTTATGAGGACCAGACAGTAGAGGGGGAACAAAGTTCCACACAGGCAGTTAGAAAAGTGGGTGTGGCCAGCTCATAAATGGGCATGGCAAAGAACTACTTTGAGAGGAAGGCATCACAAGGGAGGCAGGAGGGATGAGTCTGTGAACTGCCTTGCATGAGGGTGTTGGGTGGCTGCCATCTGCAAAGCACATTAAAGCCAGGCTAGTGCCAGGGTCCAAACACCACTTCCTAAACCATGAAATTGCCCTTGGTTTTTTTTCTCTTGCCAACGCTGATAGAATTTTGCCTTTTGCCTTTTTCTTCCACTGTGCTTGTCTGAGGATTAAGCAGCTGGGAGTCTGGAATGAGTGAGATTCCCCCCACCTCTTTGCCATGCAAATAGAGAAAATTAATCTTTCAGCCTCCTCTGATATTTGTGCTGAATTACAAGCTGGGAGTGGAGATAAAGTGCAAGCGAAAGGAAAGTACAGGTACGGCAGAGAGCCTAGCCGCCTGGCATAGGCCTTTGTCCGCACCGATAAAGGCTTTCCTGTGTCATGCATAATTCACCAGCATCACCTCCTGCAGCTTCTGCATGGGCTTATTTCTGTGTCCCAGAGTCTGGATCATTGGTCTCTTTGTTTTAACTGCTTGACTTCCTTTTATTTGTTTTAAACCTGCTACCATAGAATCATAGAATATCAGGGTTGGAAGGGACCTTAGGAGGTCATCTAGACCAACCCCCTGCTCAAAGCAGGACTGATCTCCAATTAAATCATCCCAGCCAGGGCTTTGTCAAGCCTGACCTTAGAAACTTCTAAGGAAGGAGATTCCACCACCTACCTAGGTAACGCATTCCAGTGTTTCACCACCCTCCTAGTGAAAAAGTTTTTCCTAATATCCAACCTAAATCTCCCCCACTGCAACTTGAGACCATTACTCCTTGTCCTGTCATCCGCTACCACTGAGAACAGTCTAGATCCATCCTCTTTGGAACAACCTTTCAGGTAGTTGAAAGCAGCTATCAAATCCCCCCTCATTCTTCTCTTCTGTAGACTAAACAATCCCAGTTTCCTCAGCCTCTCGTCATAAGTCATGTGTTCCAGTCCCCTAATCATTTTTGTTGCCCTCCGCTGGACTCTCCAATTTTTCCACATCCTTCTTGTAGTGTGGGGCCCATTAATTTTATTTGGTGGCCCCTAGTTCTTATATCATGGGAACAAGTAAATAACTTTTCCTTATTCACTTTCTCACACCACTCATGATTTTATAGACCTCTATCATATCCCCCCTTAGTCTCCTCTTTTCCAAGCTGAAAAGTCCTAGCCTCTTTAATTTCTCCTCATATGGGACCCGTTCCAAACCCCTAATCATTTTAGTTGCCCTTTTCTGAACCTTTTCTAATGCCAGTATATCTTTTTTGAGATGAGGGGACCACATCTGTATGCAGTATTCAAGGCGTACCATGGATTTATATAAGGGCAATAAGATATTCTCCGTCTTATTCTCTATCCCTTTTTTAATGATTCCTAATATCCTGTTTGCTTTTTTTGACTGCCGCTGCACACTGTGTGGACGGCTTCAGAGAACTATCCATGATGACTCCATGATCTTTCTCCTGATTAGTTGTAGCTAAATTAGCCCCCATTATATTGTATGTATAGTTGGGGTTATTTTTTCCAATGTGCATTACTTTACATTTATCCACATAAAATTTCATTTGCCATTTTGTTGCTCAATCACTTAATTTTGTGAGATCTTTTTGAAGTTCTTCACAGTCTGCTTTGGTCTTAACTATCTTGAGCAGTTTAGTATGGTCTGCAAACTTTTCCACCTCACTGTTTACCCCTTTCTCCAGATCATTTATGAATAAGTTGAATAGGATTGGTCCTAGGACTGACCCTTGGGGAACACCACTAGTTACCCCTCTCCATTCTGAAAATTTACCATTTATTCCTACCCTTTGTTCCCTGTCTTTTAACCAGCTCTCAATCCATGAAAGGCTCTTCCCTCTTATCCCATGACAACTTAATTTACGTAAGAGCCTTTGGTGAGGGACCTTGTCAAAGGCTTTCTGGAAATCTAAGTACACTATGTCCACTGGATCCCCCTTGTCCACATGTTTGTTGACCCCCTCAAATAACTCTAATAGATTAGTAAGACATGATCTCCCTTTACAGAAACCATGTTGACTTTTGCACAACGATTTATGTTCTTCTATGTGTCTGACAATTTTATTCTTTACTATTGGTTCAACTAATTTGCCCAGTACTGATGTTAGACTTACCGGTCTGTAATCGCCAGGATCACCTCTAGAGCCCTTCTTAAAAATTGGCGTTACATTAGCTATCTTCCAGTCTCTGGGTACAGTAGCTGATTTAAAGGACAGGTTACAAACCATAGTTAATAGTTCTGCAATTTCACATTTGAGTTCTTTCAGAACTCTTGGGTGAATGCCATCTGGTCCTGGTGACTTGTTACTGTTAAATTTCTCAATTAATTCCAAAACCTCCTCTAGTGATACTTCAATCTATGACAATTCCTCAGATTGGGGGACGGCTCAGGTTTAGGGTTAGGTTTGGGAATCTCTGAAAGGAGGGTCCCAACTAAGGGAAGGTTTCCCTCTGTTCCCGTTGACTGCTCTCCTTCTCTGGGCCTTTCATCCTTCTTAACAGCGCAGAGGCTGTCTGACTGGAGGTGGGACAAATCTACAGTGTCCAGGAAAGCCTCATCAACATACCTCTCTGCCTCCCTTAGCTCCTCCAGTTCTGCCACCCTGGACTCCAAAACCCATACACCGAATGCACACATATGCCACCCACCCACAGGGCAGGTAATCATACATGCTACAATGAGTGCAATAAACAGGATAGCCCCTACTCTGCTGCTGGGCTTCTGCCTGCATTTTCTCCTACAGCTACCTAGGTTAATGGTAGGGTTTTTGTTTAAATCAAGAAGTTTTGATTACAGTTTAGTTTAAAGGTTTTAAAGAATGGCAAGTGTACCTCGCCCCCTTTCCGCTCCCTTTCCAAACTCCCTCTCAAAACTCCCTGTTAGCGGTCCCTGTTCGCAAACAAACAGACAGACAAACACAAGCTCAGTACACAGCAAGTAACCCCCAAACACACACTACAGACAGCCACTTACCCTAAGGGTCCCGTATTTGCTCCTCCTTCACCTGGAGAACTCCCTCTCAAAATTCCCTGTTAGCGGTCCCTGTTCGCAAAAGCCGAGGGTATAAAACAGACAGAGTGGATGCATACTGAGCCCTTCTCCTGCCCCCACCTTTGCTGCAAGAAACCAGGATGCTGAGAAGATGACAAGACTCCAACACAGGAGACTGGTCCAGGTTTAAGGAACAAACTGTATATTAAGGACTGAAATATCCAGTGGTTTGAGAAAAACTGCTTAATCTAGTTGCTGCTCAGTCTAATAGGGTTGAGAGTTTAGACTGCGTGCTTATATTTTCTTTTCTTTTGGTAACCACTCTGACTTGTTATGCTTTTACTTATAATCACTTAAAATTTGTCTTTATAGTTAATAAATTTGTTTGTTTATTCTACCTGAAGCAGTGTGTTTGGTTTGAAGTGTGTCAGAGGCTTCCCTTGGAATAACAAGCCTGGTACATATCAAACGCATATATTCTTGCAGCGTTGAGCAGGCATAACTGGACATTGCAAGATGGAGGTTCCTACGGTTGTGTCTGGGAGATATTGGCTAGTGTCATTTGCTTGCAAGTAGCTGGGAGCAGTTTACATGCCAGAGGCTGTGCGTGAACAGCCCAGGAGTGGGGGTTCTCACAGCAGAGCAGGGTAAGGCTGGCTCCCAGAGTCAAGGTTTGGAGTGGCCTAGCAGATCACTGGTCTAGATAACACCAGAGGGGAATGTCACATGCATCCCTGACCATCTTGGCTAATAGCCATTGATGGACCTATCCTCCATGAACTGATCTAGTTCTTTTTTGAATCCAGTTATAGTTTTGGCCTTTACAACATCCCCTGGCAATGAATTCCACAGGTTGACTGCATGCTGTGTGAAGAGGTACTTCCTTTTGTTTGTTTTAAACATGTTGCCTATTAATATCATTGGGTGACATCCTGGTTCTTTTTCACCACACCATTCATGATTTTATAGACTTCTATCAGATCCCCCCCTAAACTGTCTTTTTTTCCCAAGCTGAACAGTCCTAATCTTTTAAATCTCTTCTCGTATGGAAGCTGTTCCACGCCTTTAATCATTTTTGTTGTCCTGCTCTTTACCTTGGGCGTACCATAAATTTATAGAGTGGCATTATGATTTTTACTGTATTATTATCTATCCCTTTCCTAATGGTTGCTAACATTGTTAGCTTTTTTTGACTACTGCTGCACATTGAGCAGATGTTTTCAGAGAACTGTCCACAATGACTCCAAGATCTTTTTTTGAGTGGTTACAGCTAATTTAGATCCCCTCATTTTGTATGTGTAATTGAAATTTTGTTTTCCAATGTGCATTACTTTGCATAGGCCCTATAGTGCCAATAGCTAATAGAGATTCTCCATTAGCTCAAGTGATAGGGATACAGAGCTGTAGGATGGGAGTTCTATCCCCTTTGCTGCAATGAAGTTTCTAGTGCTGTGGTGACACTCTGAAGCCTGAGGTGACCACAGATTTGTTACAACAATATATATATTTTAAGAAGTTTTTTTTTAATTGGTTTAAACCTTCCCTGGCCATGTTTGTGACTCAAACATTGCAGTGTTATGCCAATGCATGACAGCTAGAAAATGTAATTGATTACAAACAAATGTGAAACTGATTAATCTATTTGCAATGTCCAGTATAAATGAGGTACCACAAAATTAAATATTGTCCAGTTGAAAATATTGACAAGTTGATGCTCTCCCCCCACCTCCCGATAAAAGAGCACCTAGAAACCTCAACAAAGATTGACCTGCATTGTGTGTTTGTAGAACACACAGCACATTAAGAGAGAGTCCCTGCACTGAAGACCTTACACTCTAAAGGAAGGATTTTTACAGATGGAGACCTGACTTGCCCACGGTCTCATGGGAGGCCTATAGTAGAGCTAGCAATTTAACCTGGATTTCCTGAGTCCTGGACCACTGCCTTAACCACAAGACCATCCTTCTTCTCCTAGAGATCAGTGCATTTCATTAGAATTGATTAAGGCTATGTCTACACTTGCACTTTTGTCGGTAAAACTTTTGTTGGTCATCATCATCATCATGTTCCTATTACGCCTCTGGCATTTAGGGCAGTGACGAAGCTTCTCCACTCCCGTCTGTTTCTGGCAAGTCTTTCAATGGTTCCCCAGCTATGCCCCAGGTTTTTCTGCTCGGCTTCCACAGCTCTTTGCCATGTTGTTTTCGGGTGGCCTCATTTTTGCTTGCCTTCAGGTATCCATCTTATTGCTACTCTGGTGATGGAATCAGTTTCCATCCGAAGCACATGACAGATCTATCTCCAATGCCTCCTGGCAATGATGGTGCTCAGATCCTCTTGGCTGCACTGTGTCAATAGATCAGGGATCTCAAACTCAAATCACCACAAGGGCCACATAAGGACTAGTACACTGGCCCAAGGGCCGCATCACTGAAACCTTTTCATACAAAGATACAAAATCACCACCTCTGCCCCCGGCCCCGCCCCTACTCCACCCCTTCCATGAGGCGCTGCCCCTGCTCTGCCTCTTCCAACCCCTTCCCCAAAGTCCCTGCCCCAACTCCGCCCCCTCCCTGCCCCTATTCCAACCCCTTCCCCAAATTCCCGCCCTGCCCCGCCTCTTCTCCGCCTCCTCCCCTGAGCACGCTGTGTCCCTGCTCCTCCCTTCTGGAAAGTCCTAATCACCACCAAACAGCTGTTTGGTTGCGGAAAGTGCTGGGAGGTAGGCGGAAGAGTGGGGATGTGGCACGCCGCGAGGGGTGAGAGTGGAGCCTGGCTGCTGGTGGAGTTGGCGCCTATGGCGGGCCACAGGAAATAACTCAGGCTGCATGTTTGAGACCCCTGCAATAGATCTTGGTTTGGGATTGTTCTGGGCCAAAAGATACAGAGGATTTTTCTGGGGCAGGTTGTATGGAATTTAGACAATTTGGACATGTCACACTTTCTCATTCCCCAGCATTCTGCACTATAAAGTACTGTGGAAAGTATGCAGCTCTGATAAATCTTGAATTTGGTTTTGGTGTTGTATTTTGATGATTTCCAGACTGATGAGTTCCAGGTCCTGAAGGTGTTCCTGGCTTTATTGATTTTGTTCTGAATGTCCTGGCTTGTTCCACCATCCTGGCTGATGGTGCTGCCCATTATGTGAATGTTTCTACATTGTTGAAAACATAATCCTCTATCCGTACTGGTGATGGTGAGGCAATGATATCTGTCTTATTGCAGTTGATTTTCAGTCCAATTTGCTGGCTGAATGTGTTGAGTTGAGTTGTTTTTTCTTGTATATGGTGTTGGCTATGTGATAGGAGAGTGACATCATCTGCGAAGTCCAGGTCTTCAAGGGATGAGAAGAGTGACCATGTAATGCCTCTTGGCATGTCTTCTGTTGTACGCTGCATTACCCAGTCAATGGCAATGTTGAAGAGGATTGCAAACATGATACACCCCTGACGTACTCCTGTTTTGACTTCAGAACTGAGCTCACTGAGATCAACATTGCATGTAAAGTTGAAATAGAAGCTTTTGATGACATTGATTATATGGAAAGGAATTCCATATGCCTGCAGAATGCGCCATAGGCTGGTCCTGTGAATGCTATCAAAAGCCTTCTCAAAGTCTATTAAATGTATGTAGAGTTGTCGTTGCCATTCTAAGCACTGTTCTATTATGTTTTGTAGAGTCAAGATCTGGTCTGTGCATCCATGCCTTTTCCGAAAACCAGCTTGCTCTTTTCTGAGAATGCTATCAACTGCCTCTGATATACACTGGACTATGATCTTACATAATACTTTGCTTGGCACAGATAAAAGTGTGATACCACGCCAGTTATTACAATCACTGAGAGTTCCTTTCTTTGGTATCTGCACTATAACCCCATTGGTCCACTCATCTGGCACTTTTTCCCTTTCCCAGACTGATATAAATAGAGGGGCCAGGATAGATGCTGCTAATTTAGGATTTACCTTGAACTATTCTGCATTCAAGTTATCCTTGCCATGAGCATTCCCATTTTTTAAGGATTTGATAGCTTGAATGATCTCTTCCTTAGTTGGGGTGCCTGTGTTGATACGAAGATCTTCTTCTGCCTCCTGGATGTTTGCTTCCTCTTTAGATGGCTCCCTGTTCAGCAATTCTTTGAAATGCTCTGTCCAGCGCATTTCTTGTTCTTTTTCAGTTGTTAGTAGGTGTCCTTGTTTGTTCCTGATGAGAATGTTTGTTGGCATCTGCCGTTTACCACTGATAAGCCACGTCATTTTGTAGACAGTTCCTTGCTCACCACGAGCAGCTGCGTCCTCTGCTTGTGTTGCCAGATTATCAATACAGTGCCGTTTGTCCGCTCTCACAAGGCGTTTGACCTCCCAGTGTGCCTTGATTGTGCTATTTGTCCTTTAGCTTCTGGGATTTTGTGTCTAAAACTTTTTTCTTCATGGCTCGTCTGGTTTCTATGGCGTTCCATGTGCTGGGTGTAATCCACTCCTTCCTTCTCTTCTGCCTGTAGCCTAGACAGGCTTCAATGCTTTGTTTATAAATTGTTGTTACTTTGTCCCACTTCTTGTTATATTTGTTGCTCCGGAGCGTGAAAAAACCCAGACCCCTGACCGACATAAGTTTCACTGACAAAAGTGCCGGTGTGTACAGCGCTGTCGGTGGGAGACGCTACCACTGCTCAATGGGGGTGGTTTAATTATGCCAGCGGGAGACCTCTCTTCCGCTGGCATAGAGCGGCTACAACAGGAGACCTTACAGCAGTCCAGCTGTAGCGGTACTACTGTGCCACTGTAAGGTCTGTAGTGTAGACAGCCTAAATCTCACAGCATCTTCTAACTGGCATTATCATCCCCATTTTACAGAGGAGGGAGGGAGGGAGTGCTAAAGGGACATAATCAGTTTAAAAATCCCAGACCAAAAGGGAGGCATGTGGCTAGGAATCAGCAAGTCCTGAATGCTAACCCTGGTGCTTCCACTTACTGGGTATGGGGCCCCAGGGAAATCACATCAGCTTCCCCGTTAGTAGAGTGGAAGTAAGGGGCCTCACCCACCATGCTCATAGGAGTGCTGTGGGGATGAATTAGCAAATGCATGTGCAGTGCTTTGAAAATGTAAAGAAGCACTCTATAAATGCTATGTATAATTGTATCTGTCTGAAAATTTGTGACCAATTGTTGTTACACATAATCTCTGCGATGACTAAAACCATCTGGCTGGGATGATTTAGTTGGGGATTGGTCCTGCTTTGAGCAGGGGGTTGGACTAGATGACCTCCTGAGGTCCCTTCCAACCCTGATATTCTATGATTCTATGAAATGATACGAGAAGGAAAAAATCTTACATTGTGTTTGATTCCTTTAGGCAGCTGAGGACACTTTTGTAGTATCAGTTTCGTGTTTCCCCTATAGAGTCAGTTTGTCCCTTGCTGAAAAGACCTTTATGATCAACAACAGAAGGGGAAAAAAATCCTTATACAATATTTCATTTGTAAAGGATATTTTTTTAATTTTAGAACATGCCATTTTGAGGGCGCTCTCTCACAAGATGTCAGTGTCCCTTTAATATGCACACAGAGAATAGAGGGCTTGTTAACACACATCCTTGTGTGGATTTGATGATCTGTGTCCATAGATTCACACTAAAGGACTTGTTGTCCTTTCATACATGTAAATCTTAGTATGCCTTTGTGCATGCACAGCCACCGCAGTCACACACACAACATACAAGCCAGGACCCAGACTCACACACTTCTCAAACATAATTAACACATCAGAGACATATGCATGTGCAAATGCACACATTCAGCAAACAGCAACCTCCCACATACCTAGCATATAGTAGAGACCCCTTCACATACAGTCCCTCACATAAATACATAACGTACCAGGTAAACATACACGTGTGTGCACATGTACAGTACGCAACAGCCACCCACATCATACACACACCATACATACTTAACACACCAAATGCACGTACCTGTGTGGGCACACACACAAATGGTTCACAAATTTCCTTGTTCATTAAAGCTGATTCTATTGCTGTCAGTTTCAGGCCTTTCCCAGCTGAGCCTGATTTATTGTAGAAATATCAGCAACCCCTCTTTCTTCTGCACTGAAGGCTCCAGGTCATAATTAGTAATTTATGCAGCTTCTAATCAATGCAAAATGTGAATTTTTAATCCTCCTGGCTTTCCCACAGGAGCCACCTTCTCTGAACTTGTCTTTCTATGAACAGAGAGGGATACAGGCCTCAGCTGTGGAAAATACCATATGGCTGCAGGCACCAGCACCTTCCTGGAGATGCTTCACTGCCTAAGCCAAGCACCTGCCAATCACTGAAACATAGGCTGAAGGGCAAAGTGAGAAGGTGGCATGAGGCTAGGGATTTCAGTGGGATGCTTATGTAAGAACAATTCAGTGATATAGAGACTGCAGGATCAGGAGCCAAAATACAGTGTTTGGGGTCAAATCCAGCCCCTTTCCCTAGGCATGCAAATGTTTCCCTGTCAGTGGAAACTGATGCAGTTCTATTGTACAAGTGCAGAGGATGAAGGGGCGTGGGTGGGAAGAGCTAGACATGTGCGTGCAGTCCCTACAGGAGCTTTCTGCATGGCAATGTGTAAGATATGGATGGGATTGGGGTGGGAGCAAAGGATTCAGATTTTAGGACCTGTTGTTCAACACTGGTGAAATAAGGGTTAATGTGATTGGAGCTTTTTGAGCTAAAGTTGGCCTGTCCCTAGTTATGTAAAAAGAGCATTTTCCACTAAAGCAAGTTGTTGCTGGCCTGGATCCTCCTAACTGCTGAGTCCTGGGTCTCCACAGACTTAGATCTTGTGTCATCATTTACCAAGTCAGAATTCTCCGTTCACTCATCCTGTAGTTGTATATTGCACTTCTTTTGCAGAGGTAGAAGTGTCTGAGATGCCAGGCAGTGGTGAATCAGGCCCTGGGGTACCTCTGATAAATCTGTTTGCTAAAACTTCCCACAGAAACAAGAAGTCTTTGAACTCTGTTATTACCTCATCACTTATGCAGGTGTTTTAATATTTGTGCATGTGATTGGAAGGGAAATAAAAGAGAGATGGAATGGAAATAGACAACAGCACAGGAGAAAAACAGCCTTGTTCACAAAAATCTGAAACAATTACCAGTGTTCAGATGGGTATGTTTGTACATAGCCTGATTAAAATCCCCTTTTCCCCTGTCTGTAGATAAAGCTTCAGATCATCAGCTGATCTAAATGAGCACAGCTACACTGCACAGTGTTAAACTGATTTACACCACCTAGGGATCTACCCCATAGTGAGGGCTGATTCTCCTCTCACTTACACCAATGTGCTCCATTGACTTCAATGGAGTTCCTCCTGATTTAAACCAGTGTGCGTGAGAGGAAAAGCTGGTCCATTGATACCAGAATAAATGAATTTACTGAGGTCCCATTTTTTCTTTGAGTTTTTAGTCTGCCTGCACAACCATCCTGGTGAATTTCACCATGTGGTGGTGGGAGGGTGTTGAAATGGGAAAGACAAGCAGACAGCATGAATGAGCTCGGGTGGGACTTACGGCAGCCAATAAGGCTGTACAGGGAACCCTTTTTTGACAGATATTTAATGTTTTAAAGGAAAATACAAAGACCAGCCAGCCAGAAACTGAAGAGCTGATTCATAAAAACAAGTACAGTAGGGTTCAAAAATAAGTTGGATGCTACTCTCTGTCTATTTTCCAGCTGGCTGAAGCATGTGATAAAGCTCAATAGTATTTATTACAGTGCAGCCTTAGTCATCTGAATACTGCAGAGGACACTGACTAACCTCTGATAATTGAAACAAAGTTCAATGTAACTTAGAGATGCTGTGAAAGGGTGACCCTATTTTTGGATAACAGCATTCTGGATGCAGGAGGTTTGGAGAAGTCACCCCCCGCAACCATTAAATTTCAGCACCCATTACCTCTACCCTCCACCCCACCCCACTGCCAATACTCAACATCAACCACCACCTCTCAGTACCACCAACACCTAATATTGCCATCACCCAACACCCCCACAACCCAAATCCGACAACACCCGGTGCCACACCTAATGTCAACGTCACTCCCATTCACCACCCAACAGCACTTATGACTCCTCATTTATGCATCACAATAGATGGGCCTGCTACTTTACAGACATATCCCAGCCCCAGAGATCTTAGTCTCCTTTATTCAGATAACCCTGTGGGTGACAATGTCATCAATATTCTGAGGAGGGAGGAGTGGGGATTGTGGGGAGATGCAATGGGGGGACATTTGTTTGAAGTGTGAACTTTGTGTTGTGATCACTTGACTTATGCTGTGTCAAACTTTGGTGTGTGTTTGTTTGATAATCCCAGTGTGGGGCCTGATCCTGTATGACACTGAATGTTCTCAACTCCTGTTAACTTCAGTGAGAGCAGACAGCACCCTGCGTGCCTTATTCCCTCGTGGCCCTGCACATTATGCCATAATTCATATGTGTGTGTAGTGGAAGTAAACAATTGCCAGTGTGACTGGCACAGCATAAAAGACTATGCACGGTCATTAAGGCAGTGAAGAATCAACCCCCATGTTTATTCTCCCTGAATTCTGATTGACTTCTGGGATTGGTCATGTGATACATTCTCCTCCCTCTCCCCCCCCCGCAATTTTGCAGTTTTGAAGAAGTATGTATTTTGGAAGCAGGGTTAGAAATCCTCCTGGGTCCTGTGGAATGAGCAGCTTCCCCAGAGAGCTGGTTTCTCTTTCAGGCTTTGGGGTAACAGTGGCAGAGAGCAAGCAACCTTCCAAGTTCTCCTCCCTTTGAGTGAGAAGTTATAAAAACTGGGCCGGAGCTGCAAGTCTGTGACTTAACAATCCTGGTCCTCTGCTTGCTCCTTGGTTTTGATCTAGTGACTAACATTTCAACCAGCTTGATGCTCCTCTTGTTCAAGTTGGCTGAGGCCACGAGGCCCTGGGAAGGGTTGAGAATCAAATATTCCCAATGTAATGGGACTGTTTGCCACTTACTAAAACTCAGTGTGGGTTTTCTGGTTGCTAGTTCCCAGTACCAAAAGAAAGGGGAAGGGTTGATGGGCAATCAGAACCCTGAGACTGACAGTCCCCAGAAACAACGGGGAGAGGCCAATGCTCCAGGTCAGCCAGACTGACATGGTGGGCAGGCTAATGAGGGACTCAGGAGGCCAGGGGGATTCAGTCCTCAGAATGTGAGCTGGAATTGCTGGGAACAGAGTGGGGCCAAGTGAGCTAAGGAGAGAGCGGGGACCTGAGCTGAGCTGAGCTGGGGAGCAGGGTCACGCCAGCCAGAGAGAAGCAGGCCAGGGAGCAGGTCAGTGCTGGGAGCAGAGCCACAGAAGCAGCCCAGAGAGCTGATCTGTGCTGGGAGGAGAACTGCAGCAACCAGAGCCAGAGGGGCCAGAAAAAGCAGCCAAGGGGACTGGAGGCAGAGCAGCATCAGTGCTGAGGCAGAATGGAGCTGGAGCTGGGGCTGGAGCAGTCTGGAGACAGGTGCGGTGAGCAGCTGGGGAGAGCGAGCGGGGCACTGAGCAGCGGTCCCAGTGCAGGGAGACACCCCCAGCCAAGAGGACTTGCAGACCAGACTTGGAGTGGGGAGCATAACCCTGACAGGGGGTGGGGAAGGCTGACACTGGGAAGATGGGTCCTGCCACCTAGAGCCTGAAGGTGTGTGGCCACCGTCAGAGCAAGTGTCCAATCCACAGCACCCCTGCAGCACAGCCAGAGCCTGAGAAGGAGGCCTAGGACATCTGAAGGACAGACTGTGAACTTTCCCTTACATTCCAGAGACGCTGTTTGTGGTGTCCCCATGCCACAGAGCGGGGTTATGTGTTTTCCTTTAACCTTTCCCATTTTTTCCTTATTTTTTTAAATTGGTTGCTGTTGAATAAATTGTATTTGCTTTTAACTATATATAATGATCAGTGGGTCAAGAAAGCATCCAGTGCAGAGAGAGCACCCTGGAGTGGGGACACCCATCCCAGAGGTGGGCAAACTAAGGCCCGCGGGACCGTCCTGCCCGGCCCCTGAGTTCCCGGCTGGGAAGGCTAGTCTCCGGCCCTTCCCCCGTTGCCCCCTCCCTCCCCCACAGTCACGCCGCCGTGCGGGCAGCGCTCTGGCCTGCTGCTCCTGATCACAGCGATGTGGCTGGCTTCGGCATGGTAAGGTGGTGGGGAGCGGGGGGGTTGGATAACGGACAGGGGACCCCGAGGGGCAGTCGGGGACAGGGAGCGGTTGGATGGGGCGGAGGTTCTGGGTGGGGGGACGGTCAGGGAACGGGGAGCAGGGGGAGTTGGATAGGGGGTGGGGTTCTGGGGGGCGGTTAGGGGCAGGGGTGCGGATAGGGGTCATGGCAGTCAGGGGACAGGGAGCAGGGGAGAGGGGTTGGATAGGGGATGGGGTCCTGGGGGGCAGAGGGTCCTGGGAGGGGGTAGTCAGGGGTCAAGGAGCCGGGGGGGGTTGGAATCGGGGGTTCTGAGGGGGGCCAGAAGTGGGAGGCGGTGGGGGCCAGGCTGTTTGGGGAGGCACAGCCTTCCCTACCTGACCCTCCATAAAGTTGTGCAACCCCGATGTGGCCCTTGGGCCAAAAAGTTTGCCCACCCCACCCTATCCCCTACCATAAGTGACCACAAGGTTGGGGGTCAAGCCCCCCAGGAATCCTGGGCCCAGCCTTGTTGGGGTTATGAGGACTCTGCCACACAGGAGAGTGGAAGGGGAGCCCTTGAGGTCAGGCAGGCCTCTGGGTAAAGGAAGTGGGAGTGAGGACTCAGAGCCTTTCGCTAGCCTATTTCATCGGGATAATTTACAAGCCAGAAAAGTTCCCCATAATAGCAGGACCGTTCCCCGGCTTACACCTCTCTCCTCTGGCAACGTTATTGCCAATGACAGCAAACACATGGCAATCATCTTTTTTCATTTCACTCGTCTACTCTAGGATATGAGGTCCCCTAAAAGCCTTAAAGGCTGCAGAGTTCAGGGGATCCAGGTGCTGAATAAATGTTCTTCCAAGAAGAGCTGTCCCCCTCAGAGAGGAAAAATGGAGAGCCAAGGTTCTCTCCTCAGTATAGTGCGAAAAGCCCCCATACCTCCAAGGCCCTGTGGTAATCTCCAGGTTGGCCTAAACCAAGTGCAGGTTTATTATCCTATACTTGCAAGCAGTAAGTAAGATTGGAAAAAAAAAAAAAAAAAAAAAAAAGTGTGACACTTGGTATCCTCCAGTCAACTGGTACAGGGGCTAATTTAAGCATTAGGTTCCATACCACATTTAGCTACATACTTTCCTCTCCCCTCCTCTGTAGTATTCCTCCTACTTCCCCCAACAACATCCCATGCCCTTTCTTCACAGTTCCCCCAGTCCCTGCTGAGTGATATCCCCTGCTCTTTTTGTTAAATCTCCCCTCTTTTTCCTTAGTTCTGCCAATTTTTAGTTCCCCATCTGATATTTTAAAACCCCTCCGAGCACCAGGTGAATTGCAAAGGGCCCTCTCATCAGGAGAGATTTGGGGTGGCTAATTGGTAAATGACCCCACTGAGGGAGGCCAGATTGCTCTGAATCCTGGCTGCTCGCTCTGTCTCTACTACAGGTTTTAACAAAGTAACAGGCACTTCCTGTCTCTTTCTGAGCTTCCACCAGCCCTGTCATATCCCCACATCCAGGGCTCTCTAAATAGCCAGCTGCCCCAAACATTTCAATCTGCAAAGCTCTTCCCAAAGAGGAAGGACTCCAACACCTAAATAGGAAATAAACCTCTGAATGCAACTCTTTTCCCATACTCTCCATCTCTTCTCAGCTTCTGAAGGGCAGGGAGAGATAACATAGGGACTGGTACTCTGGCACCACAACCATGAATGCATTCGAAAAAGAGAGGTAGGCTCCTGCGATAATGGAGACAAAGATACGTATGGCCATAGATACATACACCATATAAATGGGTACCTATGATGACAGATTGATGGCTCTATATGGCGATAGCTAGCTAGTAAAACTGAGCAACGACTGCAGGAATTCTGATGCCTACTGAAATCGGTGGGATCAGTCTTGGAGTAAGATGCTGTTCATTGAAGGTAGGGTACAAGACTGTGGCCCCAAGTGTATTTGTTGTGGCTCTGCTGGTGCCTCTTTCATGTTCACTTTTTGCAGAGATTTGTGCAATTGGGTTTCACTGGAACAGACATTAATGGAAACCAGATTTTACATTCACCTAAGTATGGTTTGCACACCCATCTAGCCAGGAACAGAACGAATACTGCTCTCCTTGTCTGGCCAGTCATACTGAACCAATGGAGCTTGGAGAGTGAAATGACAGAATCTCACTGAGAACCATTCACGATGAGCCACAGTAATATAAAAGAATTCCACAAAACTCTCAGTTCTTTAAAAAAACTGAAATCTTGGCTATCCTTTGAGGAGAAAAAAGGATTTAAATTAGTGGGATATATTATTAATCATGATTTATTTGTTCAACTAAGACAGATGTAGACAGATTCCTAAAAGAAAGAAAAGGAAAGAGAGAGAGAGAGGCCAGAGAAAGAAAAGTATAAAAACATAAAGATAAATAGAAACACCCTCCCCGCCACCCCCAGAATAGATAGAAAGATTCCAGAGAGACAGAGAGAAATAAGATTGATCAATTCCTCTGGGAGGGAGGGAGCAAGATAGAAAAACATAGAGATAGAAAGGCAGAGCTGATGAAAGGGGAGAATCTTGTCTCTAGCTGGGTTAGAGCTTCCCACTGCCAAAGCTCTTGCTGTCTCTGGACTGCCTTGCATGTTTACACCTAGAGATATGAAGCATCCCTCTCTGCAGAAGGAGGTTAAGGGATGCGTATGAACTCTTTCAGGAGGTGACAGGACTAAGGGGTGCACAGTGTGTCTAAGAAAAGGCTGGCCCCTCTTGTTGTTCAAACACAAGAGATCCATTTCCTGGACACTACGGTGCTAGTAAGCGATGGTCACATAAACACCACCCTATACCGGAAACCTACTGACCGCTGTACTTACCTACATGCCTCCAGCTTCCATCCAGGACACAACACGATCCATTGTCTACAGCCAAGCTCTAAGATACAACCGCATTTGCTCCAGTCCCTCAGACAGAGACAAACACCTACAAGATCTCTATCAAGCATTCTTAAAACTACAATACTCATCTGCTGAAGTGAAAAAACAGATTGACAGAGCCAGAAGACTACCCAGAAGTCACCTATTACAGGACAGGCCCAACAAAGAAAATAACAGAACGCCACTAGCCATCACCTTCAGCCCCCAACTAAAACCTCTCCAGCGCATCATCAAAGATTTACAACCTATCCTGAAAAATGATCCCTCACTCTCACAGATCTTGGGAGACAGACCAGTCCTCGCTTACAGACAGCCCCCCAACCTGAAGCAACTACTCTCCAGCAACTACACACCACACAACAAAAACACTAATCCAGGAACCTAACCTTGCATCAAAGCCCGATGCCAACTCTGTCCACATATTTATTCAAAAGACACCATCATAGGACCTAATCACATTAGCCACGCCATCAGGGGCTCGTTCACCTGCACATCTACCAGTGTGATATATGCCATCATGTGCCAGCAATGCCCCTTTGCCATGTACTTTGGCCAAACCGGTCAGTCTCTACGCAAAAGAATAAATGGACACAAATCTGACATCAGGAATCATAACATTCAAAAACCGGTAGGAGAACACTTCAACCTCTCTGGCCACTCGGTAAAAGATTTAAGGGTGGCAATTTTGCAACAGAAAAGCTTCAAAAACAGACTCCAATGAGAAACCGCTGAGCTTGAATTAATATGCAAACTAGATACCATTAACTTGGGTTTGAATAGAGACTGGGAGTGGCTGGGTCATTACACATTTTGAATCTATTTCCCTAAAGTTAAGTATCCTCACACCTTCTTGTCAACTGTCTAAATGGGCCATCTTGATTATCACTACAAAAGTTTTTTTCTCCTGCTGATAATAGCTCATCTTAACTAATTAGCCTCTCACAGTTTGTATGGCAACTTCCAACTTATCTGCATGTGTGTATATATATCTATATATCTTACTATATGTTCCATTCTATGCATCCGATGAAGTGGGCTGTAGCCCACGAAAGCTTGTGCTCTAATAAATTTGTTAGTCTCTAAGGTGCCACAAGTACTCCTGTTCTTTTTAGCAGGACAAAAGGAGCTGTAGGAAACACGATAAGATAATGGGGAGTACCTAGCAAAACTCATCAGGATCTGAGATTCCTTTTGACTTGGATAAATACCCATGTTCAAATCCTTTTCTGAAATGAATCTAAGGTTCAGATGGGGGCCCAAGGTGCAAAATTTGCGTCCATATTTCAAACACTCCAGTAAGTTGGGGTCTCAGCTTTTGGTTTGGCCCATTATAAAGTTTATGGCCTAGACAGAATCTGTGTAGCGTAGGCTGGAGCTGAATGCTGGCCAGGACTTGGAGAAACCCTATGTGCTGACACTTGTCAGCAGTGGCTGGGACCTAGACAGTCAAAGAGAACCCTGGGGTCTGCCTGTGACCAGCAACCTCAATAAAGAGTCTCTTTTATAGTCATCACAGCTGAGTACTGTCTCTTCTCTGCTGTGAGTGATGCTGCATTTGTCTATCATTGCCTGAACTATATGCTGTATGTCTCTCTTTGAAAATGACTTGCATACTTAAATCCTCTATTTATGGGCACCTCAGTGACCATCTGGAAAGGTGCAGTTATTGTGCAACAATCTGAAAAATCAAACCCACCAAAATGTGGAAGTGTTTGCAAAAGAAGTATCTGCTGGGGAGTTATTTAAAGTTCTTACAGAAATCTGGAATTTAGTTAATAAGGTATCATTATGCCACATTTCAATAAATCACGGCTATAGTTTGTGTTGCTTAAGAGCTATGTTAATCACAATGATAATGATCTTACATTTATATAGTGCCTTTCATCCACAAGGATCCCAAAGTGCTTTGCAGACTGTATATAGAAATCACTTCTCTCACCTCTGAAATCAGACATGTCTGGGGTGAAATGCAGCAACACTAGAGAACAGCTGACAGAGGAACAACACTATATGTACTTGAAACAACAGAGGCATTTTACGACTGGTAGAATGTAATCTCTGAAACTTGAATTTGGCCAGAACACTGATGCTAATGCCCCTGCTCTTCCAAAAAGATGTGCTATAGATCCTGCCAATGATGTGCAATGACTATTTGAAATAACAGTCCTGGGAAGGCATTTCATTTGAAAGATGGCACCTCCAGCAGAACAGTGTTCCCAGGACCATACTGGAGCACTGGGGTCAATACTGCCCCAGAGAGATCAGTGCCTTTTACTGTCACCTACTCCATTTCTTGCACTGAGCACACTCGAAGCACTGGGACGTCAACACTGAGGCAAAGAAAAGAGCACTCCCTACTGAGTCACCAATGTCACTCTCTGCAGAATTAGTACTGCACTGTAGCATTGGAATCAATACTCTCTCAGTGGTGATAGCACCCCGTACAGAGTTAACCCACACCATTCCCTGCTACAAAGGGCACCCTACTACCAGATTTGGTATGGCTCAGAAGAGAGGATACCCTCTGTTGAACCACCGTTATCTCATTCTTCAGCACTTGGGATTTTCCTGAAGATCTCTAATCATCACAGCAGACTTCAGTCAGCTTCTGGACTTCCAACATCACAGCTTCAGTTGCTATAGCTCAGGGGATCTCAAACTGGGGGTCAGGACCCCTGAAGGGGTTGTGAGTTTATTACATGGGGGGGTCATGAGCTGTCAGCCTCCACCCCAAACCCCGCTTTGCCTCCAGCATTTATAATGGTGTTAAATATATAAAAATGTTTTTAATTTATAAGGTGGCGGGGTCGCACTCAGAGGCTTGCTATGTGAAAGGGGTCACCATACAAAAGTTTGCTGTCGTTTCTAAATATCTTGCATTTGTGATGGGGATCCCTTAATACACTGTTACTTGGTAGTATTGTTTGATGTTAAACGCAGAGGGAAAAGTAACTGAGTAAACAAGTTCAAATGGGTAAAAAGGCCTTTGGTGAGGATGGCTTTATATGGTGCATGTAGCAAAATCAGCCTGTTAGTATTCTCTTGCTTGCTTATGTCCATTTGGACTCAGTAAAAGATGAATGATCTCTGGTAGATGTCAAATTGAGTTTGGATCAGTCAATAATACACATACTACATCCTGGTATTTAACAAAAACTCTTAATTTTCTTTAACATGTTAAAATATTGTATAAACTTATAGTGCAAACAGAAGTTATGGGCTTGATGCAGAAATTACTGGGTGAGGTTCTATGGATTGGGTTATACAGGAAGTCAGACTCACTAGATGATCATAATCATGCCTTCTAGCCTTAAAATCTATGGATCCGCTGAGTTTAAAACAGAAAGCTTTCACTCATCAATTTTTATACCTCCTCTTCCACTTAGTTATATTTTGATTGGAGTTAAATTGTAAGTTAATTTTAAAAAACTACCCACCACGTTCCTTTGATGCTGCATGCAGCTATTGACAAGGATTCTATTGTAAAAGTCCTGATTCAGAGCCAGTTAAGTCAATAAGAAGATTCCCATTGTCTTTTATGGGCTTTGGACTGGGCCCTTGCTTCTCTGCTGATATTGACAAGCAATTTTGCTATTTAGAATATTTATACCAGTTTAATTCCGCTTCTGTGGGATTATTTCTGATTTACACAGGTGTGAGTTAGATCAGAATCAGGCTCTAGGCTCTTTAAACAAATCAATAACACAGAACGCAAAGCAAAAACCTCTCCATAGACACAGTTGTTTAAAATAAGTCTAGACTACACCTTACAAAAAAACATACTGTAGGGAACAATCCTGCCTGAAGATTTATACAGTGGACTGTGGCACCCCCTAATGGTCTGTGACAGAAATCATCCTCAGAAGGAAGAGGTGAATTAAACTCCAAAGCAGGCAAAACTCATAAGGACTGAAACCATTGTGCTTCCGCCGACGTGCACGGGCTGAAATTGTGGAAAAGCAGCATCACTTGCCCCATAACCTCAGCCGTGCAGAACACAACACTATCCACAGCCTCAGAAACAACTCTGACATATAATAAAAAAGGCTGACAAAGAAGGTGCTGTCATCATCATAAATAGGTCGGAATATGAATGAGAGCTGCTGGACAGCTCTTTGACACCACATTCTACAGGCCATTAACCTCTGACCCCACTGAGGACTACCAAAAGAAACTACACCATCTGCTCAAGAAACTCCCTGAAGATGCACAGGAACAAATCTACACTGACACACCCCTAGAGCTCAGACCAGGGGTATTCTATCTGCTACCCAAAATCCCTAAACCTGGGAATCCTGGACGCTGCATCATCTCAGGCATTGGCACCCTGACAGCAGGATTGTCTGGCTATGTAGACTCTATACTCAGGCCCTACACTACCAGCACTCCCAGCTACCTTCAAGACACCAGTGACTTCCTGAGGAAACTACAATCCTTTCGTGATCTTCCAGAAAACACCATCCTGGCCACTATGGATGTAGAAGCTCTGTACACCAACATTCTACACAAAGATGGACTACAAGCCATCAGGAATAGTATCCCCGATACTGTCACAGCAAACCTGGTGGCTGACCTTTGTGACTTTGTCCTCACCCACAACTATTTCACATTTGGGGACAATGTATACCTTCAAATCAGCGGCACTGCTATGGGTACCCGCATGGCCCCACAGTATGCCAACATTTTTATGGCTGACTTAGAACAGCGTTTCCTTAGCTCTCGTCCCCCAACACATCATAAATATAAAGGGAAGGGTAAACACCTTTAAAATCCCTCCTGGCCAGAGGAAAAATCCTTTCACCTGTAAAGGGTTAAGAAGCTAGGATAACCTCGCTGGCACCTGACCAAAATGACCAATGAGGGGACAAGATACTTTCAAAAGCTGGGGGGAGGGAGAAAACAAAGCTCTCTCCATCTGTCTGTGTGATGCTTTTGCCGAGGACAGAACAGGAATGGAGTCTTAGAATTTAGTAAATAATCTAGCTAGATATGCGTTAGATTATGATTTCTTTAAATGGCTGAGAAAATAAACTGTGCTGAATAGAATGGATAGTCCTGTCTGTGTGTCTTTTTGTAACTTAAGGTTTTGCCTAGAGGGATTCTCTATGTTTTGAATCTAATTACCCTGTAAGGTATTTACCATCCTGATTTTACAGAGGTGATTCTTTTTATTGTTACTTCTTTTAAAATTCTTCTTTTCAAGAACTGAATGCTTTTTTCATTGTTCTTAAGATCCAAGGGTTTAGGTCTGTGGTCACCTATGCAAATTGGTGAGGATTTTTACCAAACCTTCCCCAGGAAGTGGGGTGCAAGGGTTGGGAGGATTTTTTGGGGAAAGACATTTCCAAACGGGCTCTTTCCTAATAAAATAAACCCAGATAAAACGTTTGGTGGTGGCAGTGGAATTCCAAGGGCAAAGGGTAAAATAGTTTGTACCTTGGGGAATTTTTAACCTAAGTTGGTAAAAGTAAGCTTAGGAGGTTTTCATGCAGGTCCCCACATCTGTACCCTAGAGTTCAGAGTGGGGAAGGAACCTTGACACACCCCTACTCTACTTGCACTACACTGATGACCTCTTCATCATCTGGACCCATGGAAAAGAAGACCTTGAGGAATTCCACGATGATTTCAACAATTTCCATCCCACCATCAACCTCAGCCTAGACCAATCCACACAAGTGGTCCATTTCCTGGACACTACTGTGCTAATAAGCAATGGTCACATAAACCCCACCCTATAACGGAAACCTACGAACCACTATACTTACCTATATGGAATGCGTTACCTAAGGAGGTGGTGGAATCTCCTTCCCTAGAAGTTTTTAAGGTCAGGCTTGACAAAGCCCTGGCTGGGATGATTTAGTCGGGGATTGGTCCTGCTTTGAGCAGGGGGTTGGACTAGATGACCTCCTGAGGTCCCTTCCAACCCTGATATTCTATGATGATTCTATGATTCCAGCTTCCATCCAGCACACAACACAACCCATTGTCTACAGCCAAGCTCTAAGATACAACCGCATTTGCTCCAATCCCTCAGACAGAGACAAACACCTACAAGATCTCTATCAAGCATTCTTAAAACTACAATACTCACCCGCTGAAGTTAAGAAACAGATTGACAGAGCCAGAAGGGTACCCAGAAGTCACCTACTACAGGACAGGCTCAACAAAGAAAGTAACAGAACGCCTCCAGCCATCACCTACAGACCCCAACTAAAACCTCTCCAGCGCATCATCAAGGATCTACAACCTATCCTGAAGGACGATCCCTCACTCTCACAGACCTTGGGAGACAGACCAGTCCTCACTTACAGACAGCCCCCCAACCTGAAGCAAATACTCTCCGGCAACTACACACCACACAACAGAACCACTAACCTAGGAACCAAACTCCGCAACAAACCCCAGTGCCAACTCTGTCCGCATATCTATTCAAGGGACACCATCATAGGATCTAACCACATCAGCCACACCATCAGGGGCTCATTCACCTGAACATCTACCAATGTGATATGTGCCATCAAGTGCCAGCAATACCCCCCTGCCATGTACATTGGCCACAATCAACAGTCTCTATGCAAAAGAATAAATGGACACAAATCTGACATCAGGAATTACAACATTCAAAAACCAGTCGGAGAACACTTCAACCTCCCTTGGTCACTGAAAAACAGACTTAAAAGTGGCAATTCTTCAACAAAAAAACCTTCAAAAACAGACTCCAATGTGAAACTGCAGAACTGGAATTAATTTGCAAAATGGACACCATCAATCAGGCCTGAATAAAGACTGGGAGTGGATGGGTTGTTACAAAACCTAATTTTTCCATACTAATTTTCCCCTACTGCTACTCACACCTTCTTGTCAACTGTTTGAAATGGGCCACCCTCATTACCACTACAAAAGTGATTTTTCCTCCCTTGGTATGTTACTGTTAATTGAATTGTCTCGTTAGACTGACCCCCAACTTGGTAAGGCAACTCCCATCTTTTCATGTACTATATATATATAAAAAAAGAAAAGGAGTACTTGTGGCACCTTAGAGACTAACCAATTTATTTGAGCATAAGCTTTCGTGAGCTACAGCTCACTTTATCGGATGCATACTGTGGAAAGTACAGAAGACGTTTTTATACACACAAACCATGAAAAAATGGGTGATTATCACTACAAAAGGTTTTCTCTCCCCCCACCCCACTCTCCTGCTGGTAATAGCTTATGTAAAGTGATCACTCTCCTTACAATGTGTATGATAATCAAGGTGGGCCATTTCCAGCACAAATCCAGGTTTTCCCCCCCCCCCGCCCCCCAACACACACACAAACCCACTCTCCTGTTGGTAATAGCTTATCTAAAGTGATGACTCTCCTTACAATGGGTATGATAATCAAGTTGGGCCATTTCCAGCACAAATCCAGGGTTTAACAAGAACGTCTGAGGAAGGGGTGGGGGGTAGGAAAAAACAAGGGGAAATAGGTTACCTTGAATAATGACTTAGCCACTCCCAGTCTCTATTCAAGCCTAAGTTAATTGTATCCAATTTGCAAATGAATTCCAATTCAGCAGTCTCTCACTGGAGTCTGGATTTGAAGTTTTTCCATTGTAATATCGCAACTTTCATGTCTGTAATTGCGTGACCAGAAAGATTGAAGTGTTCTCCGACTGGTTAATGAATGTTATAATTCTTGACATCTGATTTGTGTCCATTTATTCTTTTACATAGAGACTGTCCAGTTTGACCAATGTACATGGCAGAGGGGCATTGCTGGCACATGATGGCATATATCACATTGGTAGATGTGCAGGTCAACAAGCCTCTGATAGTGTGGCTGATGTTATTAGGCCCTGTGATGGTGTCCCCTGAATAGATATGTGGGCACAGTTGGCAACGGGTTGGCAAAGGGAGTTTCTTGAGCAAATGCTGTAGTTTCTTTTGGTAACTCTCGGTGACGTCTCCGACTCAAGGAATATTTCCAACACACCTCTGAACAACATACTAATCCACAGAGACCTCCCTACCAATACTACGAAAAGAAGGATTCTAGGTGGACTCCTCCTGAAGGTCGAGACAGCAGACTGGACTTCTACATAGAGTGCTTCCGCCGACGTGCATGGGCTGAAATTGTGGAAAAGCAGCATCACTTGCCCCACAACCTCAGCTGTGCAGAACACAATGCCATCCACAGCCTCAGAAACAACTCTGACATCATAATCAAAAAGGCTGACAAAGGAGGTGCTGTTGTCATCATGAATAGGTCGGAATATGAACAAGAGGCTGCTCGGCAGCTCTCCAACACCACTTTCTACAAGCCATTACCCTCTGATCCCACTGAGAGTTACCAAAAGAAACTACAGCATTTGCTCAAGAAACTCCCTGAAAAAGCACAAGATCAAATCCGCACAGACACACCCCTGGAACCCCAAGGGATATTCTATCTACTACCCAAGATCCATAAACCTGGAAATCCTGGGCGCCCCATCATCTCAGGCATTGGCACTCTGACAGCAGGATTGTCTGGCTATGTAGACTCCCTCCTCAGGCCCTATGCTACCAGCACTCCCAGCTATCTTCGAGACACCACTGACTTCCTGAGGAAACTACAATCCATCGGTGATCTTCCTGATAACACCATCCTGGCCACTATGGATGTAGAAGCCCTCTACACCAACATTCCACACAAAGATGGACTACAAGCCGTCAAGAACACTATCCCCGATAATGTCACGGCTAACCTGGTGGCTGAACTTTGTGACTTTGTCCTTACCCATAACTATTTTACATTTGGGGTCAACGTATACCTTCAAATCAGCGGCACTGCTATGGGTACCCGCATGGCCCCACAGTATGCCAACATTTTTATGGCTGACTTAGAACAACGCTTCCTCAGCTCTCGTCCCCTAACGCCCCTACTCTACTTGCGCTATATTGATGACATCTTCATCATCTGGACCCATGGAAAAGAAGCCCTTGAGGAATTCCACCATGATTTCAACAATTTCCATCCCACCATCAACCTCAGCCTGGTCCAGTCCACACAAGAGATCCACTTCCTGGACACTACAGTGCTAATAAACGATGGTCACATAAACACCACCCTATACCGGAAACCTACTGACCGCTATTCCTACCTACATGCCTCCAGCTTTCACCCTGACCACACCACACGATCCATTGTCTACAGCCAAGCTCTGCGATACAACCGCATTTGCTCCAACCCCTCAGACAGAGACAAACACCTACAAGATCTCTATCAAGCATTCTTACAACTACAATACCCACCTGCGGAAGTGAAGAAACAGATTGATAGAGCCAGAAGAGTTCCCAGAAGTCACCTACTACAGGACAGGCCTAACAAAGAAAATAACAGAACTCCACTAGCCGTCACCTTCAGCCCCCAACTAAAACCCCTCCAACGCATTATGAAGGATCTACAACCTATCCTGAAGGATGACCCAACACTCTCACAAATCTTGGGAGACAGGCCAGTCCTTGCCTACAGACAGCCCCCCAACCTGAAGCGAATACTCACCAGCAACCACATACCACACAACAGAACCACTAACCCAGGAACCTATCCTTGCAACAAAGCCCGTTGCCAACTGTGCCCACATATCTATTCAGGGGACACCATCACAGGGCCTAATAACATCAGCCACACTATCAGAGGCTCGTTCTCCTGCACGTCTACCAATGTGATATATGCCATCATGTGCCAGCAATGCCCCTCTGCAATGTACATTGGTCAAACTGGACAGTCTCTACGTAAAAGAATAAATGGACACAAATCAGATGTCAAGAATTATAACATTCATAAACCAGTCTGAGAACACTTCAATCTCTCTGGTCACTCGATTACAGACATGAAAGTTGCGATATTACAACGGAAAAACTTCAAATCCAGACTCCAGCGAGAGACTGCTGAATTGGAATTCATTTGCAAATTGGATACAATTAACTTAGGCTTGAATAGAGACTGGGAGTGGCTAAGTCATTATGCAAGGTAACCTATTTCCCCTTGTTTTTTCCTACCCCCCCCCCCCCAGACGTTCTTGTTAAATCCTGGATTTGTGCTGGAAATGGCCCACCTTGATTATCATACACATTGTAAGGAGAGTCATCACTTTAGATAAGCTATTACCAGCAGGAGAGTGGGGTGGGGGAGAGAAAACCTTTTGTAGTGATAATCACCCATTTTTTCATGGTTTGTGTGTATAAAAACCTCTTCTGTACTTTCCACAGTATGCAAAAACCTCTTCTGTACTTTCCACAGTATGCATCCGATGAAGTGATATAGCTCACGAAAGCTTATGCTCAAATAAATTGGTTAGTCTCTAAGGTGCCACAAGTACTCCTTTTCTTTTTGCAAATACAGACTAACACAGCTGTTACTCTGAAACCTATGTATATATATACCTGCTACTGAATTTTCTACTCCATGCATCTGATGAAGTGGGTTCTAGCCCACAAAAGCTTATGCCCAAATACATTTGTTAGTCTCTAAGGTGCCACAAGGACTCCTCGTTGTTTTTGCTGATACAGACTAACACGGCTACCACTCTGAAACCATTGTGTTCCACCAAACTTAACTTCACAATTTTAAATCATATTTTTGTTAAGTGTTGTTTGTAATAATAACCCATTGAGAATATGACCCTAAAAATCTCTTTTTCTCCATTGTTTTTGTGGGGTTGCTCATAGGTGCAGTGCCATACACACTAGTTTGTTGTTATAGCGTTCCCTTCACTGCTTTGTTATTTTTGAAAGGTCACTCAAAGACTGTCCTGTTTATAATTGTAGGTTGGTTAATGTAGAACTATGCAGGTCAATTTGTTATTAGGGACAGGTCAGTGGTTTGAGCATTGGCCTGCTAAACCTGGGGTTGTGAGTTCAATCCTTGAGGGGGCCATTTAGGGATTTGTGGCAAAACCTGGGGATTGGTCCTGCTTTGAGCAGGGGGTTGGACTAGATGACTTCCTGAGGTTCCTTCCAACCCTGATATTCTATGATTATAAGGTCACTTGTGAACATTAAGCTATACACACTGGTTTGTTACTGTAGATTTGATTAGTATGCAGCTAAGCACACTGGTTTTTGTGTTTGTAAGGTTGCTCCTGAGTGTGGGACTGTGCATAAATAGTTTGTTATTGGAGGGGTGCTCAGGAGATCTGGATAATTGCCTATATTCCCCCCCCCCATTCAGAAAAGTCAACGTAGATCATAGAAATGTAGGGCTGGAAAGGACCTTGAGATGTCACCAAGTCTGTCCCCCTGTGCTGAGCTGGACCAAGTAAACCAAAACTGTCCCTGACTGTTGTTTATCTAACCTGTTCTTAAAAACCTCTAGTGATGGGGATTCCATGACCTCACTTGGAAGCCTATTCCAGAATTAATTATCCTTGTATTTATAGTTTTTCCTAATATCTGACATAAATCTCCCTTGCTGCAGATTAAGCCAATTTACTTCTTGTCCTACCTTGAATGGACATGGGTAACAATTGATCACAATCCTCTTTATAACAGCCCTTATCATATTTGAAGACTATTATCATTTCTCCCCTCAGTCTTTTTTTCTCAAGAGTAAACATGCCCAGTTTTTTATAACCTTTCCTCATAAGTCAGGTTTTCTAAACCTTTTATCATTTTTATTGCTCCCTTTTGCACGCTCCAATTTGTCCACATCCTTCCTAAAGCATGACGCTCAGAATTGGACACAGTACTCCAGTTGAGGCCACACCAGTGCTGAATAGAGTGGGATTGGTGTAGTCAGTAGGTGGACTGCGGGCCAAATCCGGACCGCCAGATACTTTGAATGGACCACAAAATCTTTTTATTTAATTATTATTATTTTCATTATTGTTATTATTTTTGTATTATTTTATCTGGAGTCTGGACCTTGACAATATCTTGACCAAGAAATTCGTGACAAAATCTTAGCCTTTTTCATGATCACTTTCACCCAAATTGCCTTTCACTATTCCTGGAGGAATTCTGTGCCACTGAATATGTGCAGAATTTATGTGTGTCCCATCTCCCCCCTTCCCCCCGAAATGACTTTCTGATAGGGAAGCAAAGGGAAGCCACAAGAGCGGTCATGCAACCCTCCCCAGCAGTATGTTTCAGGTGCCCAGGGCAGCTGGCAGAGAGGTAAATCACTGTGGGGCAGGAGGTGGGACTGGGGAAGACCTGGCTGGTGGCTCCTACCCTGCACCAGGCTCAGCTGCTAGTCCCAGTTGGGCTGGAGAGGATGGGACTTCCTCTTCCCCTGCACAGCATCCAGGGCTGGGTCAGATCCACCCCCAGATTTCTCTCATGGTTGCAGTAAACTCTGCAAACTCTCCCTCTCCCCCTGCATCCATTGCTCCTCAGCTGCAGTGGGAGCTTCCCCTCCATCCGCCCAACCCCCATGCGTCCAGACCCCCTCATACCCAGACCCTCCTGCCGAGCCTCACCCCTCCCCCCGCACTCAGAACCCCCCCCCGGTGAGCCCCACTCCCCCTGCACCTGGATCACCCCGATGAGCCACGCGGACCTGGACCCACCCCACTGAGCCCCAACCAGCTACACCTGGATCTGCAGCCCACTGAGCCCCATTCCCCGTGCATCTGAACTCCCCACTGAGCCCCCCACACCCAGACCCTCCTGCTCAGCTCTATCCCCCCCTCGCACATCCTGCTGCTGAGCCCCAACCGCCTTCACTTGGACTCCCCTGCAGACTCCCATTACCGTTGCACCCAGAACCCCCCAACAAGCCCCTGTGCATCCAGATCCCTCAACTCACACCTGGATCCCCTCAGATTAAGCCGCTCCATATCTGGAACCTGCCTGCCCTGGGGTGTTTCTGGGGCAGGCCGGTCCTTGCGCTGTGTCAGGGTTGGTGATCTCCCACCTCTGTGCAGCCACTGGCCTGTACTCCCCAATACCATGCTAGAGCCTCCACATTTATTTGACAAATAAAATTTGCAGAATTTTAAAACGTGTGCAGAATTTTAATATTTTTGGTGCAGAATGCCCTCAGGTATACTTCCACCTTCAGATTCACAGCCATTCCTTTCTGTTGGCCAGAATCAAGTCTAAAATGGTTGTGTCCTGGTTACTTCCTCCACTTTCTGAAACAAAAAGATTCCAAGAACTTATTGGAAATGTTGTGTTTTGCCCTATTACGTTTCCAAAAGATGTATGAGTAATTAAAGTCCCCCATTACTACTACGAAACATTTAGTCTGAATGACAGTCCAAAACTTTCAGTGGCACAAAACTCTCACCCCCACCCACCTTGTGATACCACACAGTACTCCATGCCATTGAGTCATGGCCTGAGGGTATAACCTTGTCATACAGTCAAATAGTGTCATGACACAAGGACACTGATGATACCAACAGGCACAGGTTCTGTCTCAGAGAGACCCCACAAAACAAAGATAGTGAGGGAGTCCCCCAGGCTCATGGGTGGGGGTTTTAAAGGAATGAGCCGCCCAACAGAGTTAGATTGTGGCAGCACTACAGGTGAAATTTCTACTGCCTGAAAATACAAGGCACTTCCTCTTGTAATCATCAAATTAGCATAGATTCTATTAGCAGTTTCTCAGACAAGACATTTCAAGGTTTCCCCCACTGCAAACAAAAGGGAAGATAATTACTTTGCAATAAAGCGACTGGCAAAAGGGCCTTAGTTGCCAGTTATTTTTTCTCCTTTGAAATAACAATGTACATGAAAGGGACCTCCAGCTCCTCTATGCTCATCTTGCAACAATCAATCGTGCTGCTACTGAAAAGGAGAAAAGAAGAGGAATTCTATAAATTCTCCATGGTGTTGGGTGGGGCTGAGCTAACCAGAGCCAGACTGATTAGTAGTCAAAGCCCTTGATGGCTACTGACCTGTCTAGGCAAAACTGTAAGAGTTTTCTGACTGCTTTGTTCTTCTTGGGCCCCATTGATGCCTTCTTGCAATCTTATATGACAATTTTTTAATGAAAGATACATTTGTCCTATCCAGCAGTATCACCACTGACTGATATCATTTTGTCTCCTAAACTAATCATGGGTAGACCTGATCAGTACTTGACCAGATGATCTCCAGCTGCTGTAGGAAGCTCCTCTTTGGTCATTCAATACGTGGCACTCTTCACTGTCTTTAAGTCAGTACAAACATGGTGCCCTGACAATGGAATAATGTGCTGCTGTAAGTGCTGGATTAGGTGTAAAATCAAGAACATGAGCATTTGTGGCTATCAAAGACCCCATGTCACTATTCACAAGAACAGAAGTATTGTCCCAATATGGGAGTCACTTTCCAATCTGCATAATCATATTCTTCCTCCTTAAGCTCCCTTGAACTTTGCTATTATTCACCGCCTGTCCTAAACTGTTGCTGCATATTCCACCCCAGAGGTGGATACATTTTGGAAGCAGAGTCTCTTCAGAAATTCATTAGTGAGATGATCTCTATGTATAGTCTTCAAAATGCTTTGTGATAGTTCTGGATGAAAGGTGCTATTGAGAAGCATAGAGCAATATTATACAATAACTCAAAGTGCTGTCAGAAGTAGTGGAAAGTATCTCCAAATGGTTATAATTAATTCCTGAGATTAAAATTACATCCAGGACCAAGTCTTATTTTCCAGAACTAGAACTGGCTGGCCAGAATTAAGCTAGGTTGTCCAGGACTGGGTGTTGTGGTCCTTAACTAAGTTATACCTTCAGTCCCCCTACTCTGTACTGGTTTCAGAGTAGCAGCCGTGTTAGTCTGTATCCGCAAAAAGAACAGGAGTACTTGTGGCACCTTAGAGACTAACAAATTTATTAGAGCACAAGCTTTCGTGGGCTACAGCCCACTTCATCGGATGCATAGAATGGAACATATAGTAAGATATATATACACACATACAGATAAGTTGGAAGTTGCCATACAAACTGTGAGAGGCTAATTAGTTAAGATGCGCTATTATCAGCAGGAGAAAAAAAACTTTTGTAGTGATAATCAAGATGGCCCATTTAGACAGTTGACAAGAAGGTGTGAGGATACTTAACTTTAGGGAAATAGATTCAAAATGTGTAATGACCCAGCCACTCCCAGTCTCTATTCAAACCCAAGTTAATGGTATCTAGTTTGCATATTAATTCAGGCTCAGCAGTTTCTCATTGGAGTCTGTTTTTGAAGCTTTTCTGTTGCAAAATTGCCACCCTTAAATCTTTTACCGAGTGGCCAGAGAGGTTGAAGTGTTCTTCTACCGGTTTTTGAATGTTATGATTCCTGATGTCAGATTTGTGTCCATTTATTCTTTTGCGTAGAGACTGACCGGTTTGGCCAATGTACATGGCAAAGGGGCATTGCTGGCACATGATGGCATATATCACACTGGTAGACGTGCAGGTGAACGAGCCCCTGATGGCGTGGCTAATGTGATTAGGTCCTATGATGGTGTCATTTGAATAAATGTGGACAGAATTGGTATCGGGCTTTGTTGCAAGGATAGGTTCCTGGGTTAGTGTTTTTGTTGTGTGGTGTGTAGTTGCTGGAGAGTAGTTGCTTCAGGTTGGGGGGCTGTCTGTAAGCGAGGACTGGTCTGTCTCCCAAGATTGGTGAGAGTGAGGGATCATTTTTCAGGATAGGTTGTAAATCTTTGATGATGCGCTGGAGGGGTTTTAGTTGGGGGCTGAAGGTGATGGCTAGTGGCGTTCTGTTATTTTCTTTGTTGGGCCTGTCCTGTAGTAGGTGACTTCTGGGTAGTCTTCTGGCTCTGTCAATCTGTTTTTTCACTTCAGCAGGTGGGTATTGTAGTTTTAAGAATGCTTGATAGAGATCGTGTAGGTGTTTGTCTCTGTCTGAGGGATTGGAGCAAATGCGGTTGTATCTTAGAGCTTGGCTGTAGACAATGGATCGTGTTGTGTCCTGGATGGAAGCTGGAGGCATGTAGGTAAGTATAGTGGTTAGTAGGTTTCCGGTATAGGGTGGGGTTTCTGTGACCATCGCTTATTAGTACAGTAGTGTCCAGTAAATGGACCGCTTTATGTGGATTGGTCTAGGCTGAGGTTGATGGTGGGATGGAAATTGTTGAAATCATGGTGGAATTCCTCAAGGGCTTCTTTTCCATGGGTCCAGATGATGAAGAGGTCATCAGTGTAGTGCAAGTAGAGTAGGGGTGTTAGGGGACGAGAGCTAAGGAAGTGTTGTTCTAAGTCAGCCATAAAAATGTTGGCATACTGTGGGGCCATGCGGGTTGCCATAGCAGTGCCGCGGATTTGAAGGTATACATTGTCCCCAAATGTGAAATAGTTATGGGTGAGGACAAAGTCACAAAGTTTAGCCACCAGGTTTGCCGTGACATTATCGGGGATACTGTTCCTGATAGCTTGTAGTCCATCTTTGCGTGGAATGTTGGTGTAGAGGGCTTCTACATCCATAGTGGCCAGGATGGGGTTTTCTGGAAGATCACCGATGGATTGTAGTTTCCTCAGGAAGTCAGTGGTGTCTCAAAGATAGCTGGGAGTGCTGCTAGCGTAGGGCCTGAGGAGAGAGTCCACATAGCCAGACAATCCTGCTGTCAGGGTGCCAATGCCTACTCCGTACTGTGTCACTGTAACTCTCTGTGCTAGAATATTATCACAGAAGGAAGCTTTCATTGCAGACAGTGCTATTTACATAACATTGGACATAATTCCTAAAGATACAGATTTGCTTAAAGTCACACAGTGAATCTGTGGTATGGCTGTGAACAGAAACTCTCTCCTGAGTCCTGGTCCAATGCCTTAACCACAAGACTGTCCTTTATCAGATGAGAGTTGAGACGAGAGACAATGTGGCACAAAGATACAAGGCTGATCTAGACAGTGGGAGCTGAAGAGGAGAAGGCTCTTGTGCTGCAGTGGAGAGATTCGTGGATGGAGTAGAGAAGAGGCGAAGAATCAGAGAGAGAGAGAGAGAGAGGAGGTCTATGAATTACATTGCAGCAAGATTTTGGAAGGTTTCAAAAGCATGAACAGCATTTTGAGCTAAATCCACAAAGGGAATGCTGAACTTTTAGGTGTCTGCCAGCCAGTGGAATCCTCAGCCCTGAGTTAAGTGGCAGTATAAAATGCTGGGGCACCTATCCCCATAACCATGAACCTGCTCCTGGAATTAGGTGCCTAAGCCAGGTTAGGCCAGTCCTTTCTCACAAATATTTATTTATACAAAGTGGAACAGTTCCAACAGGAGAGGACTGAGAGAGATCCATGTAAGCATAGCTAATAACCTAGGGATTAGGGCACGTACCTGTGATATGGGAGACCCAAGATCAGTGCCCTGCCCTAAATCAGAAAACAGGTCTTGCACCGCCCAGGTGAATGCCCTAAATGCTATTAAGTATTCTGGGACACACATAGACACACCCAGTCCAGAAAATTCCTGATCTGGTTGGATGCACGGGCTCCCTCCCCGATCTGTCTTTTGTGCAAGTCTTTATCTGGTTGGTGTACTCTGAGAAGGCCTACCAGATTGGGCCCTGCAGTCAAGATAGGTGGAGGAATGCCTAGTTTGTGAATCCAACTAGGATTTAGGTGTGAGCTAGGACACTGAGCAGTTCCACAGCATCAGGATTTAGGTGGTTTTGGGAATGTCCATCATCTGGAACTTAGGTGCCTACAGAGATAGGGAGGAGCTGAGCAGGGGTTCTGAGGATCTCAGTAGCACCTAAATGATGGTCTTAGGTGCCTGAATCCCTTTGTGGATCTATCCCTCTGCGACTCAAAGCTTTGGGTGTGGAGTGGCAGGTTACCCTTTCATTCCTCCAAAGTGCCAGACTCTGCCTCAAATCTGGTTCAATGGCTCCCTGAGAAGAACTCGAAAAAGTTACATATGAAGACAGATGGAAGAAAACTAATTTGTGTAACATTGAAAACCAGTACGCAAGAGATGAACATGGTCACTCTTTAAAACCACCTAAAGGACAGTAATATAAAGGAAGAGAGAGAAATTACTTACAACTGAGACTAATAAAAAAACATAGAATAATGGGCTACAATTTAAAAGAGATTTCAGTTTGTTACAAGAGAAAAAAAACCTTTAATTCCTCTAAAGCAGTGTTTCCCAAACTTGTTCTGCCGCTTGTGCAGGGAAAGCCCCTGACGGGCCGGGCTGGTTTGTTTACCTGTTCACTGCTCCAGGCCAATGGGAGCTGCTGGAAGTGGCGGCCTGTACGTCCCTCGGCCCGCACCTCTTCCAGCAGCTCCCATTGGCCTGGAGCTGCGAATTGCGGCCACTGGGAGCCACGATCGGCCGAACCTGTGGACGTGGCAAGTAAACAAACCGGCCTGGCCCAGCAGGGGCTTTCCCTGCACAAGCAGCGGAACAAGTTTGGGAACCACTGCTCTAAAGTATACCCTGAGAGTGGCACAACTTGCCTAGAGGTAATTATGGTCTAGCCATTAGGGGCACCCTTGGCAAGGTGAGATTAATTCAGTGCAGACAGGAGCTGCATAGGGTCCAAGACATGAATCAAAACCCTAGAACTAAGCTCTGCTGGAAATCTGGCTAGCTGGAAACTGTGTTGGATGGTCTTGTATTTAAAATAAATGACAAATTAAGAGAGATCATAGAATCATAGAATATCAGGGTTGGAAGGGACCTCAGGAGATCATCTAGTCCAACCCCCTGCTCAAAGCAGGACCAATCCCTGATTAAATCATCCCAGCCAGGGCTTTGTCAAGCCTGACCTTAAAAACTTCTAAGGAAGGAGATTCCACCACCTCCTTAGGTAACGCATTCCAGTGTTTCACCACCCTCCTCGTGAAAAAGTTTCCTAATATCCAACCTAAACCTCCCCCACTGCAACTTGAGACCATTACTCCTTGTTCTGTCATCTGCTACCACTGAGAACAGTCTAGAGCCATCCTCTTTGGAACCCCCTTTCAGGTAGTTGAAAGCAGCTATCAAATCCCCCCTCATTCTTCTCTTCTGCAGACTAAACAATCCCAGTTCCCTCAGCCTCTCCTCATAAGTCATGTGTTCCAGACCCCTAATCATTTTTGTTGCCCTTCGCTGGACTCTCTCCAATTTATCCACCTCCTTCTTGTAGTGCGGGGCCCAAAACTGAACACAGTACTCCAGATGAGGCCTCACCAATGAGGCCAATGTCGAATAGAGGGGAACGATCACGTCCCTCGATCTGCTGGCTATGCCCCTTCTTATACATCCCAAAATGCCATTGGCCTTCTTGGCAACAAGGGCACACTGTTGGCTCATATCCAGCTTCTCGTCCACTGTCACCCCTAGGTCCTTTTCTGCAGAACTGCTGCTAGCCATTCGGTCCCTAGTCTGTAGCTGTGCATTGGGTTCTTCCGTCCTAAGTGCAGAACCCTGCACTTATCCTTGTTGAACCTCATCAGATTTCTTTTGGCCCAATCCTCCAATTGTCTAGGTCCCTCTGTATCCTATCCCTGCCCTCCAGCGTATCTACCACTCCTCCTAGTTTAGTATCATCCGCAAATTTGCTGAGAGTGCAATCCACACCATCCTCCAGATCATTTATGAAGATATTGAACAAAACCGGCCCCAGGACCGACCCTTGGGGCACTCCACTTGATACCGGCTGCCAACTAGACATGGAACCATTGATCACTACCCGTTGAGCCCGACAATCTAGCCAACTTTCTACCCCCCTTATAGTGCATTCATCCAGCACATACTTCTTTAACTTGCTGGCAAGAATACTGTGGGAGACCGTGTCAAAAGCTTTGCTAAAGTCAAGAAACAATACATCCACTGCTTTCCCTTCATCCACAGAACCAGTAATCTCATCATAGATGAGTAATCATGTAATTATGTAACAAGTAATCTCATCATAGATGCGGGTTCTATTCTTGGCTTCATTTCCTGTGTGATCTTAACCAAGTTACTTCAATTTAGCCCTCTGTAAAAGGGGTTTATGATACTCGCTAACTTCACAGGAGTGATTGTGATGCTTCGTTCATTAATATTTGTAAAATGATTTGAGTTCCTTGGGTGATTGGTGCTACAGAAGGGCAAAATGTTGTTATTGATCCCAAACTTGGTTTAAAGGCCTGTGTAGATGGGGCTTTAGGATGATTTTGTGGTTAAACCACAGGACCACGTGCTGGGAGAGCTAGTTTCTATTTCTGGTTCTGCCATTGACTCACAGTGTGACTTTGGGCAAGTAATTGCCCTTCTGTGCCTCGGTTTCCCTATAGAATATGGATAATTTTGACCTACTTTCATGGGGAGTGAAGTAATGAAGCTTTATTCATTAATATTTGTAAATGGCTTTGAGGTTCTCAGGTGGAAAATACTATAGAAGTGCAAAATAGTAAATTATTATTATTAAGCTAGACAAGGCTCTGTAACCTACGAGACACAGGTTTTTGTGAAACAGACTCTATTATACACAGTAATATACTTTATGAACTCGCTTCTCCACTTAGTAATTCTGAGCATTTAGTTCTGCTTTATCATTGCTAATATCCATCCTTCAGTTACCCACTGTTTTGTTTCAGCGTTAAGAGATTAAAATGCATAATTATTTTATGGTTATGTGAGTTTGTTTTGTCCAATTGTTGGTTTTTATTTGTTTTTATTTTAACGTGGTGCACATTGTTAAATGTCTCAGAATGGATCTGTGACGGGTGTCGGTCCTCCGAGCCCGTAGGGGCGATGGAGAGCAGTGGTCTTTGTAGCAGGCCTCGGCCCCACCTCCCGGGCGTTGGGGAATTAGCGGGGAGGTGGGCCGGCCGGAGTCAATAGCGCGCCCCTCAGGCAGGGGAGCGCCGGCAACAGTCAATAGCGCGCCCCTCAGGCAGGGGAGCGCCAGCAACAGTCAATAGCGCGCCCCTCAGGCAGGGGAGCGCCGGGGTAGAGGAACGCAGGCCCACCCGACTCCACTGCGTTCCAGCCCAGGGCCCTGACAGCGGCGGGGGCGAAGGTCCCGCCGCTGGGTCAGCGGGCAATCCGCACCCGCTGACAAAACACACCCATCCCACGGTGTAGTTGGGCCCCTGGGCTACTTCCTACCCGGTCTCTCTCAGGCGGGTCGCTCCGGTCCCTCCATCTCCTCCGGGTATTCCGCGGCGGGCAGCTCTTGAATCTCCATCTCCTCTGGGTAATCCACTGCGGGCAGCTCCGGTTCTTCCGGATAATCCGCTGTGGGCAGCCCCGGTTCCTCCGGATAATCTGCTGCAGGCAGCCCCGGGTCCTCCGGATATTCAGCGGCCGGCAGCCCTGGTTGCCACAGGCCTTCCCCCCGGTAAAGCTCCTCCTTGCCCAGGGGTTCGCCTGGGTCAGCAGCAGGCTTGCAAGGGAGCAGCCGGCAGCCTGCGTCTGCCTCCCTCCCTGGTGCTCTCCTCACTGGGCAGAGGGCCCCGCCCTTTGTACTTCCTGTCCCACCCTTCCCCTTCCGGGGATTGGCGGAAGCTTGGCCTGGCCCCACCCACTCCAGGCCCAGAGGGTGGCTCCTTACCCTCTGGTTCGGAGGGGAGCCTGGCTCCCTACAGGATCACACACGTAGGATGTGAAACGTGCTCTTGCTTTTTAGAGCAGAAGGGACGGATCTTAAACTGTTTTTCAGATCAAGGTTTAAGGGGAAAATCTCTTAAGGTATCATTGTTCCAAACTGGGAGCCCTTAAATGGTCTAATTTGTATGTTAAAGGACTCTGGGAGGCAGTTTTATCTAGTGATTAAAATAGTAGACTCAACAGATGGAAAAGAATTTTAGATTATCCAGTTTACCTCCCTGAAAGCTGAGGTGCTGGGTGAGAGTCAGGACTCTTGGGTTCTATTCCTGATTTACTGTGTCCTCTTCTGCTCAGCTTTCCCTCAATAATTTCTTCACAATCAAAGACACACAACCTACTTACACACACAAACCAACCTATAAACTAGTCAAGCTATTTCTTTGACAAGCTGAGAAGGGAAAAGAGATTTCTACTGTTATTTTTAACTAACTGGGAGAATCTTAGATGCTAATTTGATGTGGGCCTTATAATAAGTATCTAAAAAGACAGATAGACCTTCAGCAAGTTACTTCACCTGTATCTCTCATTTTCTCCATCTGTAAAATGGGGCTAATCTAACCTAAACTAAGTGTATATCTAATCTGAATTAATCTATCTAATTTATCTACTTTGTTTTATATAGGTTTCAGAGTAGCAGCCGTGTTAGTCTGTATCCGTAAAAAGAAAAGGAGTACTTGTGGCACTGTAACAAGAGTGATCAGGAAACGTGAGCTATTACCAGCAGGAGAGCGGAGGTGGAGGGGGTCACTCGATTACAGACCTAAAAGTGACAGGTTTCAGAGTAGCAGCCATGTTAGTCTGTATTCGCAAAAAGAAAAGGAGTACTAGTGGCACCTTAGAGACTAACCAATTTATTTGAGCATAAGCTGTAGCTCACGAAAGCTTATGCTCAAACAAATTGGTTAGTCTCTAAGGTGCCACTAGTACTCCTAGACCTAAAAGTGGCAATTCTTCAACAAAAAAATTTCAAAAACAGACTCCAACGAGAGACTGCTGAATTGGAATTAATTTGCAAACTGGATACAATTAACTTAGACTTGAATAAAGACTGGGAGTGGATGTGTCATTACACAAAGTAAAACTATTTCCCCTTGTTTATTTTCCCTCCTACTGTCCTTGTAAAGTGCTGGGCCATCTGCTGGTAATAGCTCACCTTTCCTGATCACTCTTGTTACAGTCTGTATGGTAACATCCCTTGTTTCATGTTCTCTGTGTATATAAAATCTCCCCACTATATTTTCCACTGTATGCATCCGATGAAGTGAGCTGTAGCTCACGAAAGCTTATGCTCTAATAAATTTGTTAGTCTCTAAGGTGCCACAAGTACTCCTTTTTGTTTTATATAGTGCTTGCTCCTGTGTTATCTAAATGCTGATTAAGAAGGTTAACATTTTCAAAAGTGGACGCTGATTTTGAGTGCCTCAACTAGAGTCAGACCCAGCTCCGAATGAAGTAAATGGAAATACTCCCATTGACTTCACTAGGAGTTGTCAGGCCCAATTTGAGCCACTTTAGGCCATATTTTCAGAGGTCCTGACACCTGAGTTCCTATTGACTTCAGCTAGAGCAGTGGGTGACTAGGTCTTCTGAAAACCAAGCCCAAAATGTCTCAAATGGGGCACCCAAAAATTAAGGCACTCATACTTGGTGGCTACTTTTCAAAATGTTGATCTAAATATCTGTGAGGCACTTGGAGTTATCAGATGAAAAAGACAGTATTATCATCCTCAGAGCCAATGAATCTTGGTTTTTTTTCCTGACTCAGAAGGTGCCAGAATTTGTGACCTCACAAGCAGGTAAAATATCACACTGTTCCTGTTCAGTTTAATGAGCACTTGTCCTATCACAGTGCATTTTTTCCCTTTACTATCCCATATCACTATTTTTCATTGCTTTAGACTCATTATAAAGTGAGGTATTAGAACAGTTTTACCAGGAAGAATGGACTTTTTTGTACACACCAGTAAAATACAGTATCAACACTCAGAATTATTACGTAGGGCATTAGAGAGACAAGGTGGGTGAGGTAATATCTTTTATTATGGGATCAATCTATTTGTGGAAGAAAGCTTCCACAGAGGACTTTGGGTTTGGGCATGTCTCGGAGAATTTTTACACTGCTCAGCAGTGCAGACTACTGGGGTGTGAATAGCAGTGTGCACCAAAGTCCTGCGCTGTAGCTCCCCTGTGTGAATGGTGTGCGCATGAACTAAACAGTTCCTAGTTTGCATTAACTTAGGGCCCTGCAAACAGGATTACGTTAGTCCAAAGTAGGAACCTTTTAGGGTATGTCTACACTACGAAATTAGGTCGAATTTATAGAAGTAGTTTTTTTAGAAATTGTTTTTATATATTCGATTGTGTGTGTCCCCACAGAAAATGCTCTAAGTGCATTAAGTGCATTAATTCGGCGGAGTGCTTCCACCGTACCGAGGCAAGCATCGACTTCCGGAGTGTTGCACTGTGGGTAGCTATCCCACAGTTCCCGCAGTCTCCACTGCCCATTGGAATTCTGGGTTGAGATCCCAGTGCCTGATGGGGTAAAAAAACATTGTCGCGGGTGGTTCTGGGTACATGTAATCAGGCCCTCCCTCCCTCCCTCCCGCTGTGAAAGCAACGGCAGACAATCGTTTTGCGCCTTTTTTCCTGAGTTACCTGTGCATATGCCATACCACGGCAAGCATGGAGCCCGCTCAGCTCATGGTCACCGTATGTCTCCTGGGTGCTGGCAGATGCGGTACTGCATTGCTACACAGCAGCAGCAACCCATTGCCTTGTGGCAGCAGACGGTGCAATAGGACTGGTAGCCGTCATCGTCGTGTCCGAGGTGCTCCTGGTCGCCTTTGTGAGGTCGATCAGGAGCGCCTGGGCAAACATGGGTGCAGGGACTAAATTAGGAGTGACTCGACCAGGTCATTCTCTTTAGTCCTGCAGTCAGTCCTATTGAACCATCTTCTGCCGAGCGGCCATGAGACGTGGATGGCTTGCAGTCCTGCACCGTCTGCTGCCAGCCAAAGATGTAAAAGATAGATGGAGTGGATCAAAACAAGAAATAGACAAGAAATAGACTAGATTTGATTTGTACTCATTTGTTCCCCCTCCCCACCCCCCCGTCTAGGGGACTCGTTCCTCTAGGTCACACTGCAGTCACTCACAGAGAAGGTGCAGCTAGGTAAATCTAGCCATGTATCAATCAGAGGCCAGACAAACCTGCTTGTTCCAATAAGAACAATTACTTAGGTGCACCATTTCTTATTGGAACCCTCCGTGAAGTCCTGCCTGAAATACTCCTTGATGTAAAGCCACCCCCTTTGTTGATTTTAATTCTCTGTAAGCCAACCCTGTAAGCCATGTCGTCAGTCGCCCCTCCCTCCGTCAGAGCAACGGCAGACAATCGTTCCGCACCTTTTTTCGGTGCGGACACCATACCACGGCAAGCATGGAGCCCGCTCAGCTCACTTTGGCAATTAGGAGCACATTAAACACCACACGCATTATCCAGCAGTATATGCAGCACCAGAACCTGGCAAAGCGATACCAGACGAGTAGGCGACGTCAGCGTGGTGACGTGAGTGATGAGGACATGGACACAGACTTCTCTGAAAGCATGGGCCCTGCCAATGCAGGCATCATGGTGCTAATGGGGCAGGTTCATGCGGTGGAACGCCGATTCTGGGCTCGGGAAACAAGCACAGACTGGTGGGACCGCATAGTGTTGCAGGTCTGGGACGATTCCCAGTGGCTGTGAAACTTTCGCATGCGTAAGGGCACTTTCATGGAACTTTGTGACTTGCTTTCCCCTGCCATGAATACCAGGATGAGAGCAGCCCTCACAGTTGAGAAGCGAGTGGCAATAGCCCTGTGAAAGCTTGCAACGCCGGACAGCTACCGGTCAGTTGGGAATCAATTTGGAGTGGGCAAATCTACTGTGGGGGCTGCTGTGATGCAAGTAGCCCACGCAATCAAAGATCTGCTGATATCAAGGATAGTGACCCTGGGAAATGTGCAGGTCATAGTGGATGGCTTTGCTGCAATGGGATTCCCTAACTGTGGTGGGGCCATGGACGGAACCCATATCCCTATCTTGGCACCGGAGCACCAAGCCGGCGAGTACATAAACCACAAGAGGTACTTTTCAATAGTGCTGCAAGCTCTGGTGGATCACAAGGGACGTTTCACCAACATCAACATGGGATGGCCGGGAAAGGTACATGACGCTCGCATCTTCAGGAACTCTGGTCTGTTTCAAAAGCTGCAAGAAGGGACTTTATTCCCAGACCAGAAAATAACCATTGGGGATGTTGAAATGCCTATAGTTATCCTTGGGGACCCAGCCTACCCCTTAATGCCATGGCTCATGGAGCCATACACAGGCAGCCTGGACAGTGGTCAGGAGCTGTTCAACTACAAGTTGAGCAAGTGCAGAATGGTGGTAGAATGTGCATTTGGACGTTTAAAAGCGCGCTGGCGCAGTTTACTGACTCAGTTAGACCTCAGCGAAACCAATATTCCCACTGTTATTACTGCTTGCTGTGCGCTCCACAATATCTGTGAGAGTAAGGGGGAGACGTTTATGGCGGGGTGGGAGGTTGAGGCAAATCGCTTGGCCGCTGGTTACGCACAGCCAGACACCAGGGCGGTTAGAAGAGCACAGGAGGGCGCGGTGCACATCAGAGAAGCTTTGAAAACCAGTTTCATGACTGGACAGGCTACAGTGTGAAAGTTCTGTTTGTTTCTCCTTGATGAAACCCCCCGCCCCTTGGTTCACTCTACTTCCCTGTAAGCTAACCACCCTCCCCTCCTCCCTTCGATCACTGCTTGCAGAGGCAATAAAGTCATTGTTGCTTCACATTCATGCATTCTTTATTCATTCATCACATAAATAGGGGGATGACTACCAAGGTAGACCAGGAGGGGTGGTGGAGGAGGGAAGGACAATGCCACACAGCACTTAAAAAGTTTACAACTTTAAAACTTATTGAATGCCAGCATTCTGTTTTTTGGGCAATCCTCTGTGGTAGAGTGGCTGGTTGGCCAGAGGCCCCCCCACCGTGTTCTTGGGCGTCTGGGTGAGGAGGCAATGGAACTTGAGGAGGAGGGTGGTTGGTTACACAGGGGCTGTAGCGGCCGTCTGTGCTCCAGCTGCCTTTGCTGCAGCTCAACCATACACTGGAGCATATTGGTTTGAGCCTCCAGCAGCCTCAGCATTGAATCCTGCCTCCTCTCATCACGCTGCCACCACATTTGAGCTTCAGCCCTGTCTTCAGCCTGCCACTTACTCTCTTCAGCCCGCCACCTCTCCTCCCGGTCATTTTGTGCTTTCCTGCACTCTGACATTGTCTGCCTCCACACATTCGTCTGTGCTCTGTCAGTGTGGGCGGACAGCATGAGCTCAGAGAACATTTCATCACGAGTGCGTTTTTTTTCTCTTTCTAATCTTCACTAGCCTCTGGGAAGGAGAAGATCCTGTGATCATTGAAACGCATGCAGCTGGTGGAGAAAAAAAAAGAGACAGTGGTATTTAAAAAGACACATTTTATAGAACAATGGGTACACTCTTTCACGGTAAACCTTGCTGTTAACATTACATACATAGCACATGTGCTTTCGTTACAAGGTCGCATTTTGCCTCCCCCCATCGTGTGGCTAACCCCTCCCCCCTCCCCGTGGCTAACAGCGGGGAACATTTCTGTTCAGCCACAGGCAAACAGCCCAGCAGAAACGGGCACCTCTGAGTGTCCCCTGAAGAAAAGCACCCTATTTCAACCAGGTGACCATGAATGATATCACTCTCCTGAGGATAACACAGAGACATAAAGAACGGATGTTGTTTGAACGCCAGCAAACATACACTGCAATGCTTTGTTGTACAATGATTCCCGAATACGTGCTACTGGCCTGGAGTGGTAAAGTGTCCTACCATGGAGGATGCAATAAGGCTGCCCTCCCCAGAAACCTTTTTCAAAGGCTTTGGGAGTACATCCGGGAGAGCCGCGAATGCCAGGGCAAATTAATCATTACACATGCTTGCTTTTAAACCATGTATAGTATTTTAAAAGGTACACTCACCAGAGGTCCCTTCTCCGCCTGCCGGGTCCGGGAGGCAGCCTTGGGTGGGTTTGGGGGGTACTGGCTCCAGGTCCAGGGTGAGAAACAGTTCCTGGCTGTCAGGAAAACTGGTTTCTCCGCGTGCTTGCTGTGAGCTATCTACAATCTCATCATCAACATCTTCCTCGTCCCCAAAACCTGCTTCCGTGTTGCCTCCATCTCCATTGAAGGAGTCAAATAACACGGCTGGGGTAGTGGTGGCTGAACCCCCTAAAATGGCATGCAGCTCATCATAGAAGCAGCATGTTTGGGGCTCTGACCCGGAGCGGCCGTTCGCCTCTCTGGTTTTCTGGTAGGCTTGCCTCAGCTCCTTAAGTTTCACACGGCACTGCTTCAGGTCCCTGTTATGGCCTCTGTTCTTCATGCCCTGGGAGATTTTGACAAATGTTTTGGCATTTCGAAAACTGGAACGGAGTTCTGATAGCACAGATTCCTCTCCCCATACAGCGATCAGATCCCGTACCTCCTGTTCAGTCCATGCTGGAGCTCTGTTGCAATTCTGGGACTCCATCATGCTCACCTCTGCTGATGAGCTCTGCATGGTCACCTGCAGCTTGCCACGCTGGCCAAACAGGAAATTGAAATTCAAAAGTTCGCGGGCCTTTTCCTGTCTACCTGGCCAGTGCATCTGAGTTGAGAGTGCTCTCCAGAGCGGTCACAATGGAGCACTCTGGGATAGCTCCTGGAGGCCAATGCCATCTAATTGTGTCCACAGTACCCCAAATTCGACCCGGCAAGGCCGATTTAAGCGCTAATCCACTTGTCAGGGGTGGAGTAAGGAAATCGATTTTAAGAGCCCTTTAAGTCAAAAAAAAGGGCTTCATCGTGTGGACGGGTGCAGGTTTACATCGATTTAACGCTGCTAAATTCGACCTAAACTCCTAGTGTAGACCAGGGCTTAGTTTGCACCTGCAGTGTCCACATGGGGGTGTTACAGCACAGCACTCTGGTGCACCCTGCTACATACCCTGTAGCCTGAACTGCAGGGGCGCCTAGGAGAGCCTGGTTTATAGAGCACCTTTTGCAAGCCTTAGAGCATTCTGTGGAATTCCAGTATACAAACAGATTGTAAGGATACCTTCTCATTACCCACGACTGAAATGCAGACACTGCTGTTTCACTCTCATAGAGTAACATTGTAAGGCTGGATCCTGCAAACATTCACATGCTTAACGTTACTACCACAAACAGTTCCATTCACTTCAGTGGAAGTACTGATGGGAGTACTCCATGCATCTGAAGAAGTGGGTTTTTTTACCCACGAAAGCTTATGCCCAAATAAATCTGTTAGTCTTTAAGGTGCCACCAGATTCCTCGTTGTTTTTGTGGATACCTCTGATAGATGGTAGCTATGGTAATACAAACAAATAATAATAATAGTAAAGTTAAGCATGTGTGTTTACAGAATTGGATCCTAAGATTCTAAACTATGGCGCAGGGTCTGTCTTTCACCATATGTCTGTACAACAGCTGGTTTGGGTTGGAAAATACTGTATCCAGTGAAAAAGATGTGAATGGAAAGACGCAGACTATAATTATCCCATGTTGAAATATGGCCATGTCCTTGGAACTAACAGCCTGACTCTTATGGAAAATGCAATGACAACAAGCGCACATGACCTCAGTTTTATGTCTCATCTGAAGAGCAACAGCTCCAAAAGGCAACCCTAAAACATCCTCACTGCATTTTCCACTTTATGCATCCGATGAAGTGAGCTGAAGCTCACGAAAGCTTATGCTCAAATACATTGGCTAGTCTCCAAGGTGCCACAAGTACTCCTTTTCTTTTTGTGAATACAGACTAACACAGCTGCTACTCTGAAACCAGTCCCCACACAGCAAGCCTGGGTTTGCCCTTCCTCAGTTACTGCAGCTGTAGAACTGAGAGATTAGCTTAGGTAAGGGGTTCTCAAACTGGGGGGTCGAGCCCCCTCAGGGGGTCAAAAGGTTATTACAGCGGGGGTCACAAGCTGTCAGCATCCACCCCAAACCCCGCTTTGCATCCAGCATTTATAATGGTGTTAAATATATTTAAAAGTGTTTTTATTTATAAGAGGAGTGGCACTCAGAGGCTTGCTATTTGAAAGGGGTCACCAGTACAAAAGTTTGAAAATCACTGGTTTAGACTGCAACACGCTTGAGGTGGGTACTATGCCTTGTTTGCATATAGGCTGTAGCCCACTGAAGCCTCTAGGTGTGTCCCAAGTGCTGAGGTCCCCATTGCAACACTTGCCCTCACTGACGAAAACGCCGCCCTGCGGCTCTCAGAAACCAGGGGGTGGAGCCGGGAGGCTAGGCCCTCAACAAAGATGGTGTTCAGGTCAGCTTCAGCGTGCCAGTTCTACGTGTAGAAGCGGAACCAATGAGTGGCAGAGAAGGAGCGGATAGCTTTCTGTGATTCGCCAGCTGTGAGGATTCAAATCAGAGGGCGAGGCTGCCGCGCGGAGCTGGGTGGTTGCACTACAGTTAGCGCCTGCCGGCTGGTGAGGAACCGCCGCCCCGAGCGTGTGAGGCGGCCAGGGTGAGTAGCGGGGTTCCCGGGGTCACCCTGTCTGGCGGGCATGGGGCCCCTCCCGGCTGACGCTGTGGGGGCGAGTACCCGCGCTGAGTGAGCCCCAGGCTAGTGGGGAGGGGTCGCCCCATCGGCTTCCCCTGTGTCGTGGTGGCGGGCCTTCCCCCCGGCCGCCGCGCCGCACTGCCCCTCCGAGACTCGGGGTCGGTGCCCGTCAGGCAGGAACCGGTCCGAGCTGGCCGGAGCAGCCCCGCGCGCTCTGATGCTGGCATCTCCCAGCACGGCTAGGCCCCGTCACCGTGGTATCGCGGCCCCGAGGGGGCGGGAAGCCCTGGCGGCGGGAGGGCGATGCCGGGTGCTGGCGATGCCTTCCACGCAGCTGGAACGTGCCCTGACTCGACTCTTCTTTGTACTGACCCTTCCTCCCCGCATCAGGCAATGGTGGATTAACCTCAGGGAGCCTCATGACCACAATAGCCGCCTCTGTCCTCAGGCGGGGTCCTGTTTGGGGAGAGCCTTGCTGTTGAACGCCCCTTTGCGTGGTGGGCATTGCTGGATTCCTGGTAGGGGAAGACAGTTGTGTTTTGGACGTCCCAGAGTGAGCCTGTACCTGTCAACGGGATGTTTAGGATCCCCTGCATGGGTGTTTTTGTCTAGAGGCATAATTGAAATTCTGTTAGATCCTTGGGTTTAAATAAACTTGTAGCTCTTTCAGTGGGATCCTAGGTTTCAGAGTAGCAGCCGTGTTAGTCTGTATTTGCAAAAAGAAAGGGAGTACTTGTGGCACCTTAGAGACTAACCAATTTATTTGCGCATAAGCTTTCGTGAGCTACAGCTCACTTCATCGGATGCATAAAGTGTAAAATGCAGTGAGGAGATTTATATCCTAATGACTCTTTCAGATACACTCCTCTTACTTAGAGGCATCTTTGCAATTGACATTGTAAATGTATGAGAAGGCTTAAGTTAGACCTTTTGAATCTCTACCTTGTGTAGAGAAAGAGTGATTTATAGTCTGGAAGAGGCACCTCCCTTTTAACTGTGGAATAGAAGAGTTGCCCAGCATTGTGGTATTTTGTTTTAAGGACATGGATTACCTTGAAATGAGCCTGTGAGAGAACTAAAATTAATTTTGACCCCTTAGGACTGCTTGGCTTCCATCTCCTGTCTCATGTTTAGGTCTGGATCTCAATGAAAGCACTGTAAATATCATATTTTAGGAAGGTGCCTGGGTGATTGATGCTTTAAATACACTGTATCAACCCTTCTAAAATGTTGTTTTGCATTTTGCCTTCTCCAGACTCTTCTCTCACCCCATATTGTCTATTATATTTTTAAGTGGTTGAAATTCTTCACTCATTCCTCTCTAAACCTGGATTATTGTACCTTTAGAAAATAACTTGGTGAATGTAGATTTTAAGTGCTACTGCCCAGGCAGCTGTACTTGCTGCCTACATACTTTTTAGGTGTTGAGGTAAAAGGCATTTAACCAGCTGAAAAACACTGTACCTCTTGAAGTTAATAATTTTATGGGGGTGGGGGGAGGAACAGTTAAATTTTAATCAAACTTTCTTTCTTAGACATCTGTACTCTATTCCTATGTAAATCAGGGTTGTATTCGCTGTTTGAGGTAATCCCATTGTTTTTAGTGGGACTGCTCTTGTGAATAAGGAAAGTAGGATTTAGACTATGTTAGGGTTCTATTTATGGTGGAATGGGTGTATCTATTTACACTTTAAGAATGCAGCTCTCATAGATGTACTGGAGGGCTTGCTAGTATACCTTTATGTTGTCCCATAAGTGTTACTGGTGAGAGAACTGTACAGTGAAGCACTAAGCACTCATGGTGAGAACAGGAATGTTCAAATACCATGTCATCGTCCAGTGGTGGACTTGTTGTTAATCCTTCTCTACTGAGAACAATCCTTCACCTGCAGAAATATGAGAGAGGCTTGCCAACTATTGAGGTGACTGCAAAGTTCCAAGAGGTGCTTGAGACACTTTTAGTTAAATAAGAAGGTTTCAGATAGTTCTGCAGAGCTGGCACAGTTTGGCTGGTGATGCAGTAATGATTTTCTGCTGCAAGAGTGCTCACTTCTGTAAGTAAACACAATTGCCACCTACATCCTATTACATAAACCTTGGAACATGGGGACCTGAATCCCAGGATTCTCTTAGGGCTGACTAGCAACATGTCAGGTGAGGTATAAATAAATGGTATCACTGTAAAGTGTGGAGCCTGTAGAAGACAAACAGATGATAGGATGGCAAAGAAAATTAGCAAACACAACTAAGGTCAGTCTGACTTAGAGTCTGACCACCAGCTAGATGGCAGGATGTTGTATGCAAGAACACAGCCAGGTTGGGCTTAGCAGAGGAAAAAGCCAAGGACAGGAATGACTGGCGGTGGTGTACTGCTTCCTATGTCTGTAAAGTTGCTTTGGGATGAGGGAATAGTAAAGTGTGCATTTCAGTTAAATGGATAGTGGGGGGAGAAAGGTCTTTGGATTCCCAATAGAGGAGCTGGCACTACTGCCTGCAGCCTGTTTGAATTTTTTTCCAACTTCCGTTGGTTGATGTGGAGGGACCCGTTGTGTAGCCAGTGATGTCATGTCTGATTGATTCTAAATTTTTTAAGTAACAAAAAATTGTACTCAATTTTTTTCTTACGCTTATTTTTATAACCACAGGAGACTTGCCCATTAAGAACCCATAAAAAGAACTGCTGCTGAAGTGATTCGAAGGACATTTAACCCACTAGTGCTCTTTATTGGTGTAATGAGATTGCTGTAGACAGTTTCTTGGTTAGTGCTTGATTCTTAAGAGGCATATCATTTTGGATATGGAACCAAAGAGTTCAGGTCTAGTCTAACCCCCTGCCAAGATGCTGAATTTTGTTGTGTCTAAAGCATCCAACACAGATAGCTATCCAGATTCCTTTTGAAAACCTCCAGTGAAAGAGCTTCCACAACCTCCCTAGGCAGTCTGTTCCATTGTCCTATTGCTCTTACAGTTTTAATCCTAAATTTTCAGCTAAATCTGCTATGCTGTAGTTTGAACCTATCACCTCTTGTCCTGTCTGTGGCAAGATAGAATTTTTCTCCATCTTTTTTTTATGGCAGCCTTTCAAATATCTGAAGACCACTATCATGTCTCCCCAGTCTCCTCTTTTTCAGATTAAACATACTCAGTTCCTTCAGCCTTTGCTCATATGGCTTGCATCCCATCCCTTTGATCATCTTTGTCACTCGCCTCTGGATCCTCTCCAGTTTCTCTATATCCTTTCTATAAAGACCAAAACTGGACGCTGTACTCCAGCTGAGGCCTAACCAGCGCTGAGTACAGTGGTACTATCACCTCCTGTGACTTGCATGCTGTGCTTCTGTTGTTGCAACCTAAAATTGCATTTTCTTTTTATGCAACAGCATTGCATTAGTGACTTGTGTTGAGGTTGTGATCCATCATAACTCCCAGATCCTTTTCAGCAGTGCTGCCGCCATGTCAGTTATCCCCCATTCTCTATTTGTGCATTTGTTTTTCTTCCCTAAGCGTAACACCTTACATTTATCTTTGTTGAATTTCATTTTGTTGTCAATAGCCCAGTTCTCCAATTTATCAAGATTACTCTGAACTTTAGCTGTATCTTCCAAAATGCTGTTAACCTCTCCAGCTTTGTGACATATGCAAATTTGATCAGTATGCTCTGTATTCCTACATCCAAAACATGAATAAAGATGCTGAACAACACCAGACCCAGAACAAATCTCTGTGGAACCTCGCTGGAGACCTCCCTTCAATCTGACACAATTCCATCAATAGTTACTCCTTGATTGTGGTTGTTTAACCAATTATGTAGCCACTTAATGGTAGTTCCACTGAGCCTGCATTTTTCCAGCTTACTTATCAGAATGTCATGTGGCACTGTGTCAAAAGCCTTGCTGAAGTCCAGGAATATGGTTATGAGAATCAGTCCACTGGAAAGCATTTCAAAACAATTCTGCTATCATATTACGCTCTTCCCTTACCCTTACTAAGAACATTTTCATGAAAATTAGATCTGAGGATTCATCTGCTTCTGATGCTGGTTTGGTATCTGAACTCGTAATCGAGGTCCAGTCCTTGCAAAGCCTTACTCCTGTAACTAAAGATTACTTGCTAATAAGGCTTTTCTGCACTGTAACACCGGTTTGACATCAGTCATGGTGAAATGAACAGAATTAAGCAGGAGAACATATGAACATTTAAAAACTGATGTCCCCCTTTCTTTTAGGTGTCCCTACTAATGAAGAGTGTAGAGTGAAAGAACAGAAATATAGAATAACATTCTTGCAGTAGAATTTTTCTTCTGAGGCATCAGCAGGTCTCTAAAGAGTTTGAATTTTCCCTGCCGAATGGAATTAAAGCATGCCTGTTCACAGTGCTTTATATGTAAACTGCTTTTACCCTTCTAATTGTGGAGGTGGTGTGTTGTGTAGCTTGGATGCCAGGACATATTACAATGTAATCATCTGCCTGTACTTGGTATTAACATATTAGCCAGAGTTCTCATAAGCATTCCAACAGAAACCTGCATTAGAGAAGTAATTTCTGCACTGCTGAGCTAGCAATTTCTGTCTTGATCATTCCTGTGATGTAACTGGTACTGCCATGGCCATCATTTTAAAAGATCTTTTCAATAAGAACAGTAATTTAAAAAATGAAGCAAAATCCAAATCTACCCAAAGATCTCCCAAGGACATTTGTTTAATTTTTTATGTATGTAGCTCTGAAACTGTATGGATAATGGTGTCCTTTGAAGAGTTATATTCTTCCTAGTCCGGAATTGGAACATTTTGTATACCTTCAAAATTATAAATTGGCAGGAAATCCCTGATTGTCTTGTTGGGGGTATGAGGCCCTACAGTATATTGCAAGTTATCTGAAGCATTGGAGTGTTTGTGGGGGTGTGTATGGGGGAAATGTAGTGGTTCTGTACAAAGCTGTCTCGACCATCTTCAATTTATGGGGACACTTGAAGACCTTTTCTTCAAGGAATAAGATCAGAAACATACAGCTGTTTGAAACTGCATTCTTGAGAGACTTTTGTATTTGGCTACAAATGTTAAGTCAGAGACTTTAGAGCACAGGTTTCTCTTAGGCTGGCAATGAATGACTCCTGTGTCTGGAGGAGTGGAAAAACCTGGATAGATCACTTTAACTCTTTTCATTTCTTGGCAGGAAGATGGAGACTGCAATGCTGAATTTACGGAATCTGTTTGATCAACTCATGCACCAGTCAGAATTTCTAAATGAAGGAAATGAATACCGTAAGTCAAGTCACAGTTAACTCATGTATGTTGTTCAATGTAAGAATAGACAACTACTAGCTCATTTCAACTTCAGCCCCGAGTACTAAAGAGCCCACTGATGGCTTTGTAGGTAGTGGTGCTCTTCCAGGTACATAGATTTGGGAGCAAACTTGGTTCATTTGCTCTGACTGGATGCTTGAAGTGACCAGCTGAACTTCTGGAAGGAATGCATCATGCTGTAGCATCCTGATTTTCTTGCACACAGAATTTCAAAGTTGGAGTTTACAAGGTTTGTAAGGTGTGTGCGCGTGTGCGTGTGTGTGGAGAGTAAGCTAATTAGTACCAAAGGAGGGGGTGAAAACCTTAGGGGGGGCCCAATAGTTAACTTTCTTCGACATGGGCCCAAGGAGAGTTTACACTGTCTGGGACTAACTGCTTCCATAAATAGCAGGGGGGAAAACACTGGCTGAAGGCAAACTTGTGAAATCTCTTCTTGCTGTAGCTTTGCAGGGTGGAACATTTATATTCCCCTTAGGGCAGTGTGAAACAGCTAAAGGAAATTGGCTTTATACAAATATTGATTTGAAAGTAAAATTATCTAGCTGAATGTAGTTGCAGCTCCGGACATCCATAATACTAATCTACATCTACTGGAGCATATTACAGCAGTTATATTTGAATCTGCTATTGAAAGTCTTTCTGGTGTACTAAGCTGTGACCATAATGTAGTCTGTCTTCATGTTACTTTAATAGCAGTAGTTTTGGCCGGACGTATGACAACTTGCCAGGAAGGTCATCTTTTTCTTTAAGCTGATATAGCATAACATATGAAACCTGGGGAGCGACTCTCTTATATTGAAGTCTACATTACATGCTAGAGACTGGATGGCCAGTAAAACAGGAATCCATGATTCTGGTATGGGGAACTGATGTAACTGCTGGGGACATCAGCTAGACCAGTGGTCACCAACAATCGACTGGTTGATTCTAGAGTTGTTAAGACAGTTGATTCACTGTTAAGACTAAGCGTCCTCTTCTCAGAGTTTATCCAGTTGGCAAAGAACTTTGAAGAGTTCAGAAAGAAGTGGCAGAAGGCAGATCATGAGCTGGCCAGGTACAAGGATCTTCTGATGAAAACAGAAACTGAGTGTAGTGCACTGGATGTGAAGCTGAAACATGCTCGCAATCAGGTGGATGTGGAGATCAAGCGAAGACAGCGAGCTGAAGCAGACTGTGAGAAGCTGGTGGGTATCATGTTACCTGTGATGTGACTTGTGTGTGGAACAGGCTTTGCCTTAATTCCATAGAGGTTCACTTAAATGAGTGTTTCCATGCTATAGATAAGTCCACTCAGAGAAGGATGTGGAAAGTTACAAAAGAGCCCTCTATGTACCTAAATGTGTTGGCACAAAAATATTAATTCCTGTACTATATTTAATAGCTATACATGTTTTCCATGGTACCATCACCTTCAAATATAACAAAATGGAAGACTCCACTGATTTTAATGACACTGGGCAATAGGAAATGGCACATGAAGCACCTTCATCTGATTAGAGTATTAGGAGTGTTCAGTGTGGTTCTGACTGCTTGAGTTCACTTTGTAGCTTCAAAGCTACATGCAGCTCTTCTGGGAGTTTAATGAGCCTGATAGGAACTCTTTTCACTCTCCTGGTCTCAGGTAGAGAGGACATAGGCAGCCTCCCACCAATGGCATGTGTGAGGCAGGAATGAAGAGAAATTCTATATTACATGGATTTGCAGAGAGCCACAAAACCATGACTACTTGCGTCACTGCAGCATTGTGAGACATCAACAAATTTCAGGAAGTTCTTTTGGGAATCTTGTGACTTTCTGTGAGGCCTTTTGCTGTAGTGTCTCTCCAGCTCTTTAGGGTTTAGTAACTATAGACATTTATAACCCTGCAGGTAGGAATTGAAGCATATTGGCAAGATTAATATGGAGTTTAATTCATCCTAATGTATTGTTTGGAAGATTCCATATTGGTTTCCTCAGCAGACTGGAATTGTTCAACTCTATAATTCTTTTGTGCGTTTCTCAGCAGTCTAAAAAGGTCTAAGCTACTTGGATTTATGAAGACAATAACTGGCACCTAATAAGACCTCAATAAATTGTTTTCTATTGCAAGAGAGTATAGCCTTCATTTGAATAGCGATTTAATTCAGAAGAATCTCACTGCTGCTACTTTAAATTGAGTTTGTTACCTGTTGGAAGCTATGACACCAGTTTCTGCTTTATGGGCTTTTAATATGGTGTTGGAGTAGCAAACTTCCTCAAAGCCTACCTGCATTAGCTGTATTAAATGTCTTATGGTCTGCCTGTCTCCCATAAATCTGAAGTGAAGCTTTCTCCCCTAGCTACAGCTGATGTTTTCCGCTTTACAGGAGCGGCAGATCCAACTGATTCGGGAGCTACTGATGTGTGATGCATCTGGAAGCATTCAGCTAAGTGAAGAACAGAAATCTGCCCTGGCCTTCCTTAACAGGCCTCACCTTTCCACTGGAGGTTCTGGGAACAGAAGGTAGGGAAGGTAGCAACTTGACCATAAGGGAAACAACTGATTAGCACAAATACTTACTCTTGGATATCTGCTCCCTAGATTTACAGTAATCTTTGACTTTGGTAGAGATTTTTGACTTTTCCTTTGCAATACCCCAAAGCTATCAGCTTTTTTCTCCTGTGATCCTGTATTCCAGGATCTTTCACATGACCTCTTCCTCAAAGTGATCTAATGCATAACATAAATTATTTTAGTTTGAAAAATTTGGAACTTTAACTGTTCTTATCGAAAGCTATAAGAATTTCATATTTCTCACTAAATCTAATTAAAGCAGGTAATTGCATTTACAAGTTACAAGTTTTTGATATCCTCTCAAAATCATTACAAAAATATATTTCTGCTATATCCTTTGAGACTGAATACAGTGATCCAGATGAGGTCATGTCACTGATTTATATAATGGCACTGAAATATTCCTTATAGTAGAAATAAGGGGGCTCAAGAGGCACTAAAATGATTGCAAAAATCATTATTATGTTTATACTACATTAGTGCTACATTCATAGCATCAAGGTCTTGCCTTGTTCCTAACTGGAATACATAGCTATTGCCTGGTCAGTAAACTTGCCCTGGAATCATGAGGTCAACTGGAAGTGAAACCCACAGACTAATAGGTTTTTTACTTTACTTCTTAGACTTTCAACAATAGATGAATCTGGCTCAATTCTATCAGACATCAGCTTTGACAAGACTGACGAGTCACTGGTAATGTAACTCCAAACATTGAGAATTATCTGTCTTTACTCTCCATATTGTTTCAGCAGCTCATTGTCTTGCAATATCAACCATAAAAACACTGCACTGCTAAGCAAAGTTAAATAGTGTCCTTATATGTTGATTCTCCTTACAGACCTATGATATGAGTGTTCTAATTTAGCGTTCTAATCAGTGTGGGGGGGTGTGATACCACAAGATCAGGTTTCTAGTCTCTAGTTACCATTCTGTCTACAGAAACCGAGTACTGTGATGTTATAACTAGGGATTCACGTCTGGTGTGGAATGGCAAAAAATCCTAACAGGCTTCAAGACAAAGTTTGTTAAGTTTATGGAGGGAATGGTATGATGAGATAGCCTACACTGGTATGTAGTGATCTGCAACTGCTAGCAGCATATATCTCCAATGGCTGGTAATAGGATACTAGATAGGGAGGCCTCTGAGTTACTGCAAAGAATTCTTTCGCAGGTGTCTGGCTGGTGTGTCTTGCCTACGTGCTCAGCGTCTAACTGCCATATTTGGGGTTGGGAAGGAATTTTCACCTGGGTCAGATTGGCAGAGACCCTGGGGGGGTTTCACTTTCCTCTGTAGCAGGGGTGGCCAACCTGAGCCTGAGAAGGAGCCAGAATTTACCAATGTACCAAAGAGCCACAGTAATATGTCCGCAGCCCCCCCACATTTCAGTGCTCTACCACCAAGCTTTGGAAGTGTCCCGTCCCATGTCTCCTCCCCCCCCCATCAGCAACCTGCCCACTGGCAACCCCACCAATCAGCGCCCTCCCCGCACCTCCTGATCAGCTGTTTCATGATGTGCAGGAGGCTCGGAGGGGGAGGAGCGAGGGCATGGCAGGCTCAAGGGAAGGGGTGGAGTGGGAGCAGGGCCTGTGGCAGAGCCAGGGGTTGAGCAGTGAGCACCCCCTGGCACATTGGAAAGCTGGTGTCTGTAGCTCCAGCCCGGAGTTGGTGCCTATACAAGGAGTTGCATATTAACTTCTGAAGAGCCGCATGTGGCTCCGGAGCCACAGGTTGGCCACCCCTGCTAGTCTGTAGCGTGGGGGCAGTGATCACTTGCAGGTTTAAACTAGTGTAAATGGTGGATTCTCTGTAACTTGAAGGCTTTAAAAGATGATTTAGGGACTTCAGTAACTGAGCCTGAGGCTAGGGGCCCATTACAGGAATGGGTGGCCTGCAATGTGCAGGAGGTCAGACTAGAGGATCATGATGGTCCCTTCTGGCTGAGCCTTAGTAATTCCAGTATGAAATTTAAAGGGAGCAGTGAGTGTAAGAAATGACTAATGAGGGGTGGAGGAGGTAGTAGAGGCCAGTGAGAATTCTGAACCTCTGTTTCTATCCCTGCTATCAGAATCTTAATGAGCACAGAGGTGAGGGAACTGCAGGGAAGCTGACTTCCCTGGTTATAACCCTTCAGAAATCACAAATGGAGCCAGAGGAAACACTAGATTCATAACTGGATGATAAGATGAACCTGTATTATATTTGTCCTAAGCTCGCTGCTCCACCGTTCTTTAAAATTGGTTTAATGAAAGACATGGCTAAAGTCTGAAAGATATTTGCAGTATGCTAACAATACTTTGTCCTACCTATAGGATTGGGATTCCTCTTTGGTGAAGGCTGTCAGACTGAAGAAAAGAGAGAAACGGGTATGTTACATTCTTTCCTGTTAAGTGGTTGGAGCAGTCAGGATTAACCATAGGTAGCACTGTGGCTACATGTGGTAGTTCAGCTATTATAATAGACACTCTGATCTGGTGGTCACTGTCCAAGCTTAGTCAGATCAGACCACCCAGAAATGCACTCTAATCTGCACCATGGGCAAGAGATGGAAGGCTTCTTCTGACTTAGTTTATAGAACTGGACTATCTAGATGAATAAATCCTTAATTCTTTGCATCCAAAAATTCATCACTATTGTGTGGATTCAGATGAAAGCTTTGGAAGTAACTTTCACTTGTCAGCTGGAGATGATGGAGTGAATTTCCACATCCCATTCTAGTCTCACCTGTAGCTTACAAGCGGAAGTTACTTGGAGTGAAGCTTCTTGGTGGATCTACTGCATCATTCTGGTAACATGAAATAGGGGGAAATCAAAGTTAGGTGTTTCCATTATAATAGTGGGCTCAGGATTTGTCCTACTACCCTGCAGTCAGCATGTGGGTTGGGTAGGGAAGGGGGACTGAACCATCAGAAGAGATGACTGTCTTATTGGGGGAGGATTTGGTATTTGCTCCGTGTTTTCCAATAGCATTCCTCATGTTGAAGGGGGAAAATTACTTCCCCTGAAGGTCTTGGTGGTAGAGCACTGAGTTGGCCAGTCACAGTTCTTGGGAAGAATGTGTGCTAAATCATTTCTACTGGTCAGTTAGGCTGCCTTATTTCACAAGTCTTCATATCCTTCCTAAATAGAAATCATTATGGACTTCAATATCTGCAAACACTGCAATGGAATTTACCCCAGACCTTCAGGAAATGCATTGTGATGCTCTAGGTTTGACACCCCCAATCTTGTTTAACACACATTTTCTTTTCAGCGCTCTTCCAGACAGTTCATAGAAGGCCCTCCAGGTCCTTTAAAAAAAACCCGATCAATTGGCTCCACAGTGGACCAGGTATGTAAACCCAGCTGAGTTTGTGTGCATCTAAAATCTGTTGTCAGAGGTGGCTGTATTTGTGTAGCCCCCAAATGCAGTAGGATACTCTTTTTGAAATTAGAGCTAGTATAACAGTTTCACAGGACAGCATCTCATGGAGTCACTGCTAATGCCAGTCACATAATTTGGAAATTATCTTCCTTTTCTGTACCTCTGGCATTTGACACAAGATTAAATTAGACATCTGGTTAAGTTGTACACATTAATGCAATATAATTGATCTGCTGGGGCCAATAAAAGCTATATATCCCTTGCCACATCATATTGCCATCACTAATCATATAGCTCTTTCATTTCAGGGAAACGAGTCTATAGTTGCAAAAACGACACTTATGGTCCCTAATGATGGTGGCCCAATTGAAGCTATCTCCACTATTCAGACTATACCTTATCATCTCAGAAGCCGGAGGAAGACAGGTAGGTACATGTATGTCTGCAGGCTGTCCCTTATCCTGGTTTTAACGCACAATGCTGTTACTGGTCATTAATTCTCATGAATCTTTATTTGCCTGTCTCTGCAGACAGTGATAGAAATGGGGGTGATTATGTTGAAAAGTTATTTTGAAAAAGGGTAGTCTGAGGGATCTTAATGGCTACTAGTAAAGTTAACAGCAAAGACCAGAACTTGTTTGCTGAACCACACTTCACAATGACCAACTTCACAATAAATAAACTAGGCACACAGTTTTTCTCTGCCATCTCTTTATTTGTTAAATCTAACTGGGCTAGTAAGTGTTAATATCTAGGAGAGGAGGATGAAGTAAGGAGGATGGAAACAAAATTCCAAGAAAATCTTTGTTCCCTCCACCTGCTGCTTCCCATTTCTCCTATAATTAGCATTAAACTGGTATCTTGAAAGCTAGTAATCAAATAATAGTCTCTCTCAGGTGTCCTAATCCTGGCTATTGGGGAAACTCTAAATTTAGCTTGTTCTTTAAAAAGAATAAACCTCTCTTTGAAAGTTGGGTTACAGAAGGATCTTTAAATGGGATCAAGGCAAAAGAAAAAACTAAACATGGGGGCATTTTCCTTTCAGACCCTCTGAAACAGACCATAGTTATTTCAAGCCCAGAGAAAATCAAACTGAAAGACAAAAGCTGAACTTCTTGCTTTTAGCCTTCTCTTCCTGGCCGTCTCCAAATAAATGACTTTAACCGCTAAAACTTCTTTCATAAATCTTCTGTGTGGAGGTATTCTGATCAATGCAACGCAGGGAGTGGGGGGGGTTCTAGCATTGCTTTTATATATTCATAAGCAAAGTAATAGCTCGAAGTTTTGTATACTAGAGTGATTAGAGGTAACTCAATGTGTATCCAATATAAGAACTATGTGCCTGTATTAATGCTTATTCTCTCAGTTAACTCAAGATGTGCTGCTCCTGGGCAATAATAATTGAAGCTTGTTGCCCTTTATTCTCTGATTTTAATTGCTTTCAAAAGTAACATGGCAAGCTTTCAGTTTTAACACACTAATACACCATACTTCTTGTTTGGCTTTGGAAAGCATGTCTGCAAGAGTGATTGCCTGTGAGATAGAAAGGAACACAAGACTGCATAATTAACCATTAATTGCCAGTTGTATCTTGTAACAGCCTCTGCTGGATGCACTACCTTTGGCATAACACAGATGCCAGGTGCAACTGGTAGTACTTGTTAGGCCATGGATATCTCTGTCATTCACAATAATCTCCTGCCGGTTCCAGGACACTTGTCTCAATCATTATATAGTCTTTATACTGAAAACAGAAGACTGGAAAATTATTCTACAGATCTCTCTCTCTCTTTTTTCAGCCAGTTTACAGCCCTGGAATAGTGACTCGAGCTTGGGCAGTAGGCAACTGGAACCCAGATCTGAAACTGATGGATCTAACACTCCTCAGAGCAATGGGGGGATGAGGCTGCATGAATTTGTATCAAAGACGGTATGTGTACAGGCAGTAGGAACTTGAGCAGCTCTCCCCTTTCAGTTCTCTTGTGGGTGGATTATAGTCAGTCCTGAAAGAGATTCACTGGACCTACTGCTGTACATCCCTCTTAGTGCAGGCTGGTGCACAGTGTCAGTTATCAATCTGATGTTGCCAGTTTCAGCTCTGGGCTCTGACCCGGAGTCCTCAGCTATGCCCTGGAATATATGCAGGCAGAGCCGTCCCTTGGGTATGGCGAATCAGGGTGAAGTGGGGAGGTGAGGCTAGAGGCAGGTGAATGTGGTGAGGAGGTGAGCGGGCGGGTGGAGGACCCCCCCTACCAGAACCTCCACCTCCCTCCAGCACCACCACCACCACCTCCCTCTCACCGCCTGCCGCGGATCAGATGTTTCATGGTGTCAGGAGGCGCTGAGGGGGGAGGAACAAGGGCATAGCGTGCTCGGGGGTGTGTGTGTGGAATTGGGTGGGGGTGAGGCCTTGGGGGAAAGGGTGGAGTGGGGATGGGGCCTGGGCAGAGCCAGGGTTGGGGGGAGCACCCCCTGGCAGATAGGCTCCGAGTTTCTAATGTCTTGGGCCCTGCACCCCCCTAGATACTGCCCTGTAGGCAGGCATATATCTTTTAGTTTCTGCTGTGAAAGACCTCTTGTACTGCTATGCTGAAGTTTAACAGCTGACAGTTAAGCCCTTGAGATCCAGAGTTTAAACTTCTCATGCATGTCCCAGTGACTGTAACAGATGTCATGATGGCTGGAACTAAGAAGGTAAAATAAAGGAGCAGGGTTTGCTAGAAGCAAAATCACCAACCATTGACAAGGGCCTATTTAACTTCCAACCCCATTATTCTTTCTACGAATTTGACATGATGGTATCTGTGCTTTGCCATCAATATAGAACAAGACACTCATTCAATATACCTGTGCAGCTAAACTGTATCTGTTGTTTTGTTGCATTATTACCACTTCCTCACACACAGGCTCTTTATTTCCAGGTTATCAAACCAGAGTCATGTGTTCCATGTGGAAAGCGGATAAAGTTTGGGAAACTGTCCCTAAAGTGCAGGGACTGCCGTGTGGTGACTCACCCAGAATGTCGGGACCGCTGTCCCCTTCCCTGCATCCCAACGTTAACAGGAACTCCTGTCAGAATTGGAGAGGTATGGCTTTATGTGAGATGAGCTTTAAACCCTGTAGCTGCCAACAACAAATGGGCTAATGCCCATTTGTGAGAACTAGACCTTGCTTAAGGACTCCAGGAATCTTATATACTGGTTAACTTGTTGCTGCATTATGTGGATTGTCTGCTTTATTACAGATCTAATAGAAATACATAAATGAGACTGTTAAATAAAGCCAAGAATAGTAGGAATGTGGGTTTTTTGGAGGGAGGAGAATTGTATGTGGTGGTTCTGAAAGTATGTGGTGGAGGCATTTTGTTCTGATTTTGCAAGCGGTCACAAACTATTTCTCGCTCTGCATGTATCAGTGTTTCCAGTGCAGCCTCATCTGTCAACTGAAGTTATTGGCAAAGTTATTTTGCTTAAATTGGAGCCTTAAGATGTTTTCAGATTGGTGAATGATGGCACAGCTAAGCTTGTCTTTAGGCGTCTCCTGCTTGTTTCAGGCTAGATCCCTCTTTTTTGGCCACTCACAGTAGTAGTCCTTCCGTTTGCTATAAAGAGCTGAATGCAGTCTAGACATTTCTAGTGGACTTAAGATCCTGATATATAGGTGCCAGAGTATCTGATTTATTAAATGTTAATATTACTTGCCCTCCTTTCCCTTCATATCTGCTGCGTGGTCCATTCTCCACTGGCCTGTGAAGCAGGAGTCTTTTGCCCAAGCTTCTAGTGTATGGTAAGACATGTTGCACCTGTGGAGTTAAGTGAAACTCAGTTCTTGGCTCTCCATTTCCTATAGAGTAAGAATGTGTTGTATGGAGGATTTCTGGGTAGATACTGTTTAGCTCTCTACCAGACTACATAGTGTTTGTCCTCTCTTTGTACCCATGGCACCTACCTCTGTGGGTCTGGGGAATGAGAATCTAGTGACTATTCCTAAGCTTATATCTGATGGTATCTCCTGAGCACTTCCAGTGTCCTGAAGCTTGTAAATGTCAATGTTGCAAAATCAGCCTCTTCCTTCTTTTAGGGGACGCTGGTGGACTTTGTGCCCATGACTCCGCCAATGATTCCTTCCATTATAGTTCATTGTGTGAATGAGATTGAGCAGCGGGGGCTACGTGAGGTAAGAATCACCTGAGATCAGTGGGGGTGCTAGTGAAATGAATTTGGCTGTGATATTAGAGCCACAGTTGGTTAACCTGAGGATCTCTTGTTTATGATGCTGTAGATGTACACAGTGCTGTTCAATACATGAGTCATGATGAGCAAGTTACAGTCCCTACTCAGAGATCTCACAGTTTACAATGGGGACAGGAGACTGCTTTTACTGAAGAATCTAGACTTTGCCTTCTCAAGATGTTTGGGCAGGTGAAGTCCTGACTTTAGGCATTGCTCTCTAACAGACAGGCCTATACCGAATTTCTGGCTGTGACCGGACAGTGAAAGAGCTGAAAGAGAAGTTCCTTCGAGGGAAGACTGTGCCCTTGCTCAGCAAAGTGGATGATATCCATGCCATCTGTGGCCTTCTTAAAGACTTCCTGCGCAGCCTAAAGGAACCCATTCTCACATTCCGGCTAAACAAAACTTTTATGGAGGCAGCAGGTGAGGCGAGCCAAATGCCATTGGCAGCTGTCGTGCCTGAGGGAACATTCTCAGACAGATCCATCTGAATTGGCAGTCCTTCTCGGGTATGAATGTATTGGCAGTACTGAGTATACTGTAAAGAGATCATAGAATCATAGAATATCAGGGTTGGAAGGGACCTCAGGAGGCCATCTAGTCCAACCCCCTGCTCAAAGCAGGACCAATTCCCAATTAAATCATCCCAGCCAGGGCTTTGTCAAGCCTGACCTTAAAAACTTCTAAGGAAGGAGATTCTACCACCTCCCTAGGTAACGCATTCCAGTGTTTCACCACCCTCCTAGTGACAAAGTTTTTCCTAATATCCAACCTAAACCTCCCCCACTGCAACTTGAGACCATTACTCCTTGTCCTGTCATCTTCTACCACTGAGAATAGTCTAGAACCATCCTCTTTGGAACCACCTCTCAGGTAGTTGAAAGCAGCTATCAAATCCCCCCTCATTCTTCTCTTCTGCAGACTAAACAATCCCAGTTCCCTCAGCCTCTCCTCATAAGTCATGTGTTCCAGACCCCTAATCATTTTTGTTGCCCTTCGCTGGACTCTCTCCAATTTATCCACATCCTTCTTGTAGTGTGGGGCCCAAAATTGGACACAGTACTCCAGATGAGGCCTCACCAATGTCGAATAGAGGGGAACGATCACATCCCTCGATCTGCTCGCTATGCCCCTACTTATACATCCCAAAATGCCATTGGCCTTCTTGGCAACAAGGGCACACTGTTGGCTCATATCCAGCTTCTCGTCCACTGTAACCCCTAGGTCCTTTTCCGCAGAACTGCTGCCTAGCCATTCGGTCCCTAGTCTGTAGCTGTGCATTGGGTTCTTCCGTCCTAAGTGCAGGGTCCTGCACTTATCCTCATTGAACCTCATCAGGTTTCTTTTGGCCCAATCCTCCAATTTGTCTAGGTCCCTCTGTATCCTATCTCTGCCCTCCAACGTATCTACCACTCCTCCCAGTTTAGTATCATCTGCAAATTTGCTAAGAGTGCAATCCACACCATCCTCCAGATCATTTATGAAGATCATTATTATCATTATTGTATCATTATATATGATATATATATATATATATATATATATATATATATATATATATATATATATATATATATATATATATGATATATATAATAATATGTATAATTATTGAACAAAACCGGCCCCAGGACCGACCCCTGGGGCACTCCACTTGACACCGGCTGCCAACTAGACATGGAGCCATTGATCACTACCCATTGAGCCCGACAATCTAGCCAACTTTCTACCCACCTTATAGTACATTCATCCAGCCCATACTTCTTTAACTTGCTGACAAGAATACTGTGGGAGACAGTGTCAAAAGCTTTGCTAAAGTCAAGAAACAATACATCCACTGCTTTCCCTTCATCCACAGAATCAGTAATCTCATCATAGAAGGCGATTAGATTAGTCAGGCATGACCTTCCCTTGGTGAATCCATGCTGACTGTTCCTGATCACTTTACTCTCGTCTAAGTGCTTCAGGATTGATTCCTTGAGGACCTGCTCCATGATTTTTCCGGGGACTGAGGTGAGGCTGACCGGCCTGTAGTTCCCAGGATCATCCTCCTTCCCTTTTTTAAAGATTGGCACTACATTAGCCTTTTTCCAGTCATCTGGGACTTCCCCCGTTCGCCACGAGTTTTCAAAGATAATGGCCAATGGCTCTGCAATCACATCCGCCAATTCCTTTAGCACTCTCGGATGCAACTCGTCCGGCCCCATGGACTTGTGCACGTCCAGCTTTTCTAAATAGTCCCTAACCACCTCTTTCTCCACAGAGGGCTGGCCATCTACTCCCCATGTTGCGATGCCCAGCGCAGCAGTCTGGGAGCTGTCCTTGTTAGTGAAGACAGAGGCAAAAAAAGCATTGAGCACATTAGCTTTTTCCACATCCTCTGTCACTAGGTTGCCTCCCTCATTCAGTAAGGGGCCCACACTTTCCTTGGCTTTCTTATTGCCAACATACCTGAAGAAACCCTTCTTGTTACTCTTGACATCTCTTGCTAGCTGCAGCTCCAGGTACGATTTGGCCCTCCTGATTTCATTCCTACATGCCCGAGCAATATTTTTATACTCTTCCCTGGTCATATGTCCAATCTTCCACTTCTTGTAAGCTTCTTTTTTATGTTTTAGATCTGCTAGGATTTCACCATTAAGCCAAGCTGGTCGCCTGCCATATTTACTATTCTTTCGACTCATCGGGATGGTTTGTCCCTGTAACCTCAACAGGGATTCCTTGAAATACAGCCAGCTCTCCTGGACTCCTTTCCCCTTCATGTTAGTCCCCCAGGGGATCTTACCCATCTGCTCCTTGAGGGAGTCAAAGTCTGCTTTCCTGAAGTCCAGGGTCCGTATCCTGCTGCTTACCTTTCTTCCCTGTGTCAGGATCCTGAACTCGACCATCTCATGGTCACTGCCTCCCAGATTCCCATCCACTTTTGCTTCCCCCACTAATTCTTCCCTGTTTGTGAGCAGGAGGTCAAGAAAAGCTCCCCCCCTAGTTGGTTCGTCTAGCACTTGCACCAGGAAATTGTCCCCTAAACGCTTTCCAAAAACTTCCTGGATTGTATATGCACCGCTGTATTGCTCTCCCAGCAAATATCAGGAAAATTAAAGTCACCCATGAGAACCAGGGCGTGGGATCTAGTAGCTTCTGCGAGTTGCCGGAAGAAAGCCTCATCCACCTCATCCCCCTGATCCAGTGGTCTATAGCAGACTCCTACCACTACATCACTCTTGTTGCTCACACTTCTAAACTTAATCTAGAGACACTCAGGTTTTTCTGCAGTTTCGTACCGGAGCTCTGAGCAGTCATACTGCTCCCTTACATACAGTGCTACTCCCCCACCTTTTCTGCCCTGCCTGCCCTGATCTTCCATCCTACTGCAGATCTACCTCTACAACCCTGCCTGGTGTTAGTGAAGTATCTCATCCAGGTCTTTGACAAACTTTCTCTGATCAGTAATCTGCCTTGCTGCTGCAGCTATCTCATTCTGTGGATTTTATCATGTAGGCTGCTAACATTAGGTGGATACTCACTCTCTAGATCCCATATTTTTAGATTAATCCTTAAATAATTCCATGTTTTGATTTTTGGAACTAATCAATAGTCCTGGTAGTCAGTATCCTGTGCAGGAATGGTGCACAAGTTTAGTGCAGTCTTGAAGCTATTCTAACATTTGTACAGAAAATCTTTGAAATCAGTGTCCAACAGAGAGATCACAATACAGTGCTGTTCACCAGAGGATTTCAAAGCATTTTACACACATTAAGCCTCATAACACAAAACCTCTGAGACACTGGTATTAGCCCCATTTTAGACAAGGAAACCACGGCACAGGTGTTTAAATGACTTGCTCAAGGTTAGACAGTATCAGTGTTAGAATTAGAACTCAGGAGCATGGGACCCAGAATCTTAACACTCTCCAGCACTGTGATGGAACATACTACTGTCTGAGGAAAATGGTCCCATAGGCCTCTCTAATCGCTTTCTTTTTTTATTTAAAGAAATTCTGGATGAAGACAACAGTGTGGCTGCCATGTACCAGGCTGTTGGTGAACTCCCTCAGGCTAACAGAGACACACTCGCTTTCCTCATGATTCATCTTCAGAGGTGGGTTCAGCCAGGTTAGGAGTTCTGGAAATGGGGGAAAAAGAGATGATGCTGTAGTTCTGTTTCTACAGGGGTTGAGTGACAGGGGAGTCTTTACCTGGGACTGTTTGCAAATTCACATATAATTGACATCAGCTTACATATCAGGGCTTTCTATCTGTGAACAAAATTTACTCAATGTCCTTTTCTTTTTCTTTCTTTCTTGTCTAGAGTGGCTCAGAGCCCAGACACTAAAATGGACATCACCAACCTGTCCAAAGTCTTTGGTCCCACAATAGTTGCCCATGCTGTGCCAGATCCTGACCCCATGACACTCTTGCAGGACACTAAACGACAACCCAAGGTAGGTGATTAGCAATGACACCTTGAGGTAGAATGTGGATGTAAGACACATGAAGTGTCCTGTTAAAGAATCTGATTATACTGGCACCTGGGGGGCTGTTGTCCTCTGGCCCATCTGATACCACTTTTATGCTGAATGAGTTGTAGGTTTCTGGTACAGTGGGGAATTGTGTGCTAAAGTGTATTTCTGTAGGTGGTAGAGCGGCTGCTGTCACTGCCAGTGGAATACTGGAGCCAGTTCATGATGGTGGAGCAAGAAAACATTGACCCAGCGCATATAATTGAAAACTCCAATGCCTATTCCACTCCTCGAACACCAGATGTTAAAGGTAGCCCTGGAATGTTGCTCTATCAGATCTTCAACTATGGTCAAACATCCACTCTAACTAAAACAATGACCTCGGATCAAAGCCTTTTGTTAGATTGTGTTGGAACAGGCTTGCCAAACTGCATAATTCCTCCTCCTACTCTTCCACCTTAGTTACCATACAGCCTTTGATACTGATGGTCATGCCTCTTTATCGCTGATATGGCATTTCAAGTGCTGTAGCCATGTTGGTTCCAGGATAATAGAAAAACAAGTGGGGTGAGGTAATATCTTTTATTGGACCAACTGGTGAAAGAGAAGCTTTCCAGCTACACAGTGTAGCTTGAAAGCTTGTCTTTTTCACTAACAGAAGTTGGTCCAACAAGAGATTATCTCACCCATCTCATCTCTCTAATGGCATTTCAAAGCAGGCATTCTTTGGTCCGTTTTACCCACCTCCCAGCCTCAGGAGGAGTCTTACTTTTTCACAGTGAGGACATAACATTTTGCTCTTAGTCCCCAGCCTAGGCCTTAACTGTAACCATTCACTGTGATAACCAAGCATCTGTAACACCTGCTGCCTTCAGTGCTGCAAGTCTGAATGTCAAGCTACGAAGAAGCTTTAAAGAGTTAAATATCTAGCTGTGGCATTGTCAATTGGTGCGATGTTACCAGGGCATTTCTGGGGGGAATGGAGTCGGAAGTAGCTTATGACAGGAAAGACAAGCTTCTCTCAAACTTCAGCAAACCTAGTGGAAGACTAACACATTTTTACGTACGTGTACTAAGCAGTGACTCCTGCTTCACTTAGCTTTGCTGTTGAGCCTCTCTATTTTTATAGAACATATTGGGCCAGTTCTGCTGTTTTCACTTGTGTAAATCTGGAGTCCCATCATGGACTTCAGCAGAGTTATCCTGATTTACCGTATGTCAACGGGGCAAAATATAATCCCATTACCTTAGTTTAAGAAGAAACGTTGTATGTGAGTTATCGTGTGCCTGTTCTAATATGAAAAGGAGTACTTGTGGCACCTTAGAGACTAACCAATTTATTTGAGCATAAGCTTTTGTGAGCTACAGCTCAGAGCTACAGCTGTAGCTCATGAAAGCTTATGCTCAAACAAATTGGTTAGTCTCCAAGTGCCACAAGTACTCCTTTTCTTTTTGAGAATACAGACTAACACGGCTGCTTCTCTGAAACCTGTTCTAATATGACTCTTGTTTCCTCTGTCGGAAGTGAGCATGCTGGGTCCCCTCACTACTCCAGAACAGCAACTGATAAAGACTCCTTCGTCTAGCTCCCTGTCCCAGAAGGTCCGATCTACGCTCAGCAAGACTACCCCGAAGTAAGTGGCGCTGCGTACTTTGGGATAGTAAAATCAAATGCTACGGCCATGTCTACACTAGAGAACTTACAGTGGCACAGCTGTACCAATGCAGCAGCACTGCTGTAAGATCTGTTTGCATTTGGAAAGGAAGATGTCTGTCTGTATCTGTACAGGTTTTTTCATGCAGTTGATAGATTTCCACTCCATACGGCTAAATGCAGTGCCTTGCATAATGACAGGTTTCAGAGTAACAGCTGTGTTAGTCTGTATTTGCAAAAAGAAAAGGAGTACTTGTGGCACCTTAGAGACTAACCAATTTATTTGAGCATAAGCTTTCGTGAGCTACAGCTCACTTCATCGGATGCACACAGTATGCATCCGATGAAGTGAGCTGTAGCTCACGAAAGCTTATGCTCAAATAAATTGGTTAGTCTCTAAGGTGCCACAAGTACTCCTTTTCTTTTTGCAAATACAGACTAACACGGCTGTTACTCTGAAACCTGCTGTAAGATCGATTGTGTAGCCGCTCTATGCCGATGGGTGAGAGCTCTCCTGTCAGCATAAAAAAACCAGCACCTCAAGTGGTGGTAGCTATGTTGGCAGGAGAAGCTGTTCACCCCAGCGCATCTGTCGGTGTAACATATGTCGTTCAGGGAGGTGCTTTTTTCACACCCCTGAGTGACATAAGTTATACAGGCAAAAGTGGTAGTGTAGACAATCTGAGCTACTGTCTCAGTCCAAATAATATCATACACTATATTTGAGTGTTTATATACCAGAGAGCACAAACAAAACCTCCTCCCCCCCCCCCCCCCATTTGAAAGTGTCTTCTTTCCCCATTGGTCCTTCTGGTCAGGTGCCAACTAGGTTAATTGAACTGATTAACCTCTTACAGGTAAGTGATTCTGTACCCCTGACCAGGAGGGATTTTATGTTACTGCATACATAAAGGTTGTTACCCTTCCCTTTTGTATTTATGATGGTGGGTTTTTTTATAAGAGACTAATCAACTGCTTACTGCGGTGGCGAGGGGCACTACTCCATGGGTGGGGTAGAATATATGGCAGAGAACTAAAGGGGTTGAGAAAGTTACAGGGGCTTGGATCTGCCCTTCCTCAATGCAAACTTCATAACATGCTCCTCCGTGGCTCTTAGTGCAGCTGGTCAGAGGGACAGCTTATGTGTACAGGTCCAAGCTTCTCTCCCTAGCTTCCATGGCACTAAGTTAAACCGAATGCCTGTACTTCAGACTCTAGGAACCAACAAAAGGCAGCTGCATCATAAGTAGTATGTGACATCGTGAGCAGGGAGGGGGGACCACAAACAAATCAAAGTCAAAAAGGAGTGTTAAAAAAGCACAGAATGGTGAAAAAAGATGTCACTGTACATGTAGAGGTGCTAATTCACTAGTCCATCACAAGGAGGTGCTCTAATGGCAGGGCTGGGAATTATTGCTTTAGAACAGATCCTTACCATTTCTGTTTGTTTAGATTTGGGAGCAAAAGCAAGTCAGCAACCAACCTTGGACGCCAGGGATACTTCTTTGCCTCTCCTATGCTGAAGTAAAATGGACATGGAGTTTCAGCCCTTTTATAACGTTTACAGCCCACACATGCATGACTACAATAAAGGACTAACTGCCCTTCACTACTCTCAGCAGCCTGTTTACTAGGGTGTAATCTTATGACTTTTGTTTTTAGCTTAATTGAGATTTTTAATCGAGTTTTATTGTGCAATGTGTATTATTAAATATTTAGTGCTATATTACATCTAGCATTAGCAAGAAAAGTAACTGGCAAGATCTAGTCAGTATGTTAGCGCAAATTGCCACAAAAATGTTTTAATTTGGAAAATATATATCTTTCAATGGGAAGCTGGCCTCCATCTGTTTAAGAGCACCTTATTGGAGTTCCATTTAAACACTTTTTGAAAACTATAAGGCAGCGTTTTGCACCAGCAGTAATCCTACCTTGTTCCAGGAGAACTAGCATAATCCTTTGGGGAAAGAGTACAAATCCTGTCTATTGAGAAGCAGTGAATGCTGAGGAACACTTGTTCTTCCTTTTGCAAGTCTATTTTTAGTGAAGCCAGTGACTTTAGAAAGTGAGAACTCTTAAAACTTGGCCACGTGAAAAATTACAAAAACCAGTGTTCCATAACGCACCTAAACCTGCCATAAATCTTGAGACTTATTTGTGTACTATAAAGTGGCTCAGCCTGTAAATATGGTACTGAAGTTTGTATCTATCTTGAGTACAGGCCAGTAATTTTGGCCTCGGCTTCTACAAAAGTGAGTTTGGTTTGTTCTTAATGAATTGCCACTTGGTATATGACTTATACAGCAGAACTACATTAAAAATATCTGCTGTCTGTAAAGAAAAGTTTTATAGATAAGACTGTCTGCAGATACTAGCACAAAGAATTATTGGATTAGTACTGTGGGTGCTTTTAAAAATTGTACTACCCTTCTTGATTTTTGGGATGGACATGTTTGTTAATGACAGTTTTCCAAATTCCAGGATATGAGAGGGGATGCTAATTTACCTAGCCCAATGTTGCACCAGAAGACTTGTTAAACATGTACCAATGCTTCTAAACATTGCTTCTCTGTGTTAAGTTCCTGGAAACTGAACTGTACTGACTTCTGCCTATAAGAATCATGTACAGTTGGTATATCTGAAAAAAGTAAAATAACAGTTTTCTAATGAGGCCCTGGTTGCTTTGTATTTTGGCTAATGCATTTCCCTCATTTGTGTGTTTAACATGGCATGTTTCAGACCAAAGTTCATGCTAGGCCTGAGATTCTCTCCACTCTTACTTTCTTTCTGCTGCTGCCCCCCACAGCAAACCCACCCCCTTTGAAATACTGCCACAACAGTCCAGGAAACAAATATTTTTACCTTGCCTGCCCAGGATGTGATCCGATAGATCAATGACTGTAGTAAGAAAGTGGGTAAGAAAATAGATTTTCTGAGTCAGCAGAGGTTAGAAATAAACAGGTGTAACAACTTGAGGGAGAAGAGAAGTCTATGGACTTGTAGGTGAGGGGAGAGGCCCCTACAATCTTGTAAGTGTCAGGAGATCATCTTGCCCTCCATTGCCTATTACAGGCTTTCCTACACTTCAGTGTGGTATCTGTGTGTCAGGTTAAGTTTCTGACCATCCTTACTGATCTGTTTTAACACGAATGGTAATTGTTCTTGCCCAGTCTGTGGTGTTAGTACAGATTAGTGTTCCATCTAACTTTTCCCACTCGTGTGGAATGAATTTTATGTGCACCAATATGGAGGTGATGTGTCACCTCCGTATTGGTGCACATAACAAAATTCATGTGGTGGGGGGCCGAGTGGGGGAAGGGGGCTCAGGGCTGGGGCAGAGGATTGGTGTGGGGGTGGGTGGGTGAGGGCTCTGGGCTGGGGATGAGGGGCTCAGGGCTGGGGCAGAGGGTTGGGGTGCAGGGGCATGAGGGCTCCAGCTGTGGGGTGCAGGCTCTGGAGTGGGGCCAGGGACTAGGAGTTTGGGATGCAGGCTGCTAGGGGCTATGGCTGGAAGAGAGGACTCCACCCAGCTCTCTCTCCTGGCAGCAGCACCTGGGCTGGGGGTGGGGGAGACGTGCCTCTCCCCTGGCTGCAGCAAGTCCGGGGCAGGTTTGTGCTGGGGAAGAGGCGCCTCTCCCTGCTGTAGCCATGAGCCCCTGCACAGGGCTTAATAGGCAGCTGCGCAGCCATGCGACCATGCAGTTTAGAGGGAACTTAGGTATAGATTATTTAGATTTTCCTAGAGATGAAGGGAGGATCGAGAATTGGGCAAGTGTGCCTTTCAGGGCTTCATAAAGTCTGATAGAATGCATGACACAATGAGTTCTGCTTGAGTCACTTGAGATTGGGATGACATAATTACAAATGCTATCATACTAAAGAAGCAGATGCCATCTTGAACTAAAAGAAAGGAGGGGAGATGGCCTTTTATGGGTAAGCAATCCACTCTATATTGAAACTTCAGAAAACCTATTAAATAGCACAGCTTGTATAAGGAATCTTACTCCACTTTTGCATTTGCTTGAAGTGCTATAGGAGGTGTGACAGGGTCGGGCCAGATGGCTACAGGAGAGTAATAGAAGGCAGATATATTAGCCCCAGGCTAAGTAGGTCCCTTTTCCTGGGTAAGGTAATGGAAGGTTCCAGAACAATCAGGAACCTTCTGGAGACAAGACAGACAGGCTGATTAGAATCCTGCAGCCAATCAAGAAGCTGCTAGAATCAATTAAGGCAGGCTAATCAGGGCACCTGGGTTTTAAAAAGGAGCTCACTTCAGTTTGTGGTGTGTGTGTGAGGAGCTGGGAGCAAAAGGCACTAGGAGCTGAGAGTGAGAATGCAGACTGTTGGAGGACTGAGGAGTACAAGCATGATCAGACACCAGGAGGAAGGTTCTATGGTGAGGATAAAGAAAGTGTTGGGAGGAGGCCATGGGGAAGTAGCCCAGTGAGTTGTAGCTGTTGCACAGCTGTTCCAGGAGGCACTCTAGACAGCTGCATTCCACAGGGCCCTGGGCTGGAACCCGGAGTAGAGAGCGGGCCCAGGTTCTCCCCAAATTCTCCCAACTCCTGGTCAGAGACAGGAGGAGTCGACCTGGACTGTGGGTTCATGAAAACGGCCAAACTGAGGACTACTGTGAAGCTCCAAGGCGAGCAAATCCGCCAATAAGCGCAAGACCCACCAAAGTAGAGGAGGAACTTTGTCACAGAGGAGGTCTAAAATAGACACCCTATGTGTCTACTTTTGTCACCCTAAAGCTGTTCAACTCTAGAGTGTTTCCCCTTATAGCTGCACTTGCTAATGTGACCAGCCATGGGTATTGCGTTGCTATGTAGACAAACTCTCTGTGCCTCCATTCCTATTTGTAAAATAGGGGTAATAGTACATCCCTACTTCATAGGGGTAGTATGAAGATAAATACATTAACAATTGTGAAATATTTAATTCCTATTACCATAGTATCTATACAAGTACCTAAAATAGAAACATAGTTTTCCAGTCCCTTGCTGTAATCTAGATTACCCTCCCTTAAACACAATTTGCCTCCCTAAACCTTTGTTACAGACTTCGTTTAAACATGGCATTAACAAATCAACACATCTTTAGTACCTTGCAGTTGGGAAATCTGTCAGGTCCAGTTGGTTTCTGCTGGTAGCTTTTTTTTTTTTTGGACAGCATCCTTTTAATCCCCTATGCTTATGCTCCAGTCTGATGTATATAAATCCTTGTAAAAATTGCATAAAAAAGCTTTTGCAAATATCCTGAAAGGCAATAAAAACTTGACCATTAAAGTTCCAAGTAGAGGGGATATTTGCCATCTGCTGAGCTTCAGACAAAAAGATTTACAAGGTAATTTTTACCCAGACAGACATTTTCTCTCTCGTTCTTCTCTCTTCTGTATCTTGGTGGAAAAAATACAAGACATCCATTTTATTGGAGAAATGTATCTTATTTAATGCTCTTAGTATTTTCTGTTAGTGTCTAAAATTGGCAGCAATCATGAGGAAATAGCAAGGTCAGGAAGACTGGAAAGCATGATGAAAAGAGAAATTCTTTAGTAATAGAGAGTTGTGTGTATGAAACAAAGGTGAGGCGGCTCTGGCAAAGGGTCTGTTAAAGGCTCTGCTCTCTCAGTAGTGCAATCTGGACACAATATGCTTAGACTTTCCCACTTAGAAGCATCCCAGAAAGCCTGAAGAAATATCTGAGGAACTTTGATTTTAAAAATGCTCACAAGAACCAGACAAGCTTGAAGGTGGTTAAAACAAAGAGGAATAAGTCATGTTCTGAGGCTTAACTAATTAGCACTTGATGATCATTGGCTTCACAAAGTATTATTAGCAGTTGATGTGCAAAGTATTATTGGCATCATTATGATGTCTGAACAGAAGGCATGAGAAGTAAAACAATGGGAAGCAAATTGAGAATTGTGAGAGGAGCAATTTTTGCTTATGTCATCTGTTTCTCTGCTAGCGATCAATCGATAAAACAAATCAAATGAGCCAGTTTCATAGGGGCAGTTTCGCTACTTGGTTTGTAAAATATACAGCTATGGGCAAGCATGATCCAAGGGGAAGGAAGGTAGTCTAGAGAGGTTAGAACAAAGGAATGGGAGCTAAGCTTTTTAAGCGTCAGGGAGGATGGTGTACGTAGAGCTCTGCAAATCCATGGGTGTGAATATCTGCGGATCACAGCTCGGATGCCACAGGGCATCTGCAGTACATGCTCGCATGGATCGGAGCAGCTGTTACCCAACCCTCAGACTCTAGCTGGGCTGGCTGAATCACACAGCAGCTGCAATAGCCTGCTGGGCATTCTGGGAGTTGTAGTCCTCAGCTTGCTTGGCCCCAGCTGGAAGAGGTAAACGACAACTCACAGAAGAGAGTGAGCCAAGCACATTTTTGAAAGCGTTGTGGTTGTACACGGCGAGTAGTTGTTGCTGCTTAGGGTTGCCAACTTTCTAATCACACACAACTGAACAGCCCTGCTCCTTCTCTGAGGCCCTGCTCACACCCCACCCTTTCTCCAAGCCCTCCCCCACCCCTGTTGCTCTCTCTCCCCCCCACCCTCACTCACTTCCACCATGCTGGAGCAGAGGGTTTGGGTGTGGGAGGGGGTATGGGCTCTGCAGGCTAGGGATGCAGGCTCACGATGAGCAGTTTGGGGTGCAAGAGGGCTCCAGGCTGGGGCAGGGGGTTGGAGTGTGGGAGGGGGTATGGGCTCTGGGAGTGCAGACTCTGATGGGGCTGGGGATGAGGGGCTTGGGGTGCAGGAGGGGGTTCAGGCACCCTCCCCCCCACAACTCCTATTGGTTTAGGTTTCCAGCCCCTGTGACCAATGGGAGCTGTAGAACCAGTATTTGGGGTGGGGGACAGTGTGCAGAGCCTCCCAGTCCCTGGCTGCCAAGCACCTAGGGGCTGTAGGGACCTGGCAGCCACTTCCGGGAGCAACATGGGGCCAAGTCAGGTAGGGAGCCTGCCTTAGCCCAGCTTCCTGCTACACCACCAACCGGACTTTTAATGGCCCGGATGGCGGTGCTGACTGGAGCTGCCAGGGTCCCTTTTTGACCAGGCATTCTGGTTGAAAACTGGACATCTGGCAATCCAGTCACATGTACTTGCATCTTGTGTGCCTAACTTCATGACAGGAGTGAGGTTTAGGACAAATCCTCCTGTGTGTTGGCATCTCCCATTGGCTCATGTACGGAGTGCCTCGCTTTGCATGGTGGCTTTTGTGAATCCCATTCTTAGGTGCTTCTCTTCCCCCAGTCATTGTGCAGGGGGCCAGGCACCCAACTCAGGTTTTGTGGATCTCATTATGCCAGTGTTTTTCTAGGCTCCCAAGTCCTTTTGTAGATCTAGGCCTGCTGGTGGTAAGGGGATGCACCTATACACTTTCTAGCTCTCTCATCTATCCTCTGGCATAACAAGTGGTCTGATCACATTAGTAGTCAGGTTTTTAGGGGCAGTGTAAAGAACTCTGAAAAGCCTTTTGCAAAATAATTTACTTACAAAGTTATAAATACAGAACTGATTCCAAGAAAAACAAACAAAGGAAATGTAAACTGCCAGCAAATGGAATATCATTCAATGGCTTTTGGACTCTGCTGGCTTGAGCAGCCCTGTAGAAGAGAAACCATCAAGGGCTCTTGACAGACATTTGCTCCCTGTTTCATGGCTATTAGAAGAACAGCCTTGGAGGAGAAGGGCTAGGAAATTTCTTGGTTTAGTATGGCTCCCATGAATAAGTGAAATGCCTGGATAAGCTTTCAAAACTCCCATATTGACTGTAATGTCATGGGGACATGATCATACAAAAAAGCCACTAACTCTTGAGAATCCACCTTAGGTGTTAAACTGAGCCCCATGCATGTTGGAGCAGGATTTGGCAGGGAGGAGGGTGTTCAGTTGATACATTAATCTTATTTACTAAATTATTGATCAATTATATTGCTAATAGTTATAGGTAGTTAGCTCATTATGGCATCTTAGAGCCTTCATTAAAGATGCTCAGTATGTGACTGAAGTGTGCATTGTAAAATGTATCCACAGCCTGATGCAGTGAGTGACATAAAGTGGGTTCACTGCTCAACAAACTGTATTTATGATGGATTTCAAGTTTCTCAGGAAGATGAAATACCCAGGGTAAATTCAAGAGTCACAAGCTCAGGAAAGGGACCAGTCTTATTCTTTATTATGATGGCAGTGGGTTTCTCTATTAAACCAATAGGGCTTAGAGCCCAGCCTTCATAAATACAGTGCGCTCCATTGGCCTTTCATTATTGGGGAGAGGAACACCTGGTTCAAATGGTGCCTGAGGTCCTAAATAGAACTACTCAGTAGCATTCCCTGACTAGCTTTTAAATTTCCTAAGCAACCAAATTCACCCTGCCATATTTTTTAGAAAATCTTGACAGAGCGAGGAGCAGACCTGCAGCCACCACCTCCCCAGCCAGGCTCTCTTAGGCAGCCACTGCACAGAGCAGTGACCCTGAGCAGCCATCTTCAGCCATGTGAGAAGCAGCTTTGTCCCACTCCCCGCCCATGCCCTGCTGCCAGGGACAGTGGATGAATGTGCTGGGGTGGGGGAGAGGCAGAGCAGGAGAAGGACAGAGTGTCCCCCTACCCCAGGTAACTCTGGTGAGGTGGGGAGAGCGCAGCAGTCCCTGGACTGGGCTCAGGGGTCACTGGGGAAGGTGCTGGGAGCAGATTCCCTGGCCTCTCCAAAGGCATGTGCTCCCCGCTGCTGTGGCCCCAGCCCCCACAGGAGCTGGCAGGATTGGCTGCCCTGGAACAGGGAGATGGCTGGAAGTTTCTCCAGGAGGAGACAGGGGGGCGATCATGTGATCCCCTTTACATCCTCCCCCTCAGAAGGCACAAGTTGTCTGTGCTTAGGTCTCTTCCTACCATGATCCTGCACCCACCAGATACCATTAAATATCGTGCTCTGCCAGCTCATGGGATGGTACCTGGCCAACTCTAGAATGCAGGCCTATTCAGAAGATACCCACTTATCTCTGGGATGCTGTGTGATTAAACCCTTTGTATGACATTTATCAATGACACAGGCTGCCTGTTCTGCTTTGCTTCCTCCTTATCTTCTGCCTCCATGTCAAAGGTGCCTTTTAGAATTGCCAGCCTCTGCGAGATACTCTTCAGGTCAGGATAGAGAAGTACATTATACATCAGAGAAGCAAGGATCGCGCCTGTCATAGGGCCCACCCAGAAAATCTGCAGAGATAGGGAGAGGGAGACAAATAGCATATTATTATTAATTGTATCGTGATAGTGCCTAGAAGCCAGGACTCCATTGTGCTAGGCAATGATTGTAGCCCCAAATAACTTACATTCTTTGAATGTGTGTCAGTATGGAGCTCAATGTGTATAAGCTTGAAAACTTTCAATGTCTGGCAAGGCTGCGAATGCACCTTTTGCCTCCTCATGCTCCTGTGCAAAGGATTAAAAGGTGAAGCAAGCCTGCCCTTCCTTCAGTTCCCTCTTACCACCTGTGATAGCAAGACTGCACCTTCATTGTGGCTGACAGAATTCTAACGTTTTAAACTTGTGAAGTTGCATCTTCACTTTTATTGATTTTTTTTTTTGAGGGGGTGGCCATTTCCTCCCAATAAATTAATTAAAAAAAAGACAGGTTAGACAGACAGGAGGGGCCTTTTATGCCCCTCTGTATAGTGGAGTGAGGTGTTTTGTGCCAACTGCTAGTTATGGTGGATTCAAAGGCCATGGGGTTTGTAACCCTTCTGCAATGTACCAGCAGTGACAAAGCCTGGGTCCTTATTTTAGGGCTCTCTTCAGTTTTGGTTTGAGCCCCCAACCCAATATTCTAGGCATCCATAATCACTCTGGGTGTCTTTGCCAGGCAAATCTGTACTCACAAGCACAAAGGTTTAAACCAATGACCTTTATGTGGGGGAGTGATTGGAGAAAACGGAAAGGCAGGTTGGGATAAATATTTACACTTTTAACACCTACTCTGACACACAGGGTTGGTGCGAGTTCCTCTGCTCCCAGCCTGGTGCATGCAACCGCTCTCACTTTGCTGTTATTCTGCCACAGACTGTACCCTGTGGGTGAATCCAAGGGTTGCTTTACTCTGCCTGTTGCTCAGGTAACTAGAGCTGCTGCTCGGCTCTGTTTTCTATTGCCATGTGAAATCACTGTCTAGAATCACACCCCTTACCTCCCCATAGCCTTTTTGGCTAGAATTAAACTTATGATCCCCTCAGATGCCTTATCACAAAAAAGTCCCACAATAACACAGCAACATATAATAGCTCTGCTTTTGCTCCTCAGTTTTTGTGAGGGCCTCTTACCCCACCTCAGTAAATATGCATTGTCATCAGAGTGACCCTCCCACACTTTCATTGTCTCTGGTCTGCCCAGGTGGGTTCCCAACAGGCAAATCTCAAAAATATGGACCTCAAGTACAATATTTAGTGAATGTATACCCCACTGTCCTCAAAGTACCTGCATTTAGTACACAACTGAGGTCCTGACAGCAGAGAACCCAGCCTGTATATGACAGGTTTCAGAGTAGCAGCTGTGTTAGTCTGTATTCACAAAAAGAAAAAGGAGTACTTGTGGCACCTTAGAGACTAAAATTTATTTGAGCAAAAGCTTTCGTGAGCTACAGCTCACTTCATCGGATGCATTCAGCTCACAAAAGCTTATGCTCAAATTTGTTAGTCTCTAAGTTGCCACAAATACTCCTTTTCTTTCAGCTTGTATATAGTATCAGCAGGGCAGCCATGTTAGTCTGGATCTGTAAAAGTGGCAAAGAGTCCTGTGGCACCTCCTTATAGACTAACAGACTATACAACCTGTATATGAAAACCTGGGAAACCCAAGCTGCAAAGCAAAGGCAGCTTGTGCCTTAAGAATCTGACAGCCTGTTTATCACTCACGGTGAGAATTTGCTAATTCATATCCTACTTATCTAGTATGTTAAATAAACAGAACCACAAACTGAGTTTACTAGTTAATCTGCTTTAATCTGTTTGCTATCACTTATAAACACTTAAACTTATTTTATGTTTTAATCCAAACCAGTGTGCATTTGACTAAGGAGTCTGGGGGAAAAAAAAAAAAATCTCATCTTGGATACCACAAGCGTGCATGGTCCTCTTCACATTGAGGGAGAGGCAGACCAGCTGTTAAACCCATATACTGGCCAGATTTTGACCAGGGAAGGATGGTACTGCTCTGGGGTCCTAGGCTGGTGGTTAGAGAGCCTGCATGTAACTGCAGCTGGGTGTGTCCCTACCTGTATAAATGCTGGTGAAAGTGCAAGCTTGGAGGGCTTTGCAGCTTGTCACAGCAGCACAGTGTGAGAAGAAGCCCAGGCTGGTGGGTCAGAGGGCTCAGTGGTACCCCAGTTCCAGGTGGCACCCCATGGGGAATCCATCACACTGACCATGTCAACCTCAGTACCGAAAACCTTGTTGCAAAGACTCCTGGCTCCATCCCCTTTTCCTTCCCAGTCAAAATGGAGAAGTGCCCCCCCCATACTGAAAACAAGAACAGCTTGGAACATTCAATAGGAAGCACTCTAGTTGGAGGAAGAAGCCCTTGACACAAACTAAAGATGGTGCCAAGACACTGGCAGCTATAGCTGGGGGTGAGGGGGCTAGCTAACTGGTGCCAAGAACTGTGGAGGCAGTGGAACTGGAGCCCTTTCCAGTATCACTATTTACCTTCGACTACTGGGGGGATATGATAGAGGCCTATAAAATCATGATGGGTGTGGCAAAAGTAAACGAGAACTAGGCATCACCAAATGACATTAATAGGCATCAGGTTTAAAAACAAACAAAAGAAAGTATTTCTTACTAACAATGCACAGTTAATCTGTGGAACTCTTTGCCAGAGGATATTGTGAAGGCCAAGACTATAACAGGGTTCAAAAAAAAAGAACTAGATACATTTATGGAGGATAGGTCCATCAATGACTACTAGACAGGATGGGCAGGGATGGTGTCCCTAGCCTCTGTTTGCCTGAAGCTGGGAATGGGCAACAGGGGATGGATCACTTGATTACTTGTTCTGTTCATTCCATCTGGAGCACCTGGCATTGGACATTGTCAGATACAGGATACTGGGCTAGATGGACCATAGGTCTGACCCAGTATGGCTGTTCTTATGTTTCTTCCAACTGCTAATAAAAAAACAACTTTGTTTTAAGAGGCCTGTTGGTCAATGTCACTGATCATGGGTTCCTGAAGGGAGGCACAAGCAGGTGATTAAACTGAACTAGCCCTATGTGGCAACACGCAGTTGGTATACAAGGGACCCTGAGTTAAGAGTAGAAGAATCACAAGCTTTCACCCCAAGAGAAGTGAGGGCAAGAGGCCTAACACCCAACATGGTGAACTCACAGACCAGATAGTGGGAGGGGGGAAAAAGGTGTAGCTAGCCCCTTAACAGTGAAACACTGACTGATTACAAGAAGATGAAGACAACTTGGTCCCTGCCTGCAAAGTGGTACACCCAGCTAACTCAGACTCCTGGGGACCTTCCCTTCCAGGTCTTTGGAACATCTAAAGAAGAGAAAGAAAAGGAGTACTTGTGGCACCTTAGAGACTAACAAATTTATTTGAGCATAACCTTTCGTGAGCTACATCCAATGAAGTGAGCTGTAGCTCACGAAAGCTTATGTCACAAGTACTCCTTTTCTTTTTGCGGATACAGACTAACACAGCTGCTACTCCGAAACCTAAAGAGGAGACTGACTCCTATGTGTCCTTCCCAGACTTTACACTGAGCCCAGTGCCTGCTGGGGAAGGAGTTGGGGATTTAGTAAGTGCTGGATTGATCACATTCAGTGCAGACATAATTGATAAAGCTCAACCCATGTTACTCACTGTTGGGTCTCAGTACATTGATATAAGGAGCTCCTAGAAACCTGGGGTGCAATAAGGCCAAATTTCAACATCTCACCCAAGGTATTTTGGAGATGGTAGAGACCCCTGGGACAGAAAGGGAAAGGACATAATGATATTACCCAGTGAACAGTAAACTTATTGACTATGACAGCAGGGCCAAAGGATCTTGCAGGATTCATGGAGCAGCCAGTGAAGTAGATCTAGTAAACAGAAATGGGGAAGAAAGTATTAGGAGAATGACATGGTCTAAAGATGAATGAAGTCCAAATGAACCTCATGTTTGATTTGTCATATCTTTCTGGTTGTAGTTTAGGCAGTTAGACATTTACAAATCTCTCTACTAATTTATAGTTTAGTCATTATTGCTGTATGATGGGAGAAGCCTGGATTGGCCTAGTTGGGAGTTCCTCCCACAGCAAGCATCTTGTACGGGGAGAGACTGGGCCTGGCATAACAATAAGCTTTCCCCACAGCCAGCACTCCTGCCCTCCTCCTGCCTCCCAAAAGCGCTGCTTGGGTGTTCAGAATTGGTTGATTAGAAACAAATAAAAAGCATGCACTCCATTAGGTATCAGAGTAACAGCCGTGTTAGTCTGTATTCGCAAAAAGAAAAGGAGGACTTGTGGCACCTTAGAGACTAACCAATTTATTTGAGCATGAGCTTCCGTGAGCTACAGCTCACTTCATCGGATGCATACTGTGGAAATTGCAGAAGACATTATATACACAGACACCATGAAACAGGTACAAACCTCTCCATGTTTTATGCAGTGCCTAACAAGCTTACCCCAATCAGGTGTCCCAGACCAACGGATAGGCCAATGAATGGGGCTGGGGAGTTGGCATTTCTGTGTCTGTCGGTGGAAGCAAAATAACAAAGAACCAGCTGAAAGGTGAGAATGAGCTCAACAGCAACTGCTTGTCCAGAAGTGATGTTGCTCCGCACCTGGGGAAAGGGATGGCAAAGGGACTTCTTAGGAGACCACAGCAGCCCATCGACTTCTGCCCACCAGCCACACTAGGTAATGCTGCTGCCTCACACAATCCACCTCAAAAGCAGGCATCTGCAGTAACACAAGCTCCTGGGAGACTTAAGTATAACAATGGGGGTAAGGGGATCTTTCATGGTTTGTATCCTTAATTTTGGAGCCATGCAGTACCAACTGACCGAGTGTAGGAGTGATAAGCACAGAATGTACAGATCAGGCATCGACAGCAGATTTTGGAACAGTAGTAACCAGTTTTTGTAGGCTATTGGGGACAGATTTTCAGAATGGCTCAGCATCCAGCAGCTCTCATTGAGAACAATGGAGAATTCTACACATGCACATCAATTGAGAACCATGGGGGCTCTAGGGTGCAGAGCTCTTTTGCAAATCTGTTCCTTATGGCTTAGGTACTATATTGCTGGGAGCATGAAAAAGCAGAGAGGAAGGCAAGTACTCATGCAACTAAAATCCACTTAGCTGGGAATGCGTGGAAATTATTTGAAACATATGTAAACAGCAGGAATGCTCAGCTGTAGGTCCTATCTGTGGAGTCCATTAAGTTGTTCTGATATCTTGGGTGAGTCTCTTCCTCGTTCTGAGCCTCACTTCTCATCTGTAAAAGTGCGATAGTCACAGTAATAAATGCTTAGTACATGCACAAACCTTTACTAAGGGTAAGCACTTCCACTAGCCACTTTTTTGGCTTGACTTAAATAGGCACAGATCCACGAGGTATCTAGTATAGTTTTGTTTGACCTGTATCTAAAAACCTGCCTGTACTGAGCATTCATTTCTAGCTGGTCACTTGGCAGGTTTCACTGTAAAGATCAGCCCATTTGTGTTTCCATCTTGAGCAGATGGCAGTGATTTTTATCACAAATCCCCCTCAATTCATACCTACCACAGCACTGGCCTCCTAATTTAGAATTACAACATAATTCAGCATGGTTGGCAGTTTCTCCTCCTGCAGCGGGGTTCAGGTCAGGATTGAGGGGCATTGACATTGCTATCTGTCACTACATATAGCTACATATTAACCCAAGCCTGGACTAGCAGGGGGGGCCGCATAGGTAAAGAGTGAGGGGACCGGAAGAGGTGTGGTTGGGAAGCTTGCACATGTCTGGCTCACAGCAATGTTAATGGTCATTCACTTTCATCAACACTATCAAAAAGAGGGGTGAAGAACTCACCGTGTTAATGGCTAAGCTTCCTTGGACCTCTGCAGGCGTCACTCCATACAGCGTGGCTGCTCCAGCGATGCCTCCGGCCAGCTGGGCAACCATATAGCAAGCAGCTCTTGCCAAAGAGATACGAGAGCCAAACAGGAAGGCCATAGTCACAGCTGGGTTGATATGAGCACCACTGACATGCCAGGCAATCTGGACCACAGTAGCTGCAGCCAAGTTGAAGGTAATAGAGATCTGTAAGATGGTGGGGAGGGCTGAGGGCCAGCGGAGGGCTGAGCCCAGGCCAAAGAAGACGTAGATGGAGGTGGCTAGGAACTCAGAGAAAACAGCCCGATAAAAGGTCACAGACAGCACCTCCTTCCACATCCTCTCATGAGCCCAACAGTGAGAGGGACAGAGGGAGTTTCTAATGCTGGAGCTCCTTTTTACTGGAGAATATTTGAGGAAACACTATGTAAATAAGTAAGTTTGTAAACTTGGGCAGGACCAGGAAATCCAGAACCTGGAAATTCTTTAGTGAAGGAGTGTGTTAGACCTACCCAGTTCAGTACACATCAATGCTCCTGCCTCACCCCACTCCCCACTGTCCCAGGGTCTTAGCTCCCAGTACTAGACTTAACCCAGTTTCTGAACCTCAGAAATGAGTGTGTGTTCCATTGCTCAGTTGTCATCTTAGTGTAATATAGGCAGGGCAGACGAACTCCTATGGGGACCCTGGAATTTCACACACAGACCAAGACCAGTGCACACCCTCCCCCAACCGCCACCACAGGGTTTGTGGGGTTTGGGAATGGACAGTCAGAGGAGAAGATAGTGGGGACTGGGGTGAGGGAGTGGAGGAGCTGGGGTGGGAGGGACCATATGGATGGGGGAACCTTGTGGATATTGGGGAGGGCTTGAAATGGGTTGCCTGGGAATGGGGGGGCTCAAGTAGGTGGGAGATTTTATAAGTGGAGGTTCATGGTGGGGCAGGAGGCTGGGGGAACCCTGAGGGAAATATGGTGGGGGGGGTGTGCCTAGGTGGGGCATTAAGAAGCAGGCTGACCAGGAAGGTATGGGGCAGTGAGGTAGGATGATGTGGTTGAGGGGATTAAGGATGGACTCAGGCAAGTTGGAGTGGTGGAGCAGTGAGGGGCATAAGAATAGCAGGAGAGAGGGAGATGGAGGGGCCTGGGGATGTTCAGGATGGGGTGATTGGGAGGGTGGAGTTCCCTTGGGCTGTGTGGGTATTCCTGGGCTGGGGGAGCAAGGAGGACTGGGAGGGGCTGGGACGGGACTCAGGAGGGGGTGCCTGGTTGGTTGGGAGGCACTGGGGAGCCCAGGAGAATTTGGGGGCCTGGGGGGTTGTGGGGTGACCCAGGGAATGGGGGGGAGCAGGATGAGGTAGCTGCAGGAGGTTGGGGGAGGGGAAGATTGCAAGCTGGAGATTGCAACTCCCACAATGCTTGGGAACTGGTGGGGAGCACCATTCTGGAGGTTCAGAACACAGAGATTGCAACTCCCATGATGCCTTTGATGGAATATGGAGCTAGTGATCAGTAGGGCCCTACCAATTTCACAGCCATGAAAAACATGTCAGACTGTGAAATCAACCCTGCCCCATAAAATCTGATCTCCCCTGCTGCTGGGAGCCCGGGAATCCTAACTACTAGTCCAGTCATGCTGGGGAGGGACACGAATTGTCCTTCTCCTGCATGGCTACTCTTGGTGGGGAGATCAGACCCACCTCCGGAAGCAGCGCAGAAATGAAGGTGGTATCCCCTCACTTCTGTGCTGCAGCAGCCCAGGAGCTGGGCTCCGGCCTTCCATTTACCCCTGCGACTCCTGCCACAGCTCCAGGTCCAGCTTCCTCCTGCAGCTGGGGCAGCCTGGGCTCTGGCCTTTGCATCCTCCCCCCCACCCTGCCTTTGCAGCTCCTACCACGGCTCCGGCACCAAACCCAGGGCTTCCTCCTGGTGGCTGCAGCCGGAGCACGGGCAGCTTGGGCTTGGGGCTTCTTCCCTTGCAGCTCCTGTCAGGTCTCAGGGTGACCCAGTAGGGGCTTCTGCCCTGGGGCTTCTCTGGGACTGGGGCACCCATTTTTCCTGGGGGCCCCCCAAATTGGGCAGGGGCCCCTGCCTTAATCTGTCCCTGGCCTGGACTAATAGCTAGGAGCCCCTGGCTGGGACACTCCCTGCAGCATGGGGGAGATCCTACCCACCTCCAGGAAGCGCCTCTAACTGCATGAAGCTGGGAGGGTGCTACCTTCAGAGCCTAGCTCTAAAGGTAGCACAGAAGTGAGGGTGGCAACTTTGCAACCCCCCTCATGATCCCATTTGGGGTCAGGACCTCCACAGTTACAGCACAGTGAAATTTCAGATATAAACATCAGAAATCATGAAATTGACCAACTGAAAAACCCTCTGGCTGTGAAATTGACAAGAATGGATGTGAATTTGGTAGGGCTGTAGTGATCAGGAAAGACCTGATGAGAAACTTTGAAAAAAAATTCCGTTTGGTTTTAAGTAATAACATAATAAAGTTTGTAAGACATTTGTCTTCAGCGTCACCTAACCAGACTAATCCATTACATCCTCAAACTTGGCATTTCTATTTTCTGAGTCATATCACCCACCCTCAAGAATTGGCATGGTTATTTCTCAGAATCACAGGTGTAATAAGGCCCCAAAGTGCACTGATGCAAGAATAGGTTACAGAGTAACAGCTGTGTTAGTCTGTATTCGCAAAAGAAAAGGAGTACTTGTGGCACCTTAGAGACTAACCAATTTATTTGAGCATGAGCTTTCGTGAGCTACAGTGAGCTGTAGCTCACGAAAGCTCATGCTCAAATAAATTGGTTAGTTTCTAAGGTGCCACAAGTACTCCTTTTCTTTTTAAGAATAGGTTAGGGACCCCATCGCAATTCCAGGTCATAGTCCTCAAAAGCCCCCAGGCACCCCAACATCCCAGCCCCCAGCCTACCCCCTGTCCCAACATCCTCTGTTTTCCCACAACTCATTCACCCCCCCCCCCAATAACACCCTCTCCCCCAAACCCTCACTCCCCAAAGCACAGCCAGAACTCATTCCACCAGCTCCTCAGCCACCAACCCTGGGATTTTCCTGGCCACTCATCCCCCACTCACCCCACACCCAGCACTTTGCTCTCATCCTGAACTTGGGCAGTTCCTCCTGCTCCTAGCTATCCAGAGGTTCTGCACATGCCCATGGCCAGCCCCCAGATTTGAGCAATGAATGGCATTGTCACCTAATACACAGGCTTGCAGTGCCACTCAAGTTTGGCCTGGACACTTCATCATAATTAAGGGCAGCTGGGCCAAATTTGAGTGGCACTGTGACTCCATGCCCCAGCTTGCAAATCCACTAAGGCAAATTTAGCTCCACTGCCCCCTATCATAATAGAGGTGGTGGGGCCAAATTTGAGTGAGTAGCATAGTGACACCAGGCGAAGTGCTGTTCCAGTTGGTTGGGTTCCCATAATCTTGTGGGTCCTGGCACTACTGCACCACTGGCATCATTGTGGCTACAATGCTGCAACCTTTTCTGCATATATAAAGCAGAATCAAAACTTAGCATCAAACCTGCCTGAACTTTGGGAAATATCTATAAGTAGAAGTGGTGGGTGGTAGTGGTAAGGAGAAATGAAACCATTTGAAGTGTGAAAAATGTAAGCACAGCTTTCATCACAAGAGAACAAGGAAGCAAACCAAACCCTGAAACTAGTTTGGTCAGTTTTGCTTCCTGGTCCTCCTGTGCTAAACCTAGTGCTGCTGTGTTTGGGTTTCCCCTCTCCAGCATTCCCTGTTTTCACTGCTCCATCTACTCAAGTGAGATATTTTTAAGGGGCGGGGCGAGCTAATCCTTCTGCTAACATCCCAACAGTAACAAAGGTCAGTCCGAGATTCTCTTTAATTTTGGCTTGAGTCCCCTACTCACTAATATGGGAACTTGCTCTGGGTGCCTTTGCCAAGCAAGTCTGTAATCACTCACAGGCAGAGGTTTAAACAAATGACCTTTATGGGTGGGGGAAGAGTTGGAGAAAAGGGAAAGGCAGGTGGAACTGGGATAAATATTTATACTTTTATACCTTCTGCTACCATTTCCCACAGTCCTAAACAATTTGATACTAAATGGCTGATGCAATTAGTTTTGTCTTCCAGCCTCACACTTGCCGTTCATTGGTTGACAACTTCCCTGTGACATACCCATGTATGCAAATCCTACACCCTAGTCTAATAACCATTGTATAAAATATGCATTCTGAGGTTTCAGGTGCAATTTCGGGTTGAGGGAAAGGGTCGGGATAGGGATTAAGATTAGGGTTAGGATGGGGTGAGGGGTAGGCAGAGCTGTCTTTAGGCATACGCAGCTACATAGGGCACCTGAAAATTTGGGGCACCACTGGGTCTTAGTGTCCACCCATCTCACTTTCTATCCTTTCCTGCAGGCTCCCTCAGCTGGCTGCTGCAACCTGGTGAGTCTTCCTCAGGAGGTTTCAGAGTAACAGCCGTGTTAGTCTGTATTCGTAAAAAGAAAAAAGAAAAGGAGTACTTGTGGCACCTTAGAGACTAACCAGTTTATTTGAGTCTCTAAGGTGCCACAAGTACTCCTTTTCTTTTTTCTTTTTCCTCAGGAGGGGGTCTAGTAGTTAAAAGTGAAAAGAAAAGGAGTACTTGTGGCAGCCTGCCAGACTTATTAGCACAACACTGAAACTGTTAAAGAGCCATTCAAGGGGTAATGAAGCCATTTAACAGGCATTTGCCAAACCCCAGGTATATACTGTCAGTTTCTGAATTTACTGACAAAAACAGTTGTGCATTACTTTAATATTTACTCAGAACATGTCAGTCTACAGGACCTTAGTTTAAAATTTGCTTTAAAAATATTTTATTAGTGTGTCGGTGAAGATTATAAAGTCACATCTCTAAAAAATCCCTGTATAGATTTTTAGATGCACAATCCTCTTTAGCCTTAAATGCTTGCCTCTTCAGACTTTTTTTTTTAAAAACACAAATCCTTCAAAAGACCACCCTTATCTAAAATACACATTCTAATTACTATAGTAAAAAAAAAAAAAACTTGCTTCCAAAGTCTTCCTGTCCACCTCTTTCTCCCTTCACCCCCCTCCCCCCATTGAAGAGGTTCCTTTAAGGAACAACCACCCTTTCCTTCCAGATAGTCAGAAGTAAAGAAAGAGAAACTCTTTGTCTAGCTATCTGATGAACTAGTTTTAAGAGAACCCTCCAGCAAAATCAGTACCTTAGTAGGATATAAAATCCTTTGAAAACATTTTTTAAAGTTGGTGAAATTTCATGTAACCCTTCTGCCTGTCAGAGTTGGCAGCAACAAGGGCTGGGTTCCGTATCTAGGGGTTCCATTCCAATAACACAATGCAAAACCGGCTCGAGCCCCCACCCAGTGACCTGGGACAAATATATACCACCCCCGCTGGGCGCCTCCAAGAGGCAATACTTCCCCTCTCACAAGTACATAGTCTGAGTGTAACAAAAAACCTTTTAACAACAGAGAGAACAGACTAACACGGCTGTTACTCTGAAAAGAGAGAACAATGTGGCATTATGTTGGGGAAACACCACCAACAGGATTCATAACAACCCATGAGCAAAAAACCCACCCCAAGCAAATTGGGGCATGTCCTTTCCCTTTAGTTCTTGAGTCCAGCAACCCAAAATCACCCAAAGTCCCAAAAGTCCAACAACCCAAAAGTCTCTGTCCCTGGTCAGGGCAGCCCCAGAGTTCAAAAGTTTATCTGCAGAGTTTTACCTCCCGACCTGGGTGGAGATTGGGGGGGGGGGGTTAAGGGGCACCTTAAATGGTCCAAAGCTGATGGCCCCACCTCTCCATGGGGCTCCGCTCTGCCAGCTGCCCCATGGGCTGCTCTAGGCATCCCGCAAACTGCTCTGCTCCACCAGCCGCTCCGCTCGCCATCCCGCCCTCAACAGCAAAGTAAGAGATTCGGATGGGGAGTGTTTTATAACACTACAATAGTGGGGGGGGGGGGGGGAGGCTCTTACTATGAGCCAGATATGATGTTCCAGGGTGTAATCTTGACTTGTGCGGGGCTGTGTCACCTGACCTGCAATGGGGGGTGCCTCACCATGCTTCGCTGTTGTAGCCTCTGACTTGGGTAGCTCACGAACAGCCTGTCAGCGTGCAGCTCTCCCCACTCTCCCCCAAGTGTCTGTGTATGGCTACGACTCTGATCCCAGCAGCTTGTCAGCACTCACCAGTCACACTTTGGCTTCCATCAGACCTGGGCTACCACATGCAGGGTGACCCTAACACTCCCTGTCCTGACCTTTACCCCCAAACATGCTGTGCACTGTCCAGCCCTCTCCAGGACAGGCCAGATAGATTAGGTCTGTTGTACTTCTAGGAGGTCAATACACACAAATCTGCCACTTTGTGGATTTACAATCCACAACCCTGGATTAGTTTTGGTTCAAGAATAAAACAAGTTTACTTAACTACAAAGAGAGGTTTTAAGTGAATAAAAGTAATGAGGCATTAAAATACATGACAAAGTTCCTCCTCTGCTTTGGTGGGTCCTGCGCTTTTTGGCAGATTTGCTTGCCTCAGAGGTTCACGGCAGCAGCCTCTTCTGCTAGAGGCTCAAACCTGCCGTTCACTCAGCCAACCTCATCACTGGCCAGCAGGGGGAAACAGAGAACTATCTCTGCAGTCTCTGTTGTCCCACCTAGGGGGGTCAGGGACAGGCCAGATCCCTTTCCAAATTAGGCCTTCCCTTCTGGTGTTGCTCACAGACCAGGTCAACTCCTCCTGTGTCCGATCAGGAGTTGGGGGGAACCCAGGCTCACACTCTACACCGGGTTCCAGCCCAGGACCCTGCAGATAGCAGCTGTCTACAATGTCTCCTGTATCAGCTGTGTGACAGCTACAACTCCCTGGGCTACCTCCCCATGGCTTCCCTCCAGCACCATCTTTATTCTCACCACAGGATCTTCCTCCTAAAGCCTGATTACACTTGTGCTCCTTAGTCCTCCAACAGCATGCCTTCTCACTCCTTGCATACCCTCTGCTAACTGATGGGAGGTCCTTTTTAAACCAGGTGTCCTGATTAGTCTGCCTGCCATAATTGATTCTAGTATGTTCTTAATTGGCTCCAGGTGTATTAATTAGCTTGCCTGTCTTAATTGGTTCTAGCAGGTTCCTGATTGCTCTAGTACAGCCTTTTCTCTGGTCACTCAGGGAACAGAAAACTATTCATCCAGTGGCCAGCATATTTGCTTTCTACCAGACTTCTGTAGCCCACTGGTCTGGGTCTGTCACAAATAAGAAATGGTTAGAAGAAAAATAAAGATAAAATCATTTCTAAACTTAGCAAACTAGGCTTGTGAAGTCACTTCCCACAGGTTCCAGTAATATTGCTGCCCAAACTCTCAGGTCAGGATCTGCTTCCAGGGTCCAACAGCTGTTTCTCTGACCATCTTAGGTGAAAGGGAGATGGGTAGGGAGAGAGAACTTGTGTGTTTTTGCCATTCACTTTTATAGCTTGGTCACCCTTTGAAAAGTATTTTTCCCGAGTGTTCACCTAAGGTAAAGTTCTTTCTTGCTGAAAGCAAGGAGACATGGAGTTAGGTGGAGGAAGGAGGCTTTGTGCTGTTTGTTTTCACCTGTGTATACTGCTTCAGTCTTCCCCCTCTTGTCCTCTGTGGAATCTAGTGAGTTTGTATGTGTGTCTGTGTGGGGAGGGGGGGGGGAAGGGTGAGAAAACCTGGATTTGTGCTGGAAATGGCCCTCCTTGATGATCACTTTAGATAAGCTGTTACCAGCAGGAGAGTGGGGTGGGAGGAAGTTTTGTTTCATGGTCTCTGTGTGTATATAATGTCTTCTGCAGTTTCCACGATATGCTATGCATCCGATGAAGTGAGCTGTAGCTCACGAAAGCTCATGCTCAAATAAACTGGTTAGTCTCTAAGGTGCCACAAGTACTTCTTTTCTTTTTTCTGTTTACAGCTGATAGGCAAACACAGACCCCTTTCTTTAGGACAGGCCTGCTCGACCAGTTCCACCTAATCAGGCTACTTGGAACTTGTGCCTTTAACACCCTGGGGTGGGGGGTAGTTCATAACATTACACAGACTGTTGCTACAGCCATTTCACCATGACAGTATTGATCACTGAGTTTCAAATGCTACCTCATAAGGCATATTTTTTCCAAAGATTGTTACAACAATGTGTAGGGTGTGAATACAGGGGTGCATTTGGTCACAGTGGGCTGGGGTGTTCATGCAGGGCTCTCTAACCTTGCCCTTCCCTGGAAATTGCCAGACAATGATCAGGAGGGGGAGAATTCTTGCTCCAATCCTGAATTTCTGGAAATCCCAGGCTCGCTGGAGCTGGTTTGATTTCCCAGTGGAGTTCTAGTGTCACCTTAGAGACTAACAAATTTATTTGGGCATAAGCTTTCGTGGGCTAAAACCCACTTCATCATATGCATGGAGTGGAAAATACAGTAGGAAGATATATATACATAGTACATGAAAAGATGGGTGTTGCCTTACTAATTCTAACGAGACAATTCAATTAAAGTGGGCTATTATCAACAGGAGGAAAAAAATCACTTTTGTAGTGGTAATTAGGGTGGCCCATTTCAAACAGTTGACAAGAAGGTGTGAGTAACAGCAGGGAGAAAAATTAGCATGGGGAAATTAGTTTTTAGTTTGTGTAATGACCCATCCACTCCCAGTCTTTATTCAGGCCTAATTTGATTGTGTCCAGTTTGCAAATTAATTCCAA